>NC_073263.2:80184073-80494740 GCF_029289425.2 Pan paniscus | reverse complement strand
TAAAACCATCAGATCTTGTGAGACTTATTCACTGTTATGAGAACAGCACGGGAAAGACCTGCTCCCATGATTCAATTACCTCCCTCCAGGTCCCTCCCACAAAACGTGGTAATCATGGGAGCGACAATTCAAGATGAGATTTGGGTGGGGACACAGCAAAACCATATCAATAACCTAGCTGACCCTTACGAATTCTTATTATCTAAGTTTTCCTATAACTTATTCTGATAGGCTTTCCTCAGTGCTCAGGCAGTCTGAGTTGTCAGGCATATGGTTAAGTCATTTATAAGTGTCTGCATATCAGTCTAGCACATTATTTTATTCAGATATGATTTAGATGCTATATGATCATTTATTTAAGTTTTTTATTATTTATTTATTTTTCCAAATCACAGGTATTTTAAACTAAAATCATCCAGTTAGATCTCTCTTCTTATCTGCATACTACTCACTGATTTCATTTTTCTCACTCTTGGTAACAATAAAAGAATGTCAAATCTTTTAGGTCAAACTGTTAGCCCTTCCTCTCATCCAGTAATGTCAATTTTTCTCTCTGTTTTCATTCATTATAATTGAAACAGCACTGTTCACCAGGCATGCTCCAGGGGAGATTGGTCTTGCATGCCAGGAAAAGCCTCCAGAAGCAGCAATACTTGAACTGAGATAGGTAGCAATTAGCCTGATAGAGGAGCGTGGAAGGGCATTCCTAGAAGAGTGAAACATGCAACAAAAAGGTCAAAGTCATTGGGAGTAGCTAAAGCAAGAGTTCAGGCTGCAGGACAATGGAAGGTAATACTTCAAGTAAAAACAAGGTCCAGATCAGAAATGTATTATTTATTACATTGGGGTAATGGGGGAGGGGAGAAAGACTTGAAATGTTTCCAAGCAGAGGAGTGACATGATTAAAAATTCATTTTAAAAGGATTGCTTTGACAAAGATGTAGAGAATGAATGGATTGAAGGGGGTTGACACATGAGGTAAAGAGTTCAGTTAAGGGGCCATGGCAGTAATCTGGAGAAGAAATGATAAAGACTAGATTAAGAATGTGGTAAAAATTAAAGAGGAGCGAACACTTCCAAACTAATTTTATGAGTCCAGCATTAACTGGATCCCAAAGCCGGACAAGGATGCTACAAGAAAAGAAAATTACACAACAACATCTCTGATGAACATAGATATAAAAACCCTCAAAATAACATTAGCAAACCGAATTCAACAGCACTTTAAAAGGATCGTACACCATGATCAGATACAATTTATCCCTGAGATACAAGGCTTATTCAACATGTGCAAATCTGTAAATGGAATACACATTAACAGGCTGAAGTTATGAAATCATATGAAATCATATGGTCACTCAGTATATGTAAAAAAGGGCATTTTACAAAATTTGACATCCATTCATGTAAAAAAAAAAAACCTCTCAGCAAATTGCGTATAGAAAAAAATGTACCTCAATATTATAAAACCATATATGACAAGCCCACAGCTGACAACATGCTCAAGAGTGAAAAGCTGAAATACTTAACGTCAGGAGCAAGACAAGGATGCCCACTATCTCCACTTCTACTCAAAATAGTACTGGAGGTCCTAGCCAGAGCAATTAAGTCAAGAGAAAGAAATTGGGTAGGAAGAAGTAAAAATGTCTCTATTTGAAGACAGTATAATATTTTACATATAAGTATATATATGTATATGTATATAAAAACACACACATGCATGTGCACACACACGAAACTCTAATGACATTACCAAAACTGTGTTAGAACTAATAAATGAATTCAGTAAAGTCGTAGGACACAAATCAATATACAAAGGTCAGCAACTTTTCTATGCACTAATAATGAACTACCCAAAAAAGAAACCTAGGAAAAAAAGCCCATTTACAATACCATCAAAAAGTAAAATACTTACGAACACATATAACCAAGGAGATGAAAGATTTGTACACTGAAAACTATAAAACAATGTTAAAATAAATTGAAGAATATTGTTAAAATGCCCATACTACTCAAAGCAGTCTACAAATTCAATGCAATCTCTATCAAAATTTCAATGGCATGTTTCACAGAAATAGCAGTAAGTAAGAGATAAGTATAAATGTTAAAGTATGTAAGGAACCATAAAAGACTACAAATAACCCAAGCAATCTTGAGTAAAAAAAAAAACGAAGCTGCAGGCATCACATTTACTGATTCCAAATCTACTGCAAAAGCTATAATAATGAAAACAGCATGTTGCTATCATAAAAATAGATGCAAGGCCAATGGAACCGAATAGAGAGCCCATAAATTAATTTACACATTTACAGTAAATCTATCTTTGGTAAAGAGGCCAAGAACACACAGTAGGATAAGGAAAATCTCTTCAATAAATGATGTTGGGAAAACTGGACATTCACATACAAGAGAGTAAAATTGGATTTGTGCCTCATACTATATACAAATATCTATTCAAAATTGACTAAAGATGTGAATGTAAAGCCTGAAGCTGTCACTACCTTAAAACAAAGAAAAAGATTTGACATTGGTCTGTGCAATGAAATTTTGGCTATCACCCCAAAAGCACAGACAACAAAAGTGAAAATATACAAATGGGATTGCATCCAACTAAAAAGCTTCTGCACAATTAAGGAAACAATCAACAGTGAGGAGACAACCTATATAATGGGAAAAAGTATTTGCCAACCATATATCTGATAAGAGATTCATATCTAAAATAAATAAGAAATTCAAACAACTCAATAGCAAGAAAACAGTAACCTAGTTGTAAAATGGGCAAAGGACCTGAATGGACATATCTTTAAAGAAGACTTCTGTGATTTGAGTGTTTTTTGTTCTCTCCAAAATTCCAGCTGAAGCTTAATTCTCAATGCAACACTATGAAGAGGTGGCCTTTGGGAGGTGATTAAATAATGAAAGTGGTGCCCTCATAAATGGAATTAACATCCTTATAAAAGAGATCAAAGTTGAAGGAAGCACTGTGTTGCTCTTCTGTCCTTTCTGCTATATGACGACACAGCATTTGTTCCCTCCAGAGGATGCAGCAACAAGCCGCCATCTTGAAAGTGGAAACTGAGCCCTCACCAGACATGCAACTTGCTGGTCACTTGAAATTCCCAGTCTCTAGTACTGTGAGAAATAAATTAATGTTATTTATAAATTGCCCAGTCAGTGGCATTTTGTTATGGCAGCACAAATGAACTAAAACAAAGACATACAAATCCTACAAATTTTTCGTACAAATACAGTCATGTGTTACTGACTGAGACACTATTCCAAGATATGCACCCTTAGGTGATTTCATTGTTGTGTGAACATCATGGAGTGTATTTACAGAAACCTAGATGGCACAGCCTACTGCACACCTTGGCTGTATGGTATAGCCCATTGCTCCTAGGCTACAAACTTGTACAGCATGCTACTCTGCTGAACATTGTAGGCAATTGTAACACAATGGTAGGTATTTAATGTAACACGATGAAATATTTTACTGTACCTTTTCCATGTTTAGATGTGTTTAGATATCCCATGTTTAGATATCTAAACATGGAAAAGGTACAGTAAAAATATGGCATAAAATATTTTTTAAAAGGTAAGCTGTATAGGGCACCTACCATGAATAGATCTGGGTGAGTCAGTGAGTGGTGAGTGAATGTGAATGCCCAGGACATTACTGTGAATTATTGTAGACTGTACACTTAGGATACACAAATTTGTTAAAAAATTTTTATCAATAATACATTAACCTTAGTTTACTATAACTTTTTATGTTATAAACTTTTAAAGTTTTTAAGCCTTTTTATTCTCTTGTAATAATACAGAGCTTAAAACACAAACACATTACATAGTTAGTTGTACAAAAATATTTTCTTCATATTTTTGTTCTATAAGCTTTTTTTCCTGTTTTTGTTTTCTTTTTTACATTTAAAATTTTTTTTTGTTAAAAATGAAGGCAAAACACACACATTAGCCTAGGCCTACACAAGGTCAGGATCATCAATATCAGTGTCTTCCACCTCCACATCTTGTCCCATTGGAAGTTCCTCAAGGGCAATAAGACACATGAAGCTGTCATTTCCTATGATAACAATGCCTTCTTCTGGAATTCCTCCTGAAGTACCTGCCTGGGGCTGTTCTACAGTTTATATATTTATATATGGAAAGAGTACACTCTAAAATAATGGTAAAAATGTAGTATAGTAAATACATATACCAGTAACATATTTATTACTATTATCAAGTATGTACTATACATAATTGTATATGCTGCTCTTTATATAACTGGCATCTCAGTAAATTTGTTTATACCAACATCATCACAGACATGTGAGTAATGTGTTACACTATGACCGATGATGGCTATGGGACACTAAGCAAGAGGGATTTTTCAACTCTGCTGTAATCTCATGGGACCACTGTCCTATGTGTTGTTCATTGTTGAGTGAAATGTCACGTGGCATGTGACATATGAAAAAAATGCTCAACAACGGGAGTCATCAGGAAAATGAAAATTCAAAGCACATCTGTTAGAATGGCTAAATCAAAAAGACAGAAGATCACAAGATCACAAGTGTTGGCAAGGATGTGGAGAAAAGGGAACTCTTGCATACTGTTGGTGGGAATGTCAATTCGTACAGCCATTTTGGAAAACACTAAAAAGATTTTTTAAAAATTAAAAATAGAACTACTATATGATCCAGCCATACCCTACAGATTATGTATCCAATGGAAATGAAGTCAGTATGTCAAAGAGATATTTACATTCCCATGTTCATTGCAGTATTATTTACGATAGCCAAGATAAAGAATCAACCTATGTATCTATCAACGGATAAGTGGATAAAAAAATGTGATTATATAATATATATGCAAACACACATATACATAATACATACGTGTGTGTGTGTGTGTGTGCATATCACATTTTTTGGTCTGTAATATTCTATACACACCCATAATGGAATATTATGGACCCAAAAATGTGATACATATATATATATATATATAAATATATATATACACACACACATATGTGTACACATATATATAATACATATATGTGAACACATATATTTTTCTATTGTGTGTGAAGCTGAATAAGATTCTTGTGTGTGTGTGTGTGTATACATATATATATATATACAAAAAAAGAAGGAAATCTGCCATTTTGTGACAACATGGATGAACCTGGAGGACATTATGCTAAGTAAAATAAACCAGGCACAGAAAGACAAATACTGCATGATCTCACTAATGTATGCAACCTGAAAAAATCAATGGTGATTGCCAGGGACCAGATGGAGGGGATGGGGAGCTATTGCTCTAAAAGTACAAAGTTTCAGTGAGACAGGATAAGTTCCAGAGATCTCTTGTACAGCATAGTGACTACAGCTAATATAATGCATTGTATACTTGAAAATTGCTAAGAAAGTAGATCTTAAATGTTCTCATTTCAAACACACAGAAAGGATAACTATATGAAGTGATGGTTATGTTAATTAGATTGATTATGGATAATCATTTTATAACGAATACAGATATCAAAACATCATGTTGTTCACCATATTTGTCAATTATTCCTCAGTAAGGCTGGAAAAAGCAAAGACTCGGTATGGAAGAACTGAAGGAAAGGGTATAGAGTTGATAAGCTATAATGAAGGTCAAATGTCTGGGCCTCTTAGAGATAAACATCTGGGTGGGATGGAGCAGAGCTGGAAAAGAAGAACACTAGAATGATTCCTGGCTTCTGGCCTGGACACTGCATAAATGGTGGTGCCTGTGATGCAAGGATAAAGCTGTGCAAGAAAGATAATTGTGGATTTGAAATGTTGAATTTGAATTGTCTGTTGGCCTTCTCCACAGAGAGGTTCAACCAAAGAGCTAACTTTCACTGAGTACTTACTGTGTGCTAGATACTGTGCAAAGCAAGTTACACGCATGAATTTCATTTTCAGAAGACTCATAAGAATATCTACTCTCATCCTCATTTTACATATAAGGAAACTGTGGCTCAGAGTAAAGTTATTTACCTAATGCCACAGATCTGGTATATGGCTGAGAAGGGACTCAAATTCCTATATTTCTGATCTTCTACCTGTGTCATAAATCTCTATGCTATATAGAGGCTCTGGAATTGAAGAAGTATCAGTGGTATTTGACATTGTAGTTGTGGGTGAGGCTATCAAATCAAAGTATGTAGTAGAAATAATAAACCCAAGGACACACCTCAAGAAACACCAACATTCAATGCACAGGCTACAAATCAGTGGTCTCCATTTGCCCACAGATACAATTTGGCTAACATCACATTTATTTTTATTTTTTTAAAGACATGGTCTTGCCTGGAGTGCAGTGGCATGATCGTGGCTCACTGCAGCATTGACCTTCCAGGCTCAAGTGATCCTCCTCCCTTAACCTCCCGAGTAGCTGGGACTACAGGCACACACCATTATGCCCAGCTAATTTTTGTATTTCTTGCAGAGACAGGGTTTCGCCATGTTTGCCAGGCTGGTCTTGAACTCCTGGGCTCAATGATCCTCTTGCCTTGGCCTCCCAAAGTTCTGGGATCACAGGTGTGAGCCACTGTGCCTGGCTAACATAGCATTTTTAAAAACTTGAAGGTGAATGGAAAGGATAAGGAACAATTTGCACTCCCTCACAGTCCCCATCACCTCCTGCTAATTGCCTGCAGGTTTTTTATACCTGTACCTTTCCTGCTGGCCCCCTAGAAGCACTAGAACTGCATTCCCTAAAGTGTGGTAGAAAAGATACCCATGTAGGAAAAGAAAAAGTCAATAAAGATAAGGTAAATAAAGAAATGGTAGCAGAATGTGGCTTCATTAAAGTTGAAGGAGAGAGTCTCAGAAAAAAGAGGATAGTCAAGCAAATCAAATGTCCCAGGTGGTCAAGCAGGATGAGGGAAGAACAGGATCTCTTGGATGTGGCAATCTGGTGGTCACTTATAATCTTAGTAAAAGATATTGGGGTGGGTAGGTTGATAGTAAAGTCAGATTATAGTGGGTTGTGGAGTGAAAGGGTATTGAGAAGGTGGAAATAAGTGGTTTAGTGTCCTCATTAAGGAAGCATGGCCATTATGGGAAGGAAATAGACAGGCAGGCAGCTAATAGGAGATGTGTGGTCAGATGGAAATTTTTGCTTTTAGAGCGGGAAATGTTCGAGTTTGTTTTTATGCTGAGAAAAAATAACCAAAGGGATGATCAGCTGGGAATACGGAAGAGAGGCAATGATGGGTTCGCCAGTGATTTCAGAAGCTATACTAGTACCAGGCATTGCCTTAGGAAACTGAGGACATAGAAGTGAATAATAGACAAGATGTTTGTTTTCTTGGAGATGATACTCTATTGGGTGAAGACAGCCAATAAAATGAAGGAGAATAGGCATTTCAGAGAAATAAAAAGTAATTTCAGAGAGTTATGTGATGAGAATGGAAGGTCTACTTTTTATTTCTTGCTGTAGAAAGGCTTTATATTGGATGTTCTTTTCAAAGGGTTGACATTTGAGCTAAGACTTGAATGAAAACAAGGAGCTAGCCATGGAAGCTCTGGGGAAGAGCATTCTAGATAGAATGATAACTAGTGTATGCATATAGGGTAGACATGAGCTTGGTGTGACTGGGACACAGAAAGAAGCCACAGTGGTTCAACAACTACATTGTGGTGGGAGATGAGGTTGAGGGGTGATAGTCAGGGGGTGAGGTCACAGTGCCTTGTAGTCCATCTTAAGAAGTTGAATTTTATTTAAGGGCAATGGGCGGCCATGGGAGGGCTTGAAGCAGGAGAGTGCTATCAGCTCAAAGGTGAGAGGGGATGGATCTCAATGCAAAGTGAGGGAATGTGCCTTGAACAGGTGTGCTGTTAACTCTTCCACTGAGATGGGGGAAGCAGGAAAGAACAGGTAGAAGGAGAGACTTTTGTAGGTAGCGTAGGAGGTAGTTGAAGAAATTAATACTTAAAGGCTTCAATTTTTGCAGTAAAGCGAGATGCAAGCTTATCTGCTAACGGTGAATGGAGAGATTGTGGAGTAGGAGATTGTATTAGTCTGCTCAGGTGGCTATGACAAAATACCACAAACTAGTTGGCTTCACCAACAAAAATTTTATTTCTTCTTATATCTGCTTCCTGGCTCATCTCTCAAGAGAGATGAGCCAGGAGGCAGACATAAGGAAGCCGTGGACACTGCACATGCAAAAGGAAGAGAGGAGGACTTCTGAAGGCTAGAAGTGCATGATCAAGGTGCCAGCCTATGTGGTTTCTGGTGAGGGGTCTCTGGCAGATGGTTGCTTTCTTGTTTGTCCTCACATGGCAGACAGAGAGAGCTTTGACGTCTCTTCTTCATCTAAGTACTCCAGCCCTATTGGGTTAGGGTCCCACCTTATTACCTCATTTGACATTTATCATCTCCTCACAGGCAGTATCTCCAAATACAGTCCCAGTGGGAGTTAGGGCTTGGGTGGGCATAAACATTCAGTTCATAATAGGGGTTTGTGAAGAAAAGGGAAACTCTGAGGTATTTGTTGAAGAAATGGGAAAGGGAATGGATGAAGAATATGAATACCTTCCATCCTATTGTATTTTCTGTATTAAGGCTAAATTACTAGTATCACTCCATGATTCCAAACCTTATGTGGCAGGGAAATATTTGGGTAAGGACATTAGTATCCTTAATGTGCAATCTCCCATTGACTTAGAAAGCAGGTGGATCCTGGTAGCTTTTTCTTTTCTTTGTTTTTTGTTTAAAGAGATTCCTTTAATATAATGAATATAAAAACATGACCTCTGCAGAAGATTATAAAGCCCTTCAGAAATACGAAAAGGAGAAATTTGAAGAGATGATTCAACAAATTAAAGAGACAGATGCTTAGCCTAGCAATTTGATAGTATGCCCACAATTAAACAGCTTTGAACAAGTGAAACTACGGTTACCAAACAGCAATTTTTATTATAGCATCTACAGGGTCTGAAAAAGGATGTAATAAATAACCGTAGATGCATCACAAGACATCCATTTATTTAATCACAGTAGTGGATCTTACTACATAGTATTCTCATTGTCTTCATTCTTCAGATTCTCCAGTCTTATGAATGTTGTCAATCTTTAAAATCATTCTAACCATTTGCGTTGCAAGAGATATCTGTTGCTTTTTTGCCAATTGAGGTTTCTGTGACATGCTATTGCTTCATATAATTTGTCCCCTTGTGCAAAAAGTCGATGCCAAGAGCAAGGTTCATCTCCTTCACTTGGCTGGCTCGGACTTTGGTCATACTCTGGATGGGATTCATGCCACCATTTTCAGAAAGGGCCTTGGGGATTACCTCCAACATGTTGGCAAGTGCTCTCATGGCATACTGTTCTAAGGTGGGGCACTTATCCACCTCTTGGCTAACTGGCAGAGCACAGGATATCTCAGCAGCCCCTCCTCCATACACCACATGATTATCACGGATGAGGTTCCAGATGACACACAAAGCACCGTGAAGGGATTGTTTTGCCTCCTCAATAATCATCTTATTTCTTCTTCTCATAAAAATGGTTATAGCTCTGGAGTTCTTACACTGCTTGATGACCAGCATTTTATCCTTAGTTGTCCCAAATGAGATCTCCTGTACAAGACCAGCAAAGCCCAGCTTCCTGGCCATGAGCTCTGAGAACTTGGTGATGATCTGCCCTCCTGTTGTGATGGCAATCAGTTCAATTTCAGGTCCTCCTACCTAGCAAACCGCAGGCAAGTTGTTCTGAAGAAGTAAGTGATTTGCTTCATCATCAAAGCCCCACTGACAAATTTCTAGGTTAGCACCAGTCTCTTTAATTTGTTGAATCATCTCTTAAAATTTCTCCTTTTCATATTTCTGAAGGGCTTTATAATCTTCTACAGAGGTCACATCCAGCTTATGCTTTGCTTTTGGTTTGGGTAGTTCAAATGGACATGTGAGAATTACTATCTTGGCATCTTCCACTTTTTTTGGCATCTGTGGGTGACTGAAATACTTGTCCACAATCACACCTTTAATCAG
Source organism: Pan paniscus (assembly GCF_029289425.2). Classification (NCBI taxonomy): domain Eukaryota; kingdom Metazoa; phylum Chordata; class Mammalia; order Primates; family Hominidae; genus Pan; species Pan paniscus. The sequence goes on along the minus strand of NC_073263.2, from coordinate 80,484,706 downwards.
TTTATTGTCCTCCAGGCTGCCACCCACTTTGCTTTCTACTTTGATAAGCTCAAAGTCAACACCTCTCTGCTCCATATCTGTTAAGGGAGGATGGCATTCACAGCAATCTCAGCCATTTGTCGGTAACAATTGTTGACCACTTTGGAGCCCAGTGTGGTTTTTGCAGTCTGAATCAGGGGTTTGGTGTCTTTTATGTCAGTAAGGATGCTGTCACTGATCTTGTCCAGTTGTTCAACAGCAAAGCAGGCAGCCTGCTCATAGCCATCTGCTATTCTGATTGGATGAATACTTCGGTCTGGCAACTCCTGGGCTTCTTCTAACAAGGCACCAGCCAGGACAACCACACCTGTGGTTCCATCTCCAATTTCATCATCCCGAGACTTAGACATTTCCACCAGCAACTGGGCAATCTGATGACTGACATCCATCACTCTTAAGATGGTGACCCTATCATTAGTTACAGTCACATCGCCATCCTTATCCACCATCATCTTATGAAGCCCCTTTGGTCCAAGTGATGTTCTTGTCGCATGTGCTACAGCATTTGCTACCATTATATGAGACTTGAGGGCCTCAAGTCCCATAAGGCGGGACTTGCGGTCCTGATCTTTGATGATAAGGAAAGGGGGCCCATATCAATCAAAGGCGAGGGTCCCCATGGATGCTGTGGTGCAGTAGCAGGAGTTACTTTTCCACTTTTTCTTTATTTGACAGCTGGTAAGGCTGGTTGGCATGACAGCCTGGAGCTAAGTCAGAGCTGAGGTGCTTAGCATAAAAAGAGGACAGATATCCTAGAGAAGCTAGGCAAGACCAATGAGCCAGAAGCGGACATAAGGAGGCCATGGACACTGCACACGCAAAAGGGAGGGAGGGAAGGAGCCCCTGTGACTAGCAGCCAAAGAGGGAGCCAGGCAAGAGCCTACATGCCTCTGGATTTGTAAGAGTTTCTTTCTCATATAAACATGTGCTTCCCTCTCCATAAGAAATTTTCAACCAAACTTGTAATGCATATTAATGCTATGTGGAATGACTTTGCTTTTCTTGGAGTGAGGAGGCTGGCGAACTGTTTTAAAATCACTGCATGAAGGAAACCAGAGGAAGAGAGCCACATGTTGGAGAAGAATGTCCACAACCTCAACAAGGTAACACACAAAGCCAACAAGGGTGCAAAATTTTAACATGATTCTCACCAGGCCCCAAATGTTTAATTTTGACTCATGTTCCTTTTGGAGATTTGTTCTACCTTGCAGATAACAGATGCAGATTATTATTATTATTATTATTATTATTATTTGTTTGTTTGTTTTTGAGAGAGTCTCGCTCTGTCGCCCAGGCTGGAGTGCAGTGGCATGATCTCGGCTCACCGCAAGCTCTGCCTCCCGGGTTCATGCCATTCTCCTGCCTTAGCCTCCCGAGTAGCTGGGACTACAGGCGCCCACCACCACGCCCAGCTAATTTTTTGTATTTTTAGTAGAGACAGGGTTTCACCGTGTTAGCCAGGATGGTCTCAATCTCCTGACCTCATGATCCACCCACCTTGGCCTCCCAAAGTGCTGGGATTACAGGCATGAGCCACTGTGCCCAGAGGCAGATTATTTTTAAAGTACTTTTACAACTCACATGTCCTTCCCTCCCTACCCTGGCCATCTCTGCCTTTCACTAGAGCTTCTGTTGCAGGGTTACTGAGTCTGAGCCTGCTTATTAACATCTACTGCTGAATATCCCCTGACTATTCTTTACTGAAAACAGATAAGACATATAATCATGCTTTTCAGAAAACAAAATCAGAACAACTCTAGCCTCTTCTAGTTTTATTCTTGATTCTTTTAGGGTTAAGTAAGCTCACTCAGATTCCTCACTTAATTTCAACTGCCTGGCACCTATAAATGACACCCTGGTTACTTATTTCTTACTGTGAGATTTTTTTCCTGGTTGTTTTATATACATAGGATTTTTCTATTACTAGATTGCGAGAAGGTTGCTCTTCACCTTCTTTCTACTTCTTGGGTCTCCATTTTGGTGTCATAACTAGATTGGCCCACTGATCAATGCTGGTGGAATTTATGAGCATATGAATAAATAATAATTAATAATCATTTTGACTCACCCAAGTGTTTATGTGCTGAGCTGCATCATTGAGATGGCAAGTGTGTCTATGTTTTATAAAAATATTTGCCAATTGAGGAACTTATTGATAGATGTGAGTGATGTGGCTGCTTTATTTTCAAGGTTCTTCCAAAGTGTCAGTGTAGCTCAGGGCTTTGTGTGGGTTTCCATCGCAAGTGATTACAGAAGTGGCATGTGGAGAGTGGACTGGGGGGCAAAATATATGCAGGAAAAGTGGAAATCACCAAGGAAAACGACTGAAGGGGAAATCAATACGAGGTGAAAGGTCAACAAGCCTCCTGCTGTTACTCTGTCAAAATGTATTTAATGGGTTCATTGGATATTTTTCACATTTAAGAAATTGACATGAGAAAGGGTAAGCCTGTAATAACTTTTTATCTCTCACTTACAAAATAGCCTTTTTTTTTCTTTTGAGAATTTTACCTCTGATCTCAGTATTGCATTTATGCCCAGGGGTTTGATGCTTCAACAGAACTATAATGACATGCTTTCAAAATAGATAAGATAGTTATTTCCTAAGTAGTTAATTCTATAATCATAGCCACATCAATGTATCAAAGTGTAATTTCAAATACATTTATTAAAATTAAAGAAAGAGCAGATATGGAACTTGCTGTATCCAAGGGTATAGTTTCTGAGTCTGAAAGTCTGAACTCACCATATTTATTAAAAAGATGGTTTATTTATTCTCTTTTCTATCATCTGTACAGCTAGATTGATCTTCAGTTATCTCCTCTTCAAGAAAGAGCAAGAATAACAGATACAAAAAAAAAAAAACCAATTTCCAGTAATTAATTTTGGTTTGGGGACTTTAAAAATAAAGGCTCTCCACATAAAATCATATTTGTACTATCTTTTTAAAATTTCTATACTCTCAATTGATGAATGCTTTTCATATTTTAGACAATTCTGTCATCTTATTAGAAGTTCAGATTTTTGTATTTCTCTAATATCTTTAATCAAAGTACTTTTAGGTGCATTAGAAATATTCATTCATTCAATAGTTCCTGAGCTATGCAGAGAGATTAAGCATTAAACATTAATATCTGGAAAATTCAGTATGGTAGACTTATGTATGCTGTTTTATCCCTTTTTAAGACTAAGAAATTTATGTTCAAGATTTAAATTTCCTTCAGTTTTCCATCTTGAGCACCTGACACCAATTTGGCAAGGTCACACCACAGTCTTAGATTTCTGTAAAGATCTGCTCCATTAATTTTGGTGAGCAATACTATAGAACTAAAGTATGGCCTGGGGATGTTTCTTGAAATTGTCAAGTCCCCCAGGGATCTAGCACCTTCGTTTGCCATGGGTAATATTAGCACAGCTCAAAATAATATTACATACATGAAAGAAGTTTGAAAACTGAAAGTACTTTATACAATTTTCCAAGACATGCTGAGATTTGAAATTTCAAAGAGTTAATATGAAAAGGCTCTACAAAGATCTAAATGGATATTTTTGTTCTTTTCATTTCAGAATGTTAATCATCAGTCATTTATTAACTAAAGGTTTATTAAATATTTACTATACATAAGCACTTTGCTAGATATTGGTGAAACCAAGATAAAAAGAACACAGTCATGCCCTTTAGGAATGTTTTGCCTAGGAGGAAGCATTAATGTAAACAAAAATTATGTGACAAGTGCAGTGTATTAGTTTTCTATTGCCATGTAGCTAGTTGCTACAAACTTAATAGCTTTAAAGCAACACAGTTATTATCTCATAGTTTCTGTGGGTCAGGAGTCTGGGTAGAGCCTAGCTGGGTTCTCTCCTCAGGGTCTCACAAAGCTGCAATCAATGTTGGCCAAGGCACAGTCTCGTCTAAGCTCAGGATCCTCTTCCAAACTCACAGAGTTGTTGGCACAATTCATTTCCTTGAAGTTGTAAAACTCAAATTGACTTCTTCTTCGAGAGTAGTAGGAGAGAGTCTCTCAGCTCAGGAAAGCCCTACATCCTCTTTTAAGGGCTCACCTGATAAATCAGACCCACCCAGGATAATCTCCCTGTGACCAACTCAAGGTCTATTGATGGGGGCCTTTGGTAACATCTGCAAAACCCTTGTATCTTCACCATAAGCATAATCAGGGAGTGATGTCCCATCATATCCACAGATCCTGCCTACACTGAAGGGGAGAGAGTTATATAAGAGTATGGGGTCACTGGGCATCATCTCATAATTTTGTTTACCACATTCCTAAAGAGACATATTTAAATAAAGCAGTAGTGAATGAATATAGTCTGGTTATGGAGAAATAAGGCAAAGAAAAAGCCATGGGCAATGATGAACTGTAGACAAACTAGGTTCCTCAATGTCATGATAATTAGAGTATTTCTGTGTCACTCAGAGAGAAATTTTCTTTTTTCTTTTTTTTTTTTTTGACACGGCGTCTTACTCTGTCACCCAGGCTAGAGTGCAGTGGCACAATTTCAGCTCACTGAAACCTCTGCCTCCAGGGTTCAAATGATTCTTCTGCCTCAGCCTCCCAAGTAGCTGGGACTACAGGCGCCCACCACCACGCCCAGCTAATGTTTGTATTTTTAGTAGAGGTGGGGCTTCACCATGTTGCCCAGGCTTGTCTCAAACTCCTGAACTCAAGTGATCCACCTGCCTTGGCTTGCCAAAGTGTTGGGATTACAGGCGTGAGCCACTGCGCCCAGCCCAGAGAGAAAATTTACTTCAGACTTTTTATAAACAAACAGCCTCAAAGTTAAATTAGAGAGGAGATTTTACTAGGTCACACTAAGGATACATTATAGGTAAATTCAGATGCCACAGTTATTGGGTCCTGTTAAACAAAACATTTGGACTATATGGTACCCAAGTGGGAAATTGTGTAGGTCCTTGGATAGTGGACCTTAGGACTTTCCAAGACATTAGGTGTCTTAGCTTGTGACAGAGGCTTGTGTGGCAATCACTTATTTGAGAATGTGATTGCTGGAAGCAAGAGTGGGATGAGAGCGTGAAGCAGGGAAAAAGAGAAGCCTGACACAAAAATGTATTTTGAGTTGGTCATGCATGAAGCCTAAAAAGGTCTTCTTAGAAAGGTCAGGACATGGAAATCAGAACTTTTCCTTTGGAGATAAAACAGGGAACCATTGTTCTGTTTGCTCCTGATACCTATTGGTCAGCAGTGGCCCATGGATCTGAATGCCAGAGGGGTACTGATGGTGGCAGGGAAAAATGAAAGACTTAGAGGTGTGACCTAAGATGAAATGTTTTTAGGTTGCACAAGCAAAAAGCTGGTGAAAACCAGTGCAGAGCAGTGACAAGGTACAAGGTGGGGCTCAGGGGGTTTGGAAGAGCACATGAGGGACATTTGCTATGTTGATGTTTGAAAAATATGATGGGAACTATAGAGCCACTCTCCAGAATAATGAAAACATGCACACTTATACACACACGAACAGACACATACACTCACACACAAACTGTACATAGCTCAGGTACTTTTACCCTTGAAGCCCATCCATGTACCCAAGAAGGGGGACCTCTGTTTCAGGGGCCAATTATAAACAAAAGATTTTGACAATATGGCATTCATATAAGAAACTATGTAGGTTTCTGCAAGACAAGTATATACTTTTAAAAAATATTTGCCCATTTTTTTCTCCATGAAGAATCATTTCCAAAATACTTTGATTAGAAAGCAATTGTCAATTAGATGGCTGTCTGTTTTAACATCTGTTAGTCTCCTCCTTAACAGTAACTGTAGGTATATTTCGAGTTTGTTTGAAATTACTAGTTATAACAGTGATTAGACAGGTGTGAAGGAAAAGTTTGGAACATGGTAAGAAAGCAGAGACCACGTTAAGGCAAACACTAAGATCTGAGCCTGCAAATTCTGGTTTGAAGCTTTCTATACTATGAACCTTTTACCTCTTCATGCCAAAGCAACAGTAATAACAATGACAACTCAATGTCTAACTCTAAATTTGATGACAGTAATTACTGTAGACACAGGGATCAGTAATATGAAGGTTACATGTGTAATCATCGTAAACAGCTTGTTCTATACAAGAGTCATCATCTGAGCTCTTAGTTCATTCAACCACCCCAGTCAGGCCTAGGAAAGAAAATGAGTAAATGAATCAGTGTAGTCTGAATGATTAAAAGAGCAAACTAAAAGCATTTTCCTTTTTGAGAAATACATACAAAGGATTGCACACTCACTCGTATCTTGGTTTAATAACATATCTGTTTACAAGATAAAAAGAAATCCCACCAAAATCTGAGAAAAAACAAAGGGAGAGTCACATAAGAGGGAAGCTAGAATGAAATAAAGTGTGATGATACATTAGTCAATAAGCATATATATAGAGAGACACAGAAAATAAACTATAAAGAAACAATTGGACTTTCTCTCAAGACGCCTCTCAGATGTCCAATAAAATACAGCAAAGAGAGAGCTCTCTGACATTAAATACAGATTTGAGCATAGATTTGTTGTGGTTATTTTCTCTTTTGCATCTTTTGTGATAGATGGAAATATTGAAAACTTGGAAATGCAAAAGCAGCTCACCATTAAATGTATACCAATTCTAGAGTCTACGAGAGAAAATATGAGAATTACTATCTAAAATCCTGTATTAATTTCTAGACACATATTGGAAATGTCAAAATTTTTAGAGTTCATAATATTGTTCAAGTCTCTTCGAAAACTCATTCACCATTCATTACTTTATAATCACTTTTTAAAAGCCAAATATCTCAGTATGACCACTGAGAATACATTTTGAATCTTCTTCTTCCGACATTTTTCTTACTCCTGTGAGAACTGAGGCTGATGGGACTGCAGAGTTTTAATTGGGTTGAGGGAGTGTCTAAGAAATGCCTGACTGATAAATGCTGAAGAATCATCCTAAACATTCTGGGCTAATACATCAGCTTTTACTTTGCTTTTTATTTTTATTTTAGGTTCAGAGATAACACGTGCAGGTTTGCCATGTAGGTACATTGCGTGTCAAGGGGGTTTGGTATACAGATTATTACATCATCCAGGTAGTAAGCATAGTACTTTACAGGTAGTCTTTCAATCTTCACCCTCCTCCCACCCTCAACCCTCAGGTAGGCTCTGGTATATGTTATTCCCTTCTTTGTGTCCATATGTACTCAATATTTAGCTCCCATTTATAAGTGAGAACATGCGTTATTTGGTTTTCTGTTTCCACATTAGTTTGCTAAAGATAATGTCCTCCGGCTCCATTCATGTTGCTATGAAGGACATAATCCCATTCACTTTTATGGCTGTGTAGTACTCCGTGGTATGTATGTACCATATTTTTTTTTATCCAGTCTATCACTGATGAGCATTTAGATTGATTCCATGTCTTTGCTATTGTGAATACTGCTGCAATGAACATACATGTACATGTGTCTTTGTAGGAGAATAATTTATATTCCTTTGGGCATATACCCAATAATGGAGTGGCTGGGTTGAATGGTAATTCTGTTTTAAGTCCTTTGAGAAATTGCCAAACTGCTTAACACGATGGCTGAACTAGTTTACATTCCCATCAGCAGTATATAGGCATTCTCTTTTCTCTGCAACCTCACAGCATCTGTTATTTTTTGTCTTTTTAATAAGACAAAATGGACTGTTGTGAGATGGTATCTCATTGTGGTTTTGATTTGCATTTCTCTAATGATTAGTGATATTGAGCATTTTTTCATATGCTTGTTGGTCTGGTGTATGTCTTCGTCTGTTTATGTCTCTTTGCCCACTTTTTTTCTGGGGTTTGTGTCTTTTGCTTGTTAAGTTTCTTATAGATTCTGGATATTAGACTTTTGTCAGATGCATGGTTTGCACAAATTTTCTCTCATTCTTTAGGCTGTCTGTTTACACTGTTGATAGTTTCTTTTGCTGTGCAGAAGCTCTTTAGTTTAGTTAGATCCCATTTGTTAATTTTTGTTTTTGTTGCGATTGCTTTTGACGTATTCATCATGAAATCTTTGACAGAGACTATGTCCATAATGGCATTTCCTGTGTTACTTTCCAGGGTTTTATAGTTTTAGGTTTTTATAGTTAAGTCTTTGATCTATCTTGAGTTGATTTTTTGTGTATGTGTAAGGAAAGGGGTCCAGTTTGGATCTTCTGCATATGGCTAACCATTTATTGAACAGGGAGTTTTTTCCCTATTGCTTGTTTTTGTCAACTTGGTCAAAAATCAGATGGTTGTAGGTGTGCAGTATTATTTTGGGCTCTCTCTTCTGTCCCCTTGGTCTATATGTCTGTTGTTGTACCAGTATCATGCTGTTTTGGTTACTATAGCCTTGTAAAATAGTTTGAAGCTGGGTAATGAGATGCCTCCAGCTTTCTTCTTTTTGCTTATAATTGCCTTGGCTATTTGGGCTTTTTTAGTTTTCCATATGAACTTTAAGGTTTTTTTTTTTCTAATTCTATGAAGAATGCCTTTGGTAGTTTGATAAGAATGGCATTTAATGTATAAATTGCTTTGAGCATTATGGCTGTTTTAACAATATACACATCAGCTTTTAAACCAAATTGCAGTCAGCTGTTCTGCTTACCTTTTCACCTCCTTAAGATCAATCTTCACATAGACCTGTTAGTATGTTAGAGAAAAGTATTCCCATCAACACCTTTAAGCTACCTGTAGTGTTGCATGAGCTCATATCCAAATAACCCACCTTGTAGGGGATAAACCAAAACTCTCTAATCATTACAAAAAAAGAACTGATGCCCTTCAGTAAGCCAAACATAGTGAAGATGTTGAAATCATAAGAAAAAGACACTCAACTATTTTATAAACCATATGAAGCTTGCCTAACTAAACAGAAGGAAACCTATTAAGAACTATTTCTTAGAAGAATGCACTGGATATTGAACACACTATTAAGTGCTAATTTTAATTGATTAATTCTAAACCTCTCTAGAACCATTAATACATTCCTTTTTACCTACTTGTGTCTATTTTAAAAACATATTCCTGGTAGACAGCATATATTTGTTTCTGATTTTTTATTCAATCTGACAATTGGCTTAATTATTTAAACTTTTAATATTTAATGTAATTATCACTATGGTTATGTTTAAAATGATCATCTTGCTATTGTTTTCTATTTATCTCACCTGTTGTTTTCTCTTTTTCAGTCCCTTTTTAATGAAATGAGTTAGCTTTCATGATTCAGTTTTATCTACTTTGTTGGCTTACTAGCTATGATGGTTTTATAATTTTAGTGGTTACATTATGGTTTAAAGTTTACGTCTGTAGTTTATCACAGTCTACCTTCAGATGGTATTATAACACTTTACTTTACGCTACAAGTACTTTAGGATAGTGTACTTCCATTTCTCCTCTCCCAATCTTAGTATTATTGTCATACATTTTACTTCTACCTATGTTATAAACTCCATATTATGTTGTTATTATTTGTATTTAAATAGTCAATTACCTTTTAAATTGATTTAAATAACAGGAAAAACTGGTACTATTTATTCCTGTAGTTATCATTTTCAGTGTTCATCATGCATTGTATAGATTCCTATTTCCACCTGGTATCATTTTTCTTCTATCTGAAGAAATTACTTTAATACTTTTTACAGTGAGGGTTTTTGGCAATTAAGTCTGTCAACATTTTTATGACAATCAAATCTCTATTTCATCTTCATTTTTGAAGGATATTTTTGCTAGGCATAGAATTCTAGGCTGACGATTCTATTGGTACATTTAAGATGTTGCTTCAATGTCTTTTCACTTATCTTGTTTCCAATAAGAAATATACAATTATCTTAATATTTTTCACTGTTTTTAATGTTTATATTTACACTGGCTGTTTAAAATATCTTCTCTTTATCACCTATGGTGAACAATTTAATTCTTTGCTGCAATGTCATTTTATGTTTTTAATGCTTCAGGTTTATTGAGCTTCTTGGATATGTAAGTTTATGGTTTTCTTCAAATTTGAATATTTTTGGTCATTATTTTATCAGTTTTTTCTGTCTACTGCTTCAGAAACTCCAATTGTGTATATAATGAACTGATTTAAAATTGTCCCACAGCCCACTATTTTGTTTTTGTTGTTGTTGTTGTTCAGGATTTTTGCATCTCTGTTCATAAGAGATAATGTTCTGAAATTTTCTTTCTTGTAATGTTTTCTGTTTGGTTTTGGTATTAAAGTTTGGGCTTATAGAATGAATTAGGAAGTGCTCACTCTACCTCTGTTTTCTGGACAAGATTGTAGAGAACTGATATCATTTGTTCCTTAAGTGCCTGGTGGAATTCCCTAGGGAAACCATCTAATCTTGGTGCTTTTTATTCTAGAAGGTTATTATTATTAGTTCAATTTCTTTAATAGATATAGGTCTATTTAGATTATCTATTTATCCTTGTGTGAGTTTTGGTCAATTGTATTTTTAGAGGAATTGGTCCATTTTATCTAAGTTATCAAATTTATGGGTATAGAATTGTTCACAATATTCATTGTTTATGTCCATGGGATCAGTAGTAATGGTTTGTCTTCTCTGATATTAGTAATTTGTGTCTTTCTCTTTTCTTGGTTAGTCTGGTTAGAGGATTACGCGTTTTGTTCATCTTTTTAAATAATGAACTTTTGGTTTCACTGGATTTCTCTATAGTTTTCCCGTTTAAAACTTTATTGATTTCTGCTCTGATTTTATCATTTCTTTGCTTTTGCTTAATTTGGATTTAATTCTCTCTTATTTTTCTAGTTTCCTAAGGTAGAAGCTCAGGTAATTAATTTTAGATCTGTATTATTTCTAATATATGCATTCTATACTATCAATTTCCCTCTAAGCTCTGCTTTTGCTGCATCCTACAAATTCTAATAAGTTCTATTTTTTAATTTCCATGTAGTTTGAATATTTTTTAATTTTTTGAGATTTATTCTTTGACTCATGTTTTATTTAGAAGCATGTTGTTTAATCACTACATAATTTAGAATTATTCAGACACCTTTCTGTTATTGATTTATAGTATCATTTTATTGTGGTAAGAAATAATACTTTGTATGACATTTATTCTTTTAAATTTATTAAAGCACTTTTATAGCCCCAAGTGTGGCCTATCTTGCTGAATGTTTTCTGTGTGTTTGAAAAGAATGTGTATTATGATGTTGTTGGATGAATTTTTCTATAAATATCAATTAGATACAGTTGATTGATGGTGCTTTTCAGTTCAACTATATTATTACTGATTTTCTGCCCCAGACTTTGCAATGATACAAAATCCAAACCTGTTATTCATCATAAATCCACAGCATAATCCTGTTACAGGACTTTAAGACTTTCGGTACACAAAGATCATTTTGTTTACTGAAGCAGAGATGCTCCTGATACATTACAAAAGTCTTTCTCCAATATTAGTGCCTCTGAAACATCTGAAAGGCTTGTAAAGATGCAAAATGCAGCATAGTCACTCTCAAAGCTCCAGATTTATTACATCTTGGGTGGATTCTGAGACTCCGCATTTCTGTAAATTTTCATAGGCAAAGTTGATGTTGCTTGTCCAGAGACCACACTTTGATAACCACTGCCTTACACCATCCAGGGGGACATTTAAAAATGCATAACCTCCAACACATAGAAGCCAAGGATATGGGGAGAATTGTGCACACCGTGTCAGAATGGAATAGCAAAGAAAAGATGACTCTTGATGAAGGTTTTCTATGCCTTGGACTATTCTTAGTGAAGAAATGGGTGATTGTGAAGCTGCTGATAGCAGCTTATTAGAGGAGACACAGTTGGGAGTCATGCTTTTGTGATGTTGGCCATCAGCCTACATCAACTGTAGATTGTTCCTTCTCATTGCGTCTCAGCAGGAAGTTTCTCCTATTTTGACAAAATTCAAATTAGACAACCTAATCTTGTCCAGTAGATTGGAAACAAAAGTGAAGAGGAGACACAGCAAGGTAACTTTCGGCTTAAGTGCCCCAGGACAGTTCTTAATACTCTTTGAAGTGACTGAATACAGCTTCTCAAATGTTGGAAGATAATTATTTCTCAAGAGTGATTTAATTAATCATCAAAGCCTAGGCCATAATTATAACCATGTTTTTATGCACTTTTCTCAGGTTCTCTTGCATAACCTGATCAAGGTTCAGTTTTACACAACATGGGGATAGTACGTTCTACACACATTCAAGAAAGATTGCTTTCCTAGCTTTTTCTTGACAAGTGGAGTGGCTCTTGAGCTAACCTAATCCATGGTTTGACAACACCCTCCCTAGACACAGTGCTTGATGATACTCCACATTTGCCCACTCAACAGTCAATCAAGAAAAAAGTCTTCCCAATTCTAGAACTATTTTTCTCCTAGTGACTTTGGTTTTCCAGACACAAAGTAAGCAGCATCAGTAGGAATAGTGACTTCATCTGCTGTTAAGCACAATAAGGTTATACCTTCTTTATACCTGGGAGATTTATACCTCTCAGCAACTAATCGTCCTCTTTGAGAATGTTGCAAATTATGCTGTATAGTTAAGATCCCTGATACGTTTGTGTTTTCTGATAGAATTCTACCATTAGTTAACCAAAAGAGACCTAGATTTTAGGATATTTACCTAAATATTATCTCATAATCTATATCTAAACAATATGGATAAATATTAATAATAATTACCCATATTATCCCTCTTTATTTTAGGGGGAAAGAGAGTGGTATGGCTAGGTTTGCAACCTTTATATGTGCAAAGTCCAGGAAATTTATTCTTCAGGTTAATTTGGTCCTGCCTTGGAAGAACAGGTTTTGTCTCACCCCATTCTGCAGGGGGAAGGGATAGTTAACTATCTCAATGAGTTAAACATCCTCATAAGGTTCCCCCCTTTCATAAAAATATGTCAATCCAATTCCTTGTTCAAGTTTATTATTAAAATATGAAGGTTTGATCTTAAGGCACAACACACTGTCACTGCATTTTCAATTCTTCCCAGAAGTAAATACCTGAATTCTTTGCTGCCTTATACATCAAAAGGTTTGGTTGAAAAAAACAATATTTGTGGAGGAATAATTTAAATAATAAAATATCTGTCCCAGGATTAACCAAATCAGGAGCAAATCCTTTTGACCTCTACAAAGACCTGAATTTACTAATTGCAGTTGATTTACTTTGCACAACACGGTAAGAAAAAATCAGAAATGTCTGGTTTTACTCAAAGCAAGGATTCTGGTGAGGATGCTGTTTATTACATTATACAATTTCCTTTTTATGAACACACAAAGGGTAAAATCCCCTCTAGTCCAAAAACCAAGACTAATTACGCTTTTACTAAAAAGTTGAATTGTATAATTTTACTAAACATTTTTATGCATTTGTTCTCATTTCCTTCCTGATTGTTGGCAAGCTTAGAGGCACAATAGTAATCACAACTAGCAATGCTGAAGACATGTGATATAGATTTTGTGTAACAATCTGATGTATTAGTCCATTTTCACAGTCCTATAAAGAAATATCTGAGACTAGGTAATTTATAAAGGATAGGGGTTGATAGGGTTTGACTGTGTCCCCGCCCAAATCTCATCTTGATTTGTAGCTCCCAGAATTCCCACGTGTCATGGGAGGGACCTGTTGGGAGGTAACTGAATCATGGGGATGGGTCTTTCCCATGCTGTTCTTGTGATAGTGTATAAGTTTCATGAGATCTGATGGTTTTATAAAGGGGACTTCCCATGCACACACTCTCTTGCCTGCCTCTATGTAAGGCGTGCTGTTGCTCTTCCTTCACCTTTCACCATGATTGTGAGCCCTCCCCAGCCATGTGGAACTGTGAGGCCATTAAGCCTCTTTCCATTATAAATTACCCAGCCTTGAGTATGTTCTTATTAGCAGCATGAGAACAGACCAATACAGAGGTTTAATTGACTCACAGTTCCAAATGGCCAGGGAGGCCTCAGGAAACTTACAGTCATGGTAGAAGGGCACCTTCTTTACAAGGCAGCAGGAGAGAGACAGATGAACGGAGGAGGAAGAACGCTTATAAAAACAACAGATCGCATAAGAACTCTCTTGCTATCAAGAAAACAGCATGGAGAAAACCACTCCCTGCACCCAATCATCTCCCTCCCTCAACACATAGGGATTACAATTTGAGATGAGATTTGGGTGGGTACACAGAGCCAAACCATATCATCTGGCTTGCTTTATTTTTTCTACTTTCATTTTTCTTATATTTTTATCATCCGCTTATATTGTACTTTGCAATAGATATTGATGGGATGACTTTTTAAAATGTGGGGTAGATTCTGTCATTCCCAAGTAATCTCTTAGTTTAACAGTTTCCATCACCTTTCAAAACTTATGTATTAAAGCAGCGTAGTACTGGCATAAAGATAGACGTACAAATCAATGGAACAGAATTGAGAGTCCAAAAATAAACTCTTATTTATAGTCAATTGATATTGACGGAGGTGCCAAGGCAATTCAATGGGGGAAATGATAATCTTTGCAACAAATGGCATTGGGATAATTGAATATCCAAAGTAAAAAGATGAACTTACACCCATCCCACACCATATGGAAAAATTAACTCAAAGTGGATGACAGACATAAATGTAAGAGCTAAAATTATACAGATTTTAGAATAAAACATATAAAAAATTTGAGACCTCGGATCAGGCAAAGATTTCTTGGATATGATACCAAAAGCATGATATAATACCATAATAGAAAAATTAGACTTCATAAAAATTAAAAACGTATACACTTCAAAAGACACTATTTGAAAAGCTAAAAAGAATGGGATAAAATAATTGCCAGTCATTTATATGATAAGGGACTTGTAAAAAGACCATAGAAAGAACTTTACAATCCAATAATAAGAAAACAACCCCATTTTAAAATGAACAAATGATTTGAGTAGACAGCTCACCAAAGAAGATACACAAATGGCTAACGAGTACATAAAAAGATGCTCAACATCAGCTGGGCACGGTGGCTCACGCCTGTAATCCCAGCACTTTGGGAGGCCAAGGCGGGCAGATCACAAGGTCAAGAGGTTGAGACCATCCTGGCCAACATGGTGAAACCCCATCTCTACTAAAAATACAAAAATTAGCTAGGCATGGTGGCACGTGCCTATAGTCTCAGCTACCTGGGAGGCCAAGGCAGAAGAATTGCTGGAACCCAGGAGGCGGAGGTTGCAATGAGCCAAGATCGTGTCACTGCACTCCAGCCTGGCAACAGAGCGAGACTCTGTCAAAAAAAAAAAAAAAAAAAAAAGGATGCTCAACATCATTAGGGAAATGCAAACCATAACCACAATGATATATCATCTTACATGCATTAGAAAGGCTATAATAAAAAAGAAAGACAATAGTAAATGTTGATAAGGATGTAAAAAAAGAGACACTCATACTTTACTGATGTGAATATAAAATAGTACAGCCACTTTGAAAACCTTTGGCATTTCTTAAAATGTTAAAGCTAGTGTTATCATATGACCAAGCAATTTCATTCCCAGGTATCCACCCAGAAGTAAAAATATGTGTCCACAAAAAAGCCTTGTACACAATGTTCATAACAGCATTATTAATAATAGCCAAAAGGTGCAAACAACCAGAATGTCTATGAAATGGTGAATAGAGAAACAAAATATGGTACATTCATACAATGAATATTATTCAACAATAAAATGGAGTGGACTTCTGATATGTGAATAACATGGATAAGATGCAAAATCATTGTGCTCATTGAAAGAAGTCAGACACAAAAACCCATTGTATGTTTCCACTTATGTAAAATATCCACAAAAATCAAATCTCTAGAGACAGGAAGTAGATTAGTGGTGGCCCAGGGCTTGGGACAGAAATGGGGATTAGCCATAAATGAGAATGAGGATCCTATTGGGGGGATAAAAAGTTCCCAAACTGGATTATGGTAATGGTTACATAACTCAGTAAATTTATTAAAAATCATTAGATTGTAAACTTAAAACAAGTGAATTTCAGAATGCGTAATTATACAATTCCATAAAGTTAAATATTTCAACAACTATTGCTGAGGAGACCTACTTCAACCAGAGGTACATGGTAGTTGCTGTCAACTTCTTAATGTCCACAGCAGACAGATCAGGAGGGTGGTACCCTTCCAGGATAAAGTCTGAGGACCAGGCCTATTCCCAGTGAATATGCAGCTGTCACAGTACAGTAGCACTTAGTTTAATGGCATTACATGTCTTTTTGAAGTACAACATTTCTGAAGCCTCATATGACATCTGTGTAAACAAACTCCCCTAAACTAAACAGTTAGATCAATATGTGAGTAAAAGACCCCCATGGTCAAGAATGGATAATCAATATGTCAGACCACATATATCTCAAGCTAGGAAAATTAGAGTGACATGAAAGAAATGAAGATTATATTTGAGTGTTAAAGCTTGTCTGCCTCAGGTTATTTCGATGATACTTCAAATATTTATAGAAACAAGGAAATATTTTTCTTCAAATAGTTTAAATTTGAGTAGAGATGTTTCTGGTAGCACCCTTAGCAACAATGGTGCCATAAGGAAGCCCTTGATTCTTTGTAAGGACCCCAAGCATATAAAAACTTTTGATAAGGTCCAAAATAAAACACGTGAAACAGTCCAGGGACATATCAAAATTAAATATTCCATGAATTTTCTTCATAAAAATAATTATATATATTTATACAAATATAAATATATACAAATAATTATTCATTATCTTCACTGCAGCCACTCAGAACCTAGTTGTTATTGCTAATGTGAATAACATGGAACTTAAAATACTGTTTTATGTTACTCAAATGCAGGCCTGTCTTAGAAGACTATATTATGAGTTTCAAGAAAAGAAACTAGGTCACATTCATCTTTGTAGCCCTAGCATGTGGCTAAAGATTCGGACATAATAAATAACATATATTTGGTAGATTATAACTAGAGTGACTTATACAGTCATTGATCACCTCTATTCCCTGCCATAATAAATTGATCAATACCATTTGTCTCTTCATTCATTCATTTACTAATTCATTTAACAAAAATTTGCCAAGTACCTGCTATGCACTGAACACAGTGTTAGGTGCATAAGTTCCAGTGGCAAAAAGGCTGACCTTTGAGCTCTGGAGGACAAAGGCAAATAAGCACAGAAATAAAATACTCTGTGATAAGCAGAGAAATAGTAAGGAGCCTAAGGGACCAGCTTCTAATCCAATTTACAATGTGTCTGGGGCGGGATCCAAGCTGAGGCCTGGTAATGAGTTAGGCAAACTGAGGAGGCAGGAGGAGACAGAGAGGAAATGAGGTAACACTGCAAGGTGGCTTATAGGATTGGAAAGAATGTGAGTTTTAAAAATCAGAAAGACCAGGCTTACATACTTACTAGATCTATGACCTTGTCCAACTTATTTATTTGCTCTGTTTTTCTCACCTGCAACAGTGTGCTAATGATGCCTACCTCACTGTACTGTTGGCATGTTTAGGGCTAACATAGCTGGTGCAAATTACACACAGCACACAGTAAATTACCCAAATTGTAACCATTGCTATTACACTTCAAAAATAAGTTGTAGAGCTTCAAAATGATGTGTGAATTTATTTAAATGTAGTTTAAATGTTTTATTTGAATAATTCTTAATAACTAATGGCAAACTGTTTTCAACAGTTTTTCTCATTTACAGATTTAAGTGGTTTTCCATTGTGTATAAAAGTAATTGAAATCTTTTTTTAAAAAACAACTGTATTGAAGAATAATTTGCACATCATAAAATTCACTAATTTTAAGTATGCAATTCAGTCATTTTTAATACAGTCGCTTTTTAAAAATTCATTCATCAGTTTGACGGACATTTGGGTTGTTTCTACTTTTCAATTGTTATTCACAATCCTGATATGAACATTTGTGTACAAATCTTTAGTAGATAAATGTTTTCACTAGATACTTAGGAATTCTAGGTCAGATGGTAACATTTTGAGAAACTGCCAAGCTGTTTCTGAAACTGGCTGAAACATTATACATGTGCAGCCATCACCACTATTTAATGTTAAAACATTTTCAACACTGCCCCAAAAGCTTTGTGCCCATTCGCAGCCACACTGAATTCTCCTGTCCCTCCTTCTCCCCACCCACCCCCAGCCCTAGGCAGCCCTAATCTGCTTTCTGTCTCTACAGATTTACTCATTCTAAACTTTCATATAAATGGAATCAGACACTAGATGTTCATTTGTGTCTGGCTCCCTTCTATTACATGAACTACAAAAACATGCTATGTTGCAGCATGCATCAACACTTTATTTCATTGCTGAATAGTTTCATTGTATGGATACATTATGTTTGGTTTGTTTATTCATCAGTTGATGAATATTTAAATGGCTTTTTTTTTTCTCAAGGTCTTGCTCTGTTGCCCAGGCTGGAGGGCAGTGGCACAGTCACAGCTCACTGCGGCCTCAACTTCTTAGGCTCAAATGATCTTCCCACTTTAGCTTCCCTAGTAGCTGGAACTGCAGGCATGCACCACAATACCTGGCTAATTTTATTTTTCCGTATTTTTGTAGAGACAGGGTTTCTCCATGCTGCCCAGGCTGGTCTCAAACACCTGGGCTCAAGCAATCTGGTTCCTGGATCTCCCAAAATGTTAGGATTACAGGGGTGAGCCACCACACCGGCCTGGGTGGTTTCGATTTTTGGCTTTACTGAATATTACTACTACAAACATTTGTATAGAATTCCTGTGTGGACATATGCTTTCACTCCCTTGAATAGATACCTAGGAGTGGAATTGAGAGATCATATGGTAATTCTCTAAGTTTACCATTTTGAGAAATGCCAAACTGTTTTCCAAGTGGCTGCACTATTTTACATCACCACCAGCAATGTGTGAGGCCTCTAATTTCTCCACATTCATGCCAACATATTATTTTCTGTCATTTTAATTTAAACATATTTCCAAGAAAAATTGTTACAATGATTAAAACAAAGCATCTCAATTGCATAAATTTTGAAAGTAGGTAGAAATAGATAAAAGGCAAAGTTATTAACAACTTCACCAAAAGTACACCAGCTGTTAATATTTTAGGGCATACTTTGGTAATTTTTTCCTAAATAGCATGTTTTTAATCTAGTGTTGGTAATACTGGATAGCTAACTTTTATTAAATATAAATTTAGCAAGGGGATTGAGATAATCAAGGAAAAAATATACAATGGCAAACATTTACTTACCATTTTATGCCAGGAATTGGTATAGTTACATTATTTTGTTTAACCCTCAGAGCAGTGCTATGAAAAAGTTAATATTATTCTAGTCATCTTATAGCATGGAGAACTGAGGTTTTGATAAGTAATTCTTTCAGGTTAATATGGAAGCATATAATGGGGTCAGATCTAAAACTCAAGTCTGGAGAACTCTAGGGTCTCTGCTATGAGCCACTAAACTCTTGTTGTTTTTTGGATATAACTGGCCTAAAGGTTAGGTGGGATTTAGTTGACAGTGGAGAACTTATTGGTTGGGAAGAAAATTATGGTAAAAACGAGACTTGGACTAGAGACATGGAATCTTTGTTGGTCAATAAAGAGACCACCCTGATTGGAGTTGAGGGAGGGCAATAAAGTTGGGTAGGTTGGATTACATGTGGTCTTGAATGTAGGATGAAGAGGTCAACTGTTTCCTAAAGGCAATGGGAATTCAACAGGTATCTTTGAGATGAAGAGGTGTCATGGGCTTTACCCCACAGGGATGTCACAAGATGGATCAAGGGAAAGAGGGATGAGATAAGGTGGGAGTGTTAGGATGCTTTTGAATAGCTGAGGTGTGCAGTGATGAGGCGTGAGACCATGGGGGTGGCAGAGGATGGGAATAGACCTATGCAGCATATTAAATGGGAGCGTTAAGGGATGGAAGGAGCAGAAAGGAACTTCCCCCACTTCCACCTACACCATGGCTTGTAGTAAAGAGAAATTAAACATGGAAAATAAACTAAGTAAGTTACTTCGTCCCACTAAATTCTTTACTGCAGGAAAAAAAAACATTAATTTTTCAAGATATTTCTGATAGGTTCAAGTATTTCTGATAGGTACTTTTTTAATGTATCTTAGCATCTAATTCAATGGTGTTTGCACCAACATGGTCAATGAATGTCAATTATTAACTGTTTCCTTTATAAAGGGACAGAACCCTAGCATTTGGAAGATGAAACTAATTCACAATAATCTATATGATGTTAAACTCATGATATAACATGTGTATTCTTCCTAGAGTCTAAGTCATCTGCTGGCCTTAAGTATAAACAAAGTGGAAGAGATAAATGTTGCCAGATTTCCCAGGGGCTGGTACAATTATGTTTCTGAAGTTATTGCAGTCATAATAGCTTTTTTCTTAGGATTTTGACTTAGGACAAGGGAGTAAATTAAAAAGAATAAGGAAATTCATACTTTAATGTAAAGATTTTTAACTTTTCATAGCAAACACTTATTAAGCCCCACTATAATGTAGTTAGAAAATTGTGATGATAATAATAAGACCATAGCTGCTATTGAATAAGCACTTGCTTTGTTAGTAGCAAACATTATTTTACTCACAAATATTATTTTATTGAAACATACCTTCAACAGAACCTAAGAAGTAGAATTTATTTTCTCTATTTTTATAGAAAACACATCTTAAGCTCAACAAGTCTAATTATTAACTTCCCCATGGTCAGTAGGTAGAAAGGTTCACAGCCAGGATTTGCCCACATCTTACCCCAAGTATGTGCCCCTTCTCTACTGAGTCTATGGTGCCTTTATGTTAAGATGCTTCATCAACTGCTGTCGCCTGAGTTATACAACTTTAAAGTATAGAATTTACTATTACTATTATTCCTACCTATTAAAAGTATAGAATTTACTATTACTATTATTCCTACCTAACTGATCATTCTAAACGTATTCATCTCCAAGTTAAAATCACTTTTTTGTCCATGAGAATGGTGATGTCCTTGTTGAAAGAAATGTTCAGATCTTTCTCATGAGAACACATTCTTTCTGCCATCTTTCCTCAGACAGGATGTCTTTCTATGACATCCTCTTCTTTTGGTCTGGCTGGCCCTCCACCTTTCCTTCATCCTACACCCTTTGTATGTCCTGCCCTCCACCCTTCACCCATTCTGTTTCCTTAGTCTGCCTATGGCTCTCTTACCTACCTTTCCAAATCCTCTTTATCTGTCAATGTCCTATTCAAATGCCTCTGTCTGTTGCTTTTCTTGGTATTTCCCTAAAATTATTGAATACCTTCCTACTCTGCACCTCCAAAGAATGTTCACTGTCCCCCAACACACACTTGTATTGGTTTGTGTAAATACCTATTTTACTCACTAAATTATGATCTCCGTGTGGGCAAGAACTTACTTACTTACTCTGCCTTCACTATTATTGATCTTTACAACTGCAATGCCTATCACAATACCTTAAACTGAATTGATACATTTTAAAAGGCCAACTTATTTATTAATATTAGCAATCATATTTTTTGTTTTTTATTTATCCACTTTGTTCCTTAAAGGATCTATTGTGTAGTTTGCTTGGACACTGTTCTAATTCATTTTAATTTTTGAACAAGACCTTTATGAGGGCAACTGTCACTCTACAACAGTGAAAAAACAGTTCATACTGTTTCTGTATGACAATGAATGGCAGGGTCTGCAGCCCAGATCACACTGGCCATATTTCCAGATTCACATTGCAGAACCATATCTACTTTTTGGGCTTAATCACAATCATATGTAAATCTCTTTAAGTACTACTCTCTTCCAAATGCTTCTTCCCAGATGTGCTGCATTATTAATGGAATGGAATTAAATATAGGGGTTTTAAAATGAACTTGTTTCAAAATATATTAAGCTTCATCTTCTCATTTTGACATTCTTTATTTCTTGATATTACTATTTTTCACCAGCACTTTTGCCCCCGTTTCTTTATCTTCTGTTGTGTTCATAGTATCCATCCAATTATTATGTCTTACAATTTAATTGGTACACTGTTTATGATACTTCCAATGTCTTTAATTAAGACCCTGTCTTAGTCCATTCAGGCTGCCAATAAAGTATCATGAACTGGTGGTTTATAAATAACAGAAGTTTATTTCTCACAGTTCTGGAGGCTGGGAAGTCTAAGATCAAGGAACAAGAGGATTCAATGTCTGATGAGGGTCTGCTCTGGCCATCTTTTTGCTGTAACCTCACATGATGAAAAGAATGATGTAATTATCTGAAACCCCTTTTATAAGGGTACTATTCTTATAAGGGCACAAACTAGGACCTAATCCCCTCCCCGTGTGAAGGTTAGGATTTCAACATATGAATTTAGGGGAACAGAAACATTCAGATCATAGTAGACCCTAAAAAGTGACTTAATACTGATTTTTCTGGTGTCTCTGAATGACTCCTTCTAAATGGATAAACTGCTGTTTATCATGATCACAGATTCCTCTCTACCCTTTTTTGTTTTATCCTGAGCAGGGGTCCAATCACATTCCAAACCACTGTCATCATTCGTTTCCCAGCTATTATGAATTAATTTTCTGGCCAATACACTCTATGAAATTATTTACTATAATTAGGTGTTTTCCCTTTGCACATTGATAAACCTTAAGAGAGGAATTACTGGCAGTCCTGGAGACTGTATGTGTTTGTGTGTGGAAATTGGAAGTGATGATGAGAAAGAAGAAATATGATCTAATGGTAGATTAAAAACTCAAAAACATAAACTTGCAAGGGCTTACTTACTCTTTAACTGAAATGATTTGTCCTGGTAACAGTTTTTTTTTTTCTTTTTCTGTTTTTTCTTTTTTGAGATGGAGTCTTGCTCTTGTCACCCAAGCTGGAGTGCAGTGGTGCGATCTGGGCTCACTGCAACCTCCGCCTCCTAGGTTCAAGCGATTCTCCTGCCTCAGCTTCCCGAGTAGCTGGGATTACAGGCACCTGCCACCACTCCTGGCTAATTTTTGTATTTTTAGTAGAGATGAGGTTTCACCATGTTGGCCAGACTGGTCTCGAACTCCTGACCTCAAGCGATCTGCCCGCCTCGGCCTCCCAAAGTAGTGGGATTACAGGCCTGAACCACCGCGCCAGGCCTGTCCTGGTAACTATCTTAACAAGCTGGTTCAACAAAAGTTTCTGTAATGAATTTTAAAGAAAACAAAATATTCTTCATTATCATCAAGAACTAATGCAAAGCAGAGGCAGAATTCCATACAGATGCTTATCTTTGTTCTTTAGAATTTATAATCTAGGATGGATACTCTATAAATAAAGAATCCTTTGGAACAACCATTGTTCTCTTTCTTTCTTCAACCACACCTCTATTCCCTCTTTTTCTATCAATCTTGAGTAAAATATTGCACACTGAAAGGGAATAAATACTATTTATAACAACAATCTGTCATACCTGAGTCATCTTTCCTAATGTATCTTCTTTTAGGTTAAAAATATTGATCAGAATACTTACATAATTCCATACAATTCATTTCAATTTTAACAATATCTGAAAGGGATCTCTGACTTGGGAGGTTGAAGAAGGAAGATGTTGAGAAGTTCTGAACCCCTTCTTTGTAATGTAAATGACACAGAAACCAAATGATATATAGCTCAGATATATTCTGGACTTGCTGCGTGGTAGTCAGTCTGCTAATGGATTTTGTATAATATTATTTCTCACAACAGCCCTATGAGGTAAGTACTATTATTAGCCCCATCTAACAGATGAGAAAACTGAGCCTTAAAGAAATCAAGGAACATACCCCAGGTTGTATGGGTAGTGCTACTGGCATAGTGGGTGGAGGCCAACGATGCTGCTAAACATTCTACAGTGCATAAGGCAATCCTCACAATCAAGAATTATTTGTCCAAATTGTCAGTTGTGCCGAGGTTGAGAGATCTTGTTCTACACACCTAATTTTAGTGCCCTAGGATGGATGGAGACTTGTTACTGAAGCAGTTTCACTAGCACATTTTTAGTCACTGACTAGAAAACAGAGAATTCCAATTCAGTCAGCATGCCCTATGCTTTCTTAGGATTGCTCCAGTGTGTACTATAAAGTCTACTTTTTGCTTCTGGATGCTTAATGCTAAATCTTGGGTTTGTTCAAGATGTTGCTCAAACTTTAAAAGATAAAACCTTTTTTATCACTGATTCCTATCACAGGCTAGGCTTTCTTCTAGTCTTTTCAGCAAAATTCTGCAGCGCTCTCTCTAACCTGAGTGTACTTGCCTGGGGTGTTTCTGATGGCTGGTTTCTACTTGCACAGTCTGTGCCATTTGGTAATACAAAGGGTCATGGGTAGCTGTAATGTCCTTTGAAGGAAATATTTTCCCCAGACTAGTGTCTGAAGATAAAATCCCTCTCACAGTTGGGCAATGCCATCCTTCTTGCTAAATAGGGTCACCAAACACCCTTCAGACAGCAACAGCCCTAAGCAATGCTACTGAATCCTGTGCCAGTTTCATGTGGGCCAGCCTTATACCCCATGGTTAGTCTGATACTTTCCCTATTACACTCCTCCTAATGGAACTATTCAAAGACAGAACGAATCAATATTGTTGCCTTGAAAAGTTATTTCAGAATAGCCTAGGAAAGACATGGGATGTGATCTAAAGTCAGTCTGTACCTTTTTTATATTAGCCTCCTGGAATGGAAACTCCCTGAGAGTAGGAACTGAAGTTTTTGAAGGTCATATGCAGAGCTAAACATGATGAAGCTTGGGAGTGTTTAATATTAACAGTATTTTCATCAAAAAATTAGCATATATTCCTCTCTGATTATTTTTTATAACAAGTTGGGGCATTTAGATAAAAGAAATATAAAGACAACTTGGAGGGAGTTCAGAATAAAACCATAAAAACGAGTGGTTAGAGGAAAGAGGGAATCAGTTATGTGCTGGCTAAACAAGAATGAAAGAATGACCCATGATAAATGAAAGGTGTATGTATCAGAGCAAATTGCTTAGCTGTTGATAGGCTGTTGAGTCAGACAGCTACTATCTCTGGAGCCATATATTTTGAGATTAACTGAGCAATTTTCCCCCCTCTCTGCAGTTAAATTCCCTTGCCCCAATGCTAATTTAATTGCTCCACAAGGAGTCATCTATCACAAGGAGTTGGTAGGAGTCAAAGCATTACCCAAGACTTTGTGAGAATGTATCTTTTCTATTCTCCAAAGACTTGAGATCATTCAAAATCTGCTAAAAATAAAATATTTCTAATAATAAAAGTTCTTCCATCTGTAATAAGAATCCTATGACACCTTGAAGAAGCTGGGGACCAGGTAGTAGAAACAGGGAGAAAGTGGTAAAGAAAAGATATGATGTTGGTAAGTAACTTGAAGAACAAATAATTAAGGTCAGAGGTTTCTGGACCAGAAATCTATACAGAATTCATAAGTATATCTCAAATATACTTACTCTCAAATATGTTGTCAAATATACTTATTTGAGATATACTTATGAATTCTGACTTGTTGGCTGTGGATCTCCATCTGTGTACTGATATGACCATATCTAAAATACTGTGGAATTTGGAACAACACATTCTAAGGACATTGTCATCAGAGAAGGATAACCTCAAGGAAAAGAGTTTAAAGATGTAAATGAAGGGGCTGTGGATGACTAACCAAAGATAATTTAAATGCTGAAATAATAACCATCTTTAAGTGTCTGAAGAATAGCAAAACAAAATGGAATTTAGATTCTTTCTTGGTATCATGGAGTGAAGAACAAGGACCAATTGGTGAAAATTTCGCCAACACAACTTTCTAATTAACAGAAGAGAAAATGACTAATAACTTGGGCTGTATATGAACAGAAGGGCTGCCTGTAGAGAGAGGTAAGAGTCACTTGAATAAAAGAATGATCTGTTAGATTCATAGATGAGATTCATGCATAAATAGGAGAGATGAGACTGAACTATTGCTAATGTCTATTCTGACAATATGATCCTTTAACTGTGTTGAGTACACCTATTTTCTAATGGTACTCAAGTAAATGATTGAAAGATTTTCTGTTCTTGCCTAGACACATTTATCCACATTCTACTTCTACTGATATGCATTAAAACCAGTTGTATACGGAAGGGTATTAAGAGAAACATAAATAATATTAATCAACTTCCATTCTTAAATATTTGTTAAATATTTCAGAATTGTTCCCATACCCTCATTTACCCCTATTCTCTCTACTGTCACTCTTAATTCCATCCTCATCAACTCTCCCCTAGATAATTGCAATAGTTTCTGAATTGGTGTTGTTTTCCCCACACCCTCTGCCATTCATTCCCTGTTCCTCAGTAATACCAATGTGACAGAGTTGGCCCAGTGAGCCCCCTCCCCCAGTTAAAACAGGCTGCTGGCTCCTCTCCACCCACGAATAAAGGCTAACCTTCTAATCACAGCACTGGATATCCTTGGCTCATGGACTCTGCCTCTCACACCTGCCTTATCCCCTGCTGTCCTTCCCCCGGAAATGTCCCTCCTGGAATAATGGATCTATTGTAATCTCTAAAGGGGACATGCTGTCCCACATTTTTAAGACCTTGTGCATAATGTGTCAAGTGCTTTGAATATTCTTTTCCAATACATATCCACTTTGCCCAACTTTATTTTTTAATCATCAAATACAAGGTATTTATTAATAAGATCTCAAAATAATCAATATGTTTTATCTCCCCAACAATTTATGCTCAGGTAGAACTACCTGAGAATAAAGTGGAAAAGAAATACAAAAAAATTAGCCGGGCGTGGTAGCGGGCGCCTGTAGTCCCAGCTACTCGGGAGGCTGAGGCAGGAGAATGGCGTGAACCCGGGAGGCGGAGCTTGCAGTGAGCCGAGATCGCGCCACTGCACTCCAGCCTGGGCGACAGAGCGAGACTCCGTCTCAAAAAAAAAAAAAAAAAAAAAAAAAGAAATAAGAAATAAGAGTCATTACACTGAATTATGTTCTACATAACATATTTCACAATCAGTTACCCTTGATTTTCTTGATTCTAGAATGTCAAGTCCAGTACCTCCATCACTATGTTTTAAGCATTTTATTGAAATGTAGTGTTCTCCATGGTAATTATCAGTTTTTCCCACATTTAAGAGATGTGGGGCTGGGCACCATTGCTCACGCCTGTAATCCCAGCACTTTGGGAGGCCGAGGCGAATGGATCACCTGAGGTCAGGAATTTCAGACCACCCTGGCCAACATGGTGAAACCCCATCTCTACCAAAAATACAAAAATTAGCTGGGTGTGGTGGTGTGCGCCTGTAATCCCAGCTACTCAGGAGGCTGAGGTTGGAGAATCAGTTGAACCCAGGAAGCGGAAGTTGCAATGAACCAAGATCGCGCCACTGCACTCCAGCCTGGGAGATAGAGTGAGACTCCCTCTCAAAAAATAAAAATTAAAAAAAATTAAAGAAAAAGAAAGAAAGAAATGTGGTAATATCGTATTCCTTCTTATGAAAAACAATTACTAACTTATAAATATTAATCTTATTTTTCTCTTTTGCCACGTACTATACCTCACCAAGAGCCCTGATCAAATGCAGAATGTGCCTTCTGATGTCAGGCTAATGAAAATGCTCTGCTTCTAAAATACTAAAAACAGACCATTTTGCATTTAAAATGGGCAGCACACAATTTTATTTATGTGTCCAG
This sequence comes from Pan paniscus, assembly GCF_029289425.2. Taxonomy (NCBI): domain Eukaryota; kingdom Metazoa; phylum Chordata; class Mammalia; order Primates; family Hominidae; genus Pan; species Pan paniscus. Next base: position 80,456,983 of record NC_073263.2, on the reverse strand, counting down.
TTACATAACATTCATCATCCTTAATATGTAATATGCGTAGTTCAAGTACACTTTAAATATACATCTTTTCATAAATGCATATTTAAAACCAGATTTGGCAACCTTCATGTAAGGCTACATGCAGGTGTGGTGCTTTTGGTGAACTACAATAAGAGGAATGCCATAAAGATGAATTTAGTCTGATAACTGGAACCCCCAATAATACATCATAATAATCAAAGCTTTACATGCAATAATGTTTAGGAATTGAGCTGGCACCAGGGAGACTAAGTTCTCAAGTCAATATTTGAAAATTGGAGCTGTTGTGTGAAATGAAGTGCTAAACTGGACAGCTGCCAACAGCTGAAAGCCCACATGTAGGAGCTGTGACTGAGAAAACATAGTTTCCAAACCAAGCCAAGGAGGAGATATACAGGGAGAGTTTGTCTGATTATCATGTCTTGTACTAGCCCAGTCTCTGTACTCAGATATTTATTGCTCTCTTTCTCTTCCTGTCCATAGATCCTTTAACTTAGAGTTCTTGTTTCCCTAAATGAACTTGGGTATGCTTAGCTGCTCTTTGGAGCCAAGGAAGACCAGAAAGATACAATTATTTTCTGGCGGTGAGGGGGCTTGGATTTTGTGTCAGCCCTGTTAAGATAAACATCACACACCATTGTACAAGATGCAGAAATACATTCAAAACAAATTGAGAAAACCATATTTGTTTCAGAGTTGGGAGAACCTTAGATTAACGTTGTGATTACCCCTCTAAAATAAATTCAGGTGGAAATATTGAACACATTCTAAATTCAGCGCCTGGACATTTGGTAAGTATGTATAAGTTTTTTCTTCCATTCGGTACAAAAATCTTAAGCTCCTTTTCCCTCAAGTGCCTTTGTATCTCTCTCACAGGCACACCAGGGTGCTAGTGTCTGCTTGGCAAAGAAGAGATATGAGACCCTGATATTGTTTCAGTCACAGTTCAGTCAGGAAAACAGACCCCGTGCTATGTAATTCAATAGAGGAAATTTGATATGTGGAATTAGATAGAGAGGTGTTGGAAGAGCTAGAAAGCCAAACAGGGGACTGGGAGGCAACCAGAGATTATCAACAGCAAAAAGCTGCCACAACTCCAAAGGCTGAAGAGATACAGGGATGAGAAATTGTGACCAGATCTCAGAGACCAGCCATTATGGTGGGAGTCTGAAATACGATGGAAGCTGCACAGCTGAAGCAGAAGCCATAGAATGAAATGGTTTTTGACAGGAAATGAAGCCATGGAGGAGACACAGCATCTGTCAGAGATGCTACTCAAACAGGAGTTGGACAGGATCAGGGAGGCATTTTTTCTTTTTCCCACCCTCCAATCTCCTATCAGTCTCCCACTGGCCAAACCTGGCAGGAATGCTGGAAAGTGTAGTTTTGGGGAGCAGTCTTGTAAAGTGCAGAACAAAACAGCAAAGGTAGGAAATGAATCTGAGAACAAACTGGCAAATTACTGACATGGTTACACACCCTATCAGAATAAACTCTTACAAATGAGTAGGAGAGCAATAATTTGATTTGTAGTTCTCTTTCCCTAAAACTGCCTCCTGGTATAGAAAATTTAATTTGTGGTGAGAGACTGTGGCATAGAGTTAAGGGATACAGAGTTGATCTACCTTCCAATGACAACTTTGTTATTCATGAGTTCCTGGACTTGTGTAAATGTAATCCCACCTATCAGACAAATTTTGGCTAAAGGCTTATGGTGTGCTGGGGTAAGGGGAGGTAGGTGTTTTAATAGTATCTTAAAAATAAAATGCTGAACTAGGTTAAGACTTTATAAAATTAGGCACTCCATTTAATTGTACAAACTATGGACTTAACAGACACACACACACACACACACACACACACGCACACATACACGGAAATTTCCAGAAACAAGAGAACAACAAGAATATACAGGCAGGAAAGGCTTCAAGAGAGAAAGTTATTGAGTGTAGTGTTAAAGTAGTTTGAATTAATACAGGAGGAGGATGAAATAGATTTTTCAGGTAAAAGCAAAAAGACAGTGAAGGCACAAATGAAGTTGGCCTTTTCTTGATTCAGTGAAGTAGTTGTTCAGATCACCAAAGAGGATATGAGTTAGGGACACCGGGAGTAAAACGTAATTGAATATTTGCATGGAATCAGGGGATTAGCAGATAGACTAAAGCATCACGTAGGCCAGCAGCTATTTTCACAGTTTGGCTGCCCCAACCCACAACCATCAGTAACAGTGGCTGTGATTCAGAGGTGAGGAAGCAAAATATGCCCCTTCTATGCCCTTTTCTATTAAAATTTGGGTAGAAAAAAGCACAGGAGGGAAGTATTTAATAACCTTCCTTAGAAGAATACCAGGAAATTTTTCCTCTAATCTACTTCCTAATGCATTTTAAATGTGTTCCTTTCTCCTCTTAACCATTCTTTAGCCCTATGGTGAATTCGTTTATCATTATCAAATATATCTATACTTATTTATGGGTCTCTCTAGCCTCCATAACTAAGTTATAATTTCCTTAAATAAGAACAGAGGTGATATCTACTTATATATACCCTGTGAATGGTCAAGACATATCACTATTATTTATTTGGTGTCTTATGGGCCTTTTTCAAATTATTCAATCAATTGCTGCAAAAGAAAAGGGTTTTTCCCTTATCATCAGATAGTTACATTTTTAAAATTTTCCTTAGTAATCAACACACCAGATTATAATTAAAATAATGTTTTAGTTCCTGTGGAATGCACTTCTTAGACTATTTTTATCCATGATATTATTCATTATATGGTAATGTGGTAATGGCAGTCCACTGTGTTTAGATGTTTCTATTAAATATTTTAATTTATCCCATGAACATGAGTTACATTTTTAGAGTAGAAAGTATTCATTTTACTACAGTAGAAGAATAGGCCCAGTAAGCCTAAAATGCAAATGGCATATTTTATAAATAGGTAATAATATCCAAAGACAGTTTTACTGCCTAGCAACCTCCAGATTTAATGTTATATAAATAAAATATCCATTTTATATCAATGCTGTACCATCTGCAGTCATGTGAACTGAGTTTTGCAACTGACTATCCATGCATTGATTTTAAAACATGGACTGATTATTACGCAAAATATTAGAAGTCAGTTATTCAGCTGGACAGAAAGGAGAACAAATATTGAGAAGTCTAATCTCACCAAACATCAAACATGAGTATTCATTTTTACTTTTTTTTTTAATGGTTTTACTTTTATTTTTATCGAGAAGTAAATATTTATATTTTTTATTTATTTAAGCTATTCATTCTGGCAATGATTTGGCAACAGTGCAGGTGGTCCTCGAGCTCTGTTTTTACTGTCTGGTATTTAAACTGAAACATACGTTTCTAAGCAATACGAGGCCACCTTCAGTAGCAAGCTGGGTGCCAGGCCTAGGCCTCCCAGTTCCCCCACCCCAGGAAAGACTGCTGACATTTGCAAAGGCTGCTGAGCTTTTGTGCACTTTTTTTTATTATTATTATACTTTAAGTTTTAGGGTACATGTGCACAATGTGCAGGTTTGTTACATATGTATACATGTGCCATGTTGGTGTGCTGCACCCATTAACTCATCATTTAGCATTAGGTATATCAGAGTATATTCAGAGTTTTGAAAATGGTGAGCAGATTAGACATCATTTTGTTCCATTCAACATCTGTAGACCCTTACTGGTGCTGTAAATCAATCAATAAAAGAGACAGAATTATTCATCCACAAAGCCTGTTATATGATAAAATGGACACATTTACACAGTTTACAAAATACTTTTCCTGAACTCTGAGCTTCCAAATATTATCCTCTTTCTTCCAACTCTAGCTAACTCCAGTAGACAGAATAATGACCTCCTAAAATGTCTATGTCCTTATCCTCAGAAACTAAATTTATTACCTTATGTGGCAAAAGGGACTTCGTAATGTGATTAAGGAACTTGAAATAGATTATCCTGAATTATCAAGGTGATCCCAATCTATCACAATGTTCCTTGTAAAAAGCAGGAAGATTAGAATCAGATAAAGAGATATGATGTTGGAAGCAGAAGTCAGAGAGAAAGCCATTGAAGGTGCAAGGCTTCAGGTCTTGAAGATAGAGGAAGGGGCCACTAGCCAAGGAATGCAGGCAGTCTTCAGAACCTGGAAAGGCAAGGAAAGGGATTGACTTCCAGAGCTTCCAGAGGAAAGCAACCCTTTAAACACCTTACTTTTAAGATTTCTGACCTCCCAGAATGCAAGATGATAAATCTGTGTAGTTTTAAAACACTAAGTTTATGATGGCTTATTATAGAGCAATAGAAAACGAATACACCAACAATCTTGAACACTATTGTATCTACCTCACCACTCCTGGTAACTCTCATCCCACCACCATCTGGTTTCTTCACTTATCTCTTTTCTGAACTTGCTACCTTTACTGGCATTCACTGGTCTCCAATAATGCCAGTGTTGCCAAATCCAGTGATTGCTTTTTGGCCTTTTCTTACCTGACTGCTCAGCCTGTAGTGGGAAAGGTCTCCTGTCTGTGTTCTCCATTCATTGGGCTCCTCAGTTTGCAATGAGATTACCTCCCTCAGTTTCCATCTAGTAATGGGTGGTGTGGTAGGCAACTTCTGACCTGGCTCCCAGTGATTTCTCCTCCTTGGATTTGCACCCTTATGTAATGGGCCTTTGAGTGTAAGCTGAACCTAGTGACTTGTTTCTAATGAACAGAATATGTCCAAAGCAATGGTATGTTACTGATGGCAGCAGCAGCCCATCTGGAGCAGCTGCTGCAAGGATTTCAGCCACAGCAGGATAGGCATGACTGGAGCTGTGCACTCTGTGGAGCTGGCGGGGGCCAGGGGCAGGTGATCCCAGTGGTAGCCCCATGCCCCACCAAGTTGCCAGGGTGGAAGCCCATGCTGCTGGGTGCAGCTACAGCCACCCAGCCACAGCTCCAAACCTGAGCATTCCTGCACTCTCAGGGGCCCAGGGAGCCCCCTGGACCCACAGGCTTGGAAGTGCCTGCTATCACTCTCTGGCTTCTCCCCACTCCCAGTGCCTGTTCCAGTGTGGAGCAAAGTAATGGCTGAGCCTGGATGCTGTTGCAACCCAGCCAGGTGTGCATGCACTTGGGGCAGCATGAACACACCAGCTCCCCGCTGCCTCAGCCACCCTCTGGATTTTGGGCACCTACAAGTGCAGGAGAGAGGCTGGCAGTGGTGGCTGAGGACAGCTTGGCACAGACCTGCAGGTGTCTCTTGGCACAGAAAGCCTAGGTGCTGTGGACAGCATGTTGTTGGCAGTGGGAGGCAGACAGTTTCCTGGGTGGGAGGGGGCAGGTCCCCAGTGAAATTCTACCTTCAAGCCAGAGACAGCCTGAAGCCTGGGGGCCAGGCTGCCAGTTACCAGTGGTGTCTGTGACAGGGAGTGAGAACTTCCTTGATGCCTTTTGGCCAATCAGATAGTGCTTTTTCCAGGACCACCCATGGACCAATCAGTATGCACACCCTCCCTTCTGAGCCGATATAAACCCCAGATTCAGACTAGTTGGACAACTGTCTGCAGATGGGAGCTACCCACTTTGGGTCTCCTCTCAGCTGAGAGCTGTTCTGTCACTCAATAAAACTCCTCTCTGCCTTGCTCACTTTCCAGTTGTCCATGTAACCTCATTCTTCCTGGACCTGGCAAAAGAATTTGGGACCTGCCAAATGGTGGGAGCGAAAGGAGCTGTAACATGTTCCTGGTCAGTTTGCCAAACTGTGGTCAGTGACATGCTCCTGGACTGCAGGAGTGAAGAGTGGCAACTCTTCTGGGGACCCAGGCCTTGGGATTCTCCAAGACAGAGTTGCTGTAACACTATAGCCCTCCTGCCCTCTGCTGGCACCAGGTGGCTGCCCCATGTGACAGGAAGCAGTGGCAGGGCTGAGCCAGTTCAGGAGCCTCAGGCCAGAGTGGGGTGGTAGAACTGAAAGAGCTGTAACACAAATGGGCTGAAACACGCCCCCTGGAACATGCGCCCCGTCCAACTCACCATGTTGTGGACGACGAGTAGAAAAAATCCTGTGGCCCTTCTGGGAGCCCAGACCTCAGGGTTCCCTGAGCCAGAATGGTGACACACTAAAACACCCTCTTTGGGGCTTTGCAGTTCCTGATATCTCTGAGCTTTCAGGGGCCATCACATTCCCCTTGTCCAGTTGCTGGTGCCCACAGTGGAAGCCACTTGCAGTGTGTCTGGTCCAACCACAGCCTCCCACGGGGCCAGCACCTGTACTGGCACCTGGAGTTGCCTGCCCCACCACAGCAGTTCGCATGCCTGGCTGTGCACAGTGGCTGGACCCCGTGCTTGCTCGTTCACACACCCCTCACCACTCCATGCCTGGCTCACCCTTGGCAGGCATGGGATCTGGGATGGTAACACAAGCCGAATGCAGCCTGCAGGGCTGAGTGGGTGGAATAAGCCCAGCGAGCATGAACAAAACTCAGAGGCACCACCAGCCACAGAGATTTCTGGCTAACAAAGCAACACCTGAAGTATCCTGTGACATTACTGCTGAAATTAAGTTACAAAAGGACAGTCACTCCCATCTGCCATACCCTTTTACCCTCTTGCTTGCTTACTCTGATGAAGCCAGCTGTCATATGAATGGCTCTGTGGAAAAGTCCATTTGGCAAAGAACTGATGGAGCCCTCTGGCCAACAGCTATAGAAAACCTGGGGTCTCAGTGCAACAGCCATGAAAGAAGTGAATCCTGCTAACAACAACATAAGTTACTCTTGGATTTTAGTCTTTCCCCAGTTGAGCCTTGAGATGAGATTGCAGCCTGACCAATACCTGGGTTGTAGCCTTGTGAGAATTTGAGGCAGATGCACCCACCTAAACTGCACTGCTTCCTAACCCACAGAAACTATGAGACAATAAATGTTGGCTGTTTTACGCCATTAAGTTTTAAGGTAATATGTTATGCAGCAATAGATAAATAATACAGGTGGTCATAAAGAGGATATACCTAGACATGAGGAAGATAGGACTCTTGATTGTATAACCAGACCTCACAGTTAAAAAGTAAATTAAAAAGTAAACCATGAGGTCTCTTAACAAGAACAGAAAAAGCAATGTATTGTTGTCTCAAAGATTGAAACACAGTTTAGGGATCATAATGTAGTCCAGGATTTAACTCACCCCTAATTTACCAGGTTATCTCATTCTCCCTCCAGCAGCTAAAGTCTGTTGACTCCCACCTTCATGCTCCACCATGGTAGAAACTCAGTTCTGTTTTTACAGCTTGGCTTCTTTTTTTGCCAAACAGCCACCTCACCCCCTCTTCTTTCTCATGGCTTCTACTTGCATGTGCTTTGGTCACCTCATGAACCCTGCTGCTTACTTTCTCTGCATGTGTTTCTCAACACATGTATTTCATTTGCTAGGGCTGCTATGAGAAAGTGCCACAAACTGGTTAAAGAACTGGTTGTCTCACAGTTCTGGAAGCTAGAAGGCTAAGATCAAAGTGTGGGCAGGATTGCTTCCTCCTGACAGCTGTGGAGAAAAATCTGTTCCATGTCTTTCTCATAGTGTCTGCGTTGTTGTTGTTGTTGTTGTTGTTGTTGATTTGTTGTCATTCATTGGCTTGTAGAAGCATTACCCCCACTGTCTGCCTTCATCTTTTTTTTTTTTTTTTTTTTTTTTTGTGAGATGGAGTCTAGCTCTGTTACCCAGGTAGGAGTGCAGTGGCGAGATCTAAGCTCACTGCAACCTCTGCCTCCCAGGTTCAAGTGATTCTCCTGCCTCAGCCTCCCGAGTAGCTGGGACTACAGGCGCGTGCCATCACACCTGGCTAATTTTTGTATTTTTAGTAGAGTCAGGGTTTCACCATGTTAGCAGGCTAGTCTCGAACTCCTGACCTCATGATCTGCCTGCCTTGGCGTCCCAAAGTGCTGGGATTACAGGTGTGAGCTACTGCACCCGGCCATGTCTGCCTTCACCTTAACGTGATGTTCCTCTGTGCATGCGTTGGTGTTCAAAATCCCCCTTCTTATAAGGCCACAAGTCACACTGGATTAGGGGCCTTACTTCAGTATGACTTCTTTCTAACTTAACTAATTGCATTAGCAACAATCCTATTTTCAAATAAGAGCATATTCCGAGATATAGTGAGTTAGCATTTCAACATATGAATTTTGGGGGGACGTAATTTAAACCATAACAACACCTGCTGCCACCTCTGTCTGTATAACCCCAGATTCCTGATAAAAAGAGCACTATCGATCCACTTGGTCATTGCTGATTTATTTGATCAAGGTTCTCACACCAGGACTTCCTTACAGAACTATAAATTGGTTGAATTTTGATGAAAGACCATGTGGCCCAGATCATAGTCATCTGTGTATCTGGATAATTAATGACATAGGGCTGATTCCCTCCACAGTGATCTGTGAAAGATAATCACTTTGAAAGGAGTTATGGGGAAAACAGGCACAAATTCCCAAGCTTGCCCTCCCCATTAAAACTTAGATGACATTCCTGCACCCCCTCCCCTCAATTTTACACCCTCTTCTTTGGTGCTCAGCATTAAGCCATTCTTTCTCCACTTCTGTTTAAATCTTAGTTCTTCAGGACCTTGTTCTCAGCCCTATACTCTTTTTTTTTTTAAAACAATTTGCTCTTGGCAACTTCATCAAAATCTATAGCTTCACCTGCCACTTTGGACTTCTAAGTGTATTCCCACAGCCTAAGCCACTCTATTATGCATATTTATTCAACTACTTGCTTAGCCTCTCTACCTAGGTGTCACATAAGTTACCTTAGACTCAACAGGTCCAAACCTGAACTCACCACTTCACCTCCCACAAACATGCCTCTCCCCAAACTCACCCCATCTTAGGATCCTCCCAGCCCCTCCAGTGGAAACACTGGCAGTGCCTCCCTCTCACCTGTTACCCTGACACATTCACTCAGTTACCAAGGCCTATGGCTTCCTCCTACATATTTCTCAAATTTTCCCCCTTGTAGCTATCCCCACCATTGCACCTTAATTCAGGGCCTCTTCACTTCTTTCCTGGATTATACGAATTATCAATTCAGCTTTCAGAATATTATTTTTCAAAGCATAAAAGTTATTTCATTATTTCCTTCAAAAAATCACTTCATAATATCTGATGTATTAGGGATAAATTTGAAGCACATTAAATATTTAATGTCTAGGACTCTGCCTATTTTTCCAGCCCTTCATCTCCTGCTGTATATTAAGGGATACCTACTGTAAGATATTAATAAACCATATTAAAAGGATTCTGATCAACTGCAATCAGTCTTGTTCATCTTCACAAAAATACTCACCGGAATTTGATTTATATATACTTTATGTTAGCATTTATCAAAATTCCCACTGAATCTTGTATGTTACATTATCACAGTCTTTACCACATTGTGCTGTAATAAACAATTTACTTCGTTATTTTCCCTATTAGAAAATAAATTCCCTGTAGACATTATCTATTTTGCTGTATGCTCCCAGAGCCTAGTGGTGTGCTCAATAATTTGTTGTTAAATAAATGTATAAATATATTAAATGCTGTAGTGGACAAACTGCAGTTATTGCCTTTAAGGAATCATATTGGAGGAAACACAGGTTTAATAATTAATTATAATACCAACTTAGATATCTGCTACTAAACTAGTATTAACAAAGTGCAACAGGCTAAAATGAGAAGAGATATGCCTTGAGGGAGCCTGAAGAGTTGAAGAGGATGGAGTCTGATATTCTTGTTAAGGAGACTGGGACAAGATGAATTCAAAGACACCATTCAACATCCTAATCCTGGAAATAATGATGGCTCACAAGTCCATCCCTTTGGAAGAATCATTCCTTCATGTGGATAATCACATCAGCCTTTGCTTTCAATCTAAGAAAGAAGCTTTTACAAGTTCACACAATAATCTGCCCAAGTCTAGTAATCTGATGAGAAAGCTTTATTGTCTAAGGAAAAGATTTTGTGGCAGAGCCTATTAACAATGTGAAGGGCTGCTTTATAAGATAGCAAATTCCCTATCACTGGAGATGTCCAACCAAAAACTGAATAACCTACTTTTAGGGAATTTTTTAAAAGGTGCCCCCATACTGGGTGGAAAGATAACTCATTTTATATAAGGTCAATTCCCAGCATGAAATTGACTATTCTTTGTTTCTAATAGTTACCAATAAAACACACCTTCTCAGATCCTAATGATAGAAAAGAGATTTGATAGAACTATTGTACTTTTTAAAGTCTGTCTCTTCCAGGCTTCATATCAGACAGTACATAAAAGACACGTTTCTTCTATCTGTTCATTAAATTTCTCAAATTTTATTGACTTTTTTCTTCCACTTTTAACACTATTTATTAAAATTCATTTTAATTCTTTTTACAGTCTGTATATGTATGTGCATGAGTGTGTATGCATGTGTACACACGAGGGACAGAGAGACAGAAAGTATGCTCTGTGGAGTTGAATGTCAAGAGGGATTTATTTTTGTTCTTTCCAAATACTTGGACAAAAGAGTTACATCTGCAGCACATTACAAGGTTAACAAGGGATTTGAATCTTGAAATGCCATTCATCTTGAAGGAGCAAGTGCCCAGTTTTCTATAAATGAAATGCCATGTTATTTTTAGATAAGCCTTTTTTTTTTTTTTTTTTTTTTTTTGCCAAGAGGATCCAGGACATGGTGAACAATGTAGAGTCTGATTAGCATACCTATTTAAACATGTGAATGTCTGCGGTTCCTTAATGTTACTTGCAATAAGTCTGTGGCAAGCCTATTCCCTTAGCGAGGGTGCATTATTTAGTTCATAAATTTAAAAGAGAAAAAAAAGCCTTTCAAAGAATTCAGGCTTGTTTACTAATAACAGCACATGGAAGTTTGAAGTGAGAGTTCTATTAGAGTATAGCTCTTGTTAAGTAGGGCACCGAAGTATATTTCCAACCCAAGGTCTCTTAAAGAGTTTTCACTGACATCTATTTTGCTAGATCTAGATATGCTCACCCAGAAGGCAGAGTCCAAAGACCATTCATTTTAACAGTTTACCCCCGACACACCCAAGAGAAAAGCAGACTCAGAACATTAAGCAGAAACAAAACAGGTAGGTGATTGCTACTTTATTAGACCGTTGCAGTTGAGAAAATCTGTCATGAAAAACAACCCCCTAGATAGGTTGTGGGGATACTTATGAGTATGTATGAAGAGCAGTCTATAAGCAGGGGGTTTTGTGTGGCTATAATTCTCTGTCACTATGGAGGAAGGTTCTGGAAGGCTCATCTGCTGCACTGTAAAGCATGTTTCATTGGATTTTCATATCTGACTCTCCCTTTCTTTACAGCTTCTTGCTGAGGGATCATACAATAAAAAAACTATCATTTTAGCAAATGTACGCTTTTAAAAGTAGGCACATTTTCAAGTCATATTCCATTGCTTCCCTGGTCTTTCAGCCACCTCACTTTTATACTTAAATTACCAAACTCTTTAGTGGTGGGGGCTTCAATACAGCTTCTAAATTTACAGAGAGGACTAGTTCATACAAATCACTGCCCCAGGGCATGTATGGAGGGTTTTTATTTGAATGGTCAGTGCCCTTCCCAAGATGAAAGTTCATAATAACCTTCAGAAAAGGCAACAAGAACCTGTTATTTAGCAGATGAGGACTTTATGGTAAGCTGAGGCTTATTAAATTCAAATGGCAAGCAAGCTGACCCCAGGAAAGACTGTCATGTATCCATATCTACCAGTTCTATCAGAGGAAACAAAAGGAGTTAGAACACAAACTCTTCAAATACCTGCCTAGTTAACAATCTCCTTGAATAGTCCTTACATTACCAAAATGTGGAAAACTTCACCATAGCTTTGCTAATGGCTTTGTTGTCAATCTTCAGCTGAACTCCTCTTTCCAAATAGGGACTGGAACACAAATGAATGAGTAGTTGAGTAGAAAACTAAGTTTCTTAAAACTTAAATAGATTCAGTCTCTGATGGACTATTCTAACAAGACTCTGCACAGGTAATATCCTGGTCTTAGGTGTCTGCCATCTTCTCATGTAGAAAATCTTGGACTGCCTTTGACAGTTGTAATTACAAATGACTATTGTTTGCTAATTTATCTAGCTACTTAGAAGCCACAAACTTTCATTTGTGGCTACTTCATGTTCTACATAGCAGTGGATCTTGCATGTTTTATGAACATGGTACATAGTCACTTGTTCAATGAATGTGTGATCTGCAATTGAGGAGACGGGCTCTTCTAGAACCAGAAAACAGCAATTCCTTGCAAGACAAATTATTCCTAAGAGGAATTTTCATGTCACTTTTCACATATAGACATTAAAATAAGCTTCTTCCCTTGGGAATCATTTAAAAGAGAAAGCAAATTTGAAATATTCTGAGGTTTTCTTATAGCTAATCAACACATCATAGGAAAACAAATAGTGCTTCCTAGACTAGCATCACACAAAAGGTAGTTAGAACTTACGTAATGAACTCATTATACGTCTATTTTTAAAAGGATGAAACCAGTTCCCTATCACAGAAATCTCAGAAATAATGAGTAGATTTCAAAATATTTCCCATACTGTCTTGCTTTGGGATTTTAGCACACTCTCCTGCTTTCATTCAAGTTATCCAAACACAAAGAAATGAGATTGCAGCCCATTAACCCCAGGAGGACACTGGACTGGAATGAGATGCTACCTTTACCATCAAAACCTTTGATTAAGAAAAGTAACTGAACAGGGCAGTGTGACACAATGTGTAAGCCATTGGTGTTGCTGGCTTTGCCAATGCTCCTTCTCTGGGTCATGCTGGAGGCCTTTGTGATATGAGCAGCAATTGCTGTGGGGTAATTATATGTAGTTATATAAAATGGACGAATGCCAGCCAAGCAAATTGCACAAAAGGACTGGTTGTATTCCTTGTTAAATGTTTTGTCAAGCTGACCATGCCCTTTATTTATCTCTAACACAACATGCTTATTCTGCCCCATCTACTGTATTCACCCTGCAAATTTATGAGGCACTATTAATCTTCTGCCCTGCTGACTATCTCTGTTGCAAAGTGTCAGCAGACTTTTGTACCTTGCTAATGTACAAAGGGCTTCCTATGAGTAATATCAGCATTTTGCCTTTTAATTGCACATATAATTTTTAGGTCTTACAGCTAATAAGGGAATTGAGACCACAGTTCATCACTGTCTCGAATGGTACTCCAGGGGTGTGGGGACTGTGGAAGCTGAGAGAAGAATATAGCTGTTCTGGTTCCAAGCAATAGTTTCTCTCATTATAATAGTACCATCTCTACTATAGTGTTAGGGATCTGTCACTTTTCCCATTATACACCCACTTTTCTGGGGCTTTACAACTCCGTAGTAAAAATGTACTTTTTTTTTTTTAGAAAACTTTTCATGCTGGATCTTAGCTCATGTGTATTTTTATAATCTTTCATATCAATTGCAAAAGAAATTAACAACTTTGTGATTTGTACAATCCAAGAAACCAATATTATCTATTGGACAAACTCCTGAACATCTAAAGCTTTCAAATGGGTGCACTTTTGCTAGTCCTTCCACTGAACTTTTTCTACTGGATATATATATATTTTTTGATGCAGACTTAGTTTTAAGTATTTTTAAAGAAAATAATGTTTAAAAAACTGGGGATTCGTGTTTTCAATGTGGGCATTTTGCTTTTGCATTAATAGCCTTTCACAAACATTTTTACTGTGCCTGAAAAATGTACATTATTGATGAGTGTGCTTCTTACTGTGCAAAAGCCATTAGGAAAGAAATGAAAGATCTGTGGCAAGAATTTGATGCACAGAGAAGGCTTTAGTGGATAGTGTTTTCAGTTAGCAGTTAGGGAGTGCCCATAATCATCCTGCCCACCTAGGACTATCTCATTTGCATTTTTTATATGTATCACTGTGAATTACAGCACACCTCTCTTGGCATCTGGCAAACAGATACTTGTGAAATGTGATCGCATTAAAGTATTGACAATGACATAGCTCCGTAAACTGTTTATCAACATTGGAAATAAGATTATGCATTTTCAGACACATTCACTTCAGTGTCACATTAGATTGGTGCAAAAATAATTGTGGCTTTTGCCGTTACTTTTGCACCAAACTAATATAACACCGAAGGCAAATTCCTGACTTTATCATACAATTAATTTCATTAGAACAGAAGATCAGACATTCAGATTTGAAAAGAGGCAATTTAGGGGAGATGGGAAGCCTGCGTTTTTATCTTGACTGTTTATGATTCTGAGCATTTTCCTGATCTCAACTGCTTTAGCTGTGATTCACAGAGCTGGAGTGCAGGTTAATGTCTTACTTTCTGTGGCTTCGATTCTGGGTAGAAAGGAAAAAATGACAGAATTGGGCTGGCTGAACTTCAACCTGATCCCATCAGGCAGGGAAGCTTCCAGTCAAGCTGAATGCTATGTGTGGCAATTTGAACTTTGTTTCCTTTCCTCCCGTGTGGAATCTATATTTCCTCCACATGTGAATATTAACCCATGGGTTAACCCACCTCATTGCTGGGTGGAGGCCTCTTCTCTTCAGTGATGTGACTCTTGAGGTCTTCAGTGTCTTATTTTACTTATTTCTGGGAGTTCATAAATTTTAGGCCATTTTTGGCTAAACTCCTAGGCAATATGTCAAAGCAGAAGAAAGTCCCATAGTAATCCTAGGTGTACCATGAAAGGCACTAAGCTAAGAGGAGATAACAGAGGCTCCCCATGGTTGATAGAGAAAAGTCTAAAGCTCTTAAGATTGCTAAAATAAAATTCAGAGAAAGAGACTAACTTAATCGAGTGATTATTTTGTGACATACACTCTCTCCTTTCATTCTCCTGTTAACTTGTGTTAATAGATATTATCTTCAGGTTACAAATGATAAAGTTAAGATTGAAATAAACAAATTTTCCTAGGTACACGGATCAGATCCAGGCCTCCTGAATCCTGAATCATCTTTTCTTGTGTCATGAGTCAAAAAAAAAAAAAAAAAAAGCCCAATAAAAGAGATTGGGCATGCATCACATAGTTCTCATGCCATGGTTTTCAGCTCCATCAGGTCATTTAAGTTCTTCTCTATGCTATGTATTCTGGTTAGCCATTCATCTGATCTTTTTTCAAGGTTTTTAGCTTCTTTGCGATGGATTCGCACGTCCTCCTTTAGCTCAGAGAAGCTTGTTATTACCTATCGTCTGAAGCCTACTTCCATCACCATCAACTCATCAAAGTCATTCTCCATCCAGTTTCGTTCCATTGCTGGCAAGGAGCTGTGTTCCTTTGGAGAAGAGGTGCTCTGATTTTTAGAATTTTCAGCTTTTCTGCTCTGGTTTCTCCTCATCTTTGTGGTTTTATCTATTTTGGTCTTTGATGATGGTGACGTACAGATGGGGTTTTGGTGTGGATGTCCTTTCTGTTTGTTAGTTTTCCTTCTAACAGTCAGGACCCTCAGCTGCAGGTCTGTTGGAGTTTGCTGGAGGTTCACTCCAGACCCTGTTTGCCTAGGTATCACCAGTGGAGGCTGCAGAACAGCAAATATTGCAGAACGGCAAATGTTGCCGTCTGATCCTTCCTCTTGGAGCTTCATCTCAGAGGGGCATCTGGCTGTATGAGGTGTCAGTTAGCCCCTACTGGGAGTTGTCTCCCAGTTAGGCTACTTGGGGGTCAGGGACCCACTTGAGGAGGCAGTCTGTCCGTTCTCAGATCTCAAACTCCATGCTGGGAGAACAACTGCTCTCTTCAAAGCTGTCAGAGAGGGACTTCTAAGTCTGCAGAAGTTTCTGCTGCCTTTTGTTCAGCTATGCCCTGCCCCCGGAGGTGGAGTCTGCAGAGCTCCTTGAGCTGCGGTGGGCTCCACCCAGTTCAAGCTTCCTGGCCACTTTGTTTACCTTCTCAAGCCTCAGCAATGGTGGACGCCCCTTCCCCAGCCTCGCTGCTGCCTTGCAGTTTGATCTCAGACTGCTGTGCTAGCAGTGAGCAAGGCTCCGTGGGCGTAGGACCCTCCGAGCCAGGGGCAGGATATAATCTCCTGGTGTGCCATTTCCTAAGACCATTGGAAAAATGCAGTATTATAGGGTGGGAGTGTCCTGATTTTCCAGGTACCGTCTGTCATGGCTTCCCTTGGCTAGGAAAGGGAATTCCCTGACCCCTTGCACTTCCCAGGTAAGGTGATACCCTGCCCTGCTTCGGCTCACACTCCATGGGCTGCACCCACTGTCCAACAAGCCCCAGTGAGATGAACCCGGTACCTCAGTTGGAAATGCAGAAATCACCTGTCCTCTGTGTCGCTTATGCTGGGAGCTGTACACTGGAGCTGTTCCTATTTGGCCATCTTGGAGCTTTCCTCCAGAGTATTTTTTTTAACAGCTTAAAATCTGTGCTTATTCTAGAATAATTCTTTCTTGATGTCAGTCTCATTATCAGTGATATTATACTATCTGAGTAATATTGATGAAAAACTCATATGATGACATAGCTCCATAAACTGTTTATCAACATCGGAAATAAGATTGTGCATTTCCACACACATTAGCTTCTGGAATCCTTGCATTATACAGATAGAGTTCTTGTGGGACTACCACAAGCAGCAGGAATCTGTTCTGTATAAGAATTATAGATTTTGAATCAGAAAATGTGGGCATCTTCCTAGAAATGCTCCTTTCAAGATGGAGAAGTAAGTTCTCATTGATGTTTTTTCTCCATGATATTTAGTAGAAAACCAATAATATCAAAGTGGTGACTACTTTTATTTATTTCCTCTATCACTGAGGCCAGTGACCACCTTAAAATATTTTTCAGAAAAGGTCTTAGTGTGGTATTTTAACTGGTAAGTGTATTAACTTATTGTAAGAACTATTTCCAATTGTCAATTTATATTTAGATTCTGTGACTGTCTTTGTGTCTTAAAGACAGTGAGGGCTCTGGGATCAGAAAACCCAGTTCTGAATCCTGGCTCCATCACCTATTGGCTGTGTAATTTAGGCTAACTTACCCAACATCTGCCTGCCTCAGTTTCCCCATCTATAAAATGGGGATCAAATTGAACTATCTTAGATTGTAAGAAGTAAATTAGATTAGATTAGGAAAATATTTTTAAAATTCAAGGTACCTAGTGTTAAATGTTCATTTTAAAACTATTCCAAAGTCTTCTCAGTTTCACTGCCACTTCCATCAATTTCTCTAAAGCCTACTGCATAGAGAAATAATTTCTTACCTTTTTTTTAACTTAGAAAGCATATTTGTATAGTTAACTTTCCAAAAATAAAAATTCCTATTGTGCCTTTCAAATATATCTTTACATGTCATGGTGCTAATTACAATAACAGTATAATAAGTCTATGGTAGAAACCAGATGGTATTATAAAATCATAACTGAGGGATGTGTATCCTGTTGAAACTGATAAAAAGCGATTTAGCCACTGAAATAGGCAGAATCTAAGGTGACCCCCAGTGACCACTGCCTTCTGGTATTCAAGACCTTGTGGAATCCCTTCCCTTTGAGTATGGGTGAAGTGATTTGTTAGTTTCCACAACAGAAGTGACGGGACATTGCTTCTGAGCTTAGGGTATAAAAAGACTGTGGCTTCTGCCTTGCTTAATTACTATCACTCTTTCAGATCACTTACTCAGAGGGAAGTCAGCTGCTATGTCATGAGGCAGCCTCATGGAGGTTTAATGTGTCAAGAGACCAAGACCTACAAAAAAAATACATGAGTAATCTTGGAAGTGGATCCTCCCCATTAGTCAAATCTTCATATGGGACAGCAGCTCAGGCTATCAACTCAACTGACCTCTGGAGCAACATAGAGGCAGAGGCACCCAGGTGACCTGCACCTAGATTTCTGGCTCATGGAAGTGTAAAATAACAAATGTTATTTTCAGCTGCTAAGTTTGGGGATAATTCTTTATGTAGAAATAGATAACTAATATCAAGACAATTGAATCGAAAAAGCTGGCTTTCCAGTGTTACCAGGAGATAAACCAGGGTTTGGCAAACCATTCCTTGTGGGCCAAATCTACCCCATATCCTCTTTAGTACAGCTTTCAAACTAAGAATTATTTTCACAGTTTTAAAAGGTTGTAAAAAACAAAATGAAACAAAACAAGAATATTTAACAGAGACTATGTTTGGACAGCAAAACCTAAAGTATTTACTATCTGGCCTTTTGTAGAAAAGTTTGCTGACCCTTGAGAGAAACCATTGCACTTCCCAGAGGACAGTCAATCCTTCCAAAGTCATTGGAAGGAACTGCAGCCTGTAGGACTCAGTTGTTCAATGCTCCAGACGGTTGACTTTTAAATGAGCCATCTTCTGCAGTCTGTGCCAAATATTTTGTGTATTCCTGTGCACAGGACTAAAATAATAATTATCAACTGTCTCTAATTATATAACGTTATCTAGATAAAGAATGTTTAAAGAGAGAGAACCAAAGCATCTTATGTGGCAATGCATATACTGAATTTTATTTTCAAGTGTATATTTCAATTAATGTTCTTAGAAGTCTAGGATTTGGATAAACTTCTTATGTCACAGAACCTGAGTAATTGATGCATACCAATTTTATCTCCTAGAGGCCAGGAATACTCAAGGACTTAGGCCCCTGGGACAATCAGTCACCTTGACTATAGCTGTAGTTGGAGAAAAACAAGCTCTAGACTAGTTCTACTCAAAGTGTGATCCATGGACAGGTGCTCATCTATGAAATGTTTCTATCCAATCTGTGATAAGATAATGATTAAACCTGAGAGAAAGCATTAAGAAATGAGTATAGCAACTGACAAACTCATTATGTCTTAAATATAATTATTTTAAAAATTGAAGCTTGACTTCTGTATATCTTTGGGATTTTTACTTCATTATCCTAGTAATCATTTTTGTTATATTTTACAAAAGTATCAATGCACAAGGAATTGGAATTTTTCAAAAAATGATCTTTCATCACAGAGAGCTTGAGAATACTTTAGGAGGCCAATAAAAAGCCTGAATATCTTGAGGTTAAGTATTAATGTTTTTATGACAAGGTCTGTTTTTATCAATGCTACCAATATTTTGGTCAATTATAGCACTGAGCCAAGGCCCACAAACTGAAAGAAATACATACGGGCTGACCAAGGATCTGTCAGAGGCACTTAGAATAATCATATGAGTCCGAAAAAAGTTAGGATGTCTGCCTCTCCTTTCCAGATGCTCTTTTCTTTTGCTCAATATTTAAGCATGATATGCTAAAGGCAGGCATTTGGACACTCTACTTCCATTAAACAGAAAAGCTCTAAGAATGAAAAAGATTACAGTAGATAAGTGAATGGAGCTGTTGAAAATTTGCAGCAGAGAGTATAAGGATGACAAACCCTTAACACCACTTTTGGGCCCTAACTCCACAGTGGACATTGTTATCAATCAGCACTTTCTCTCCTGCCAAGACATGTGCAGCTACAGAAACCTTCTCATCAGAGCATTGCAGGAAGCCATCATCAATCCATCAGAGTGAGCATAGCAACTGGACACTCATTGCCATCTCTAGTGTAATGAGAACACAGGTGTCACAAGAATTAGACTTTAACTTGATTCTGACAGCCAGTCATTTGGGCCTCTCTTGTCACCTCTCTAGATCTGTGTGAGTCATCTGTAACATAGGGGGTTGAACAAGATCAGAGGATCTCACATTAAAATTCAGTGTGGCCTTTTAAAAATACTGACACCTGAACTCAACTTTACAGTTTTTTTTTTTCAGGCTGTCTAATGGCACTTTGAACATTAGTAATTTTTAAAGCTGCTACATGATTCTTACGCACAGCCAGACTTGAGAACCACTGGATTAGAAGATCTCAATGACTAATCTCAACTCTAATATTCCAAGATGCTGCAATTATTTGAAGCAAGGGTATTGTTGGTCACATAGACTTAGAGGCTAACCAATTAAATTGGATTGGTTAGGACCTGAGGAGCCAATTTCATCCCTTGGGCAGTTTATAACCAGAAAGAATTAAAGGTGTAGGGATTTTGAATTATGAGGCAATAATTCTATTTTAGGTGTATGTGATCACAACCACTCAAGCTTTACTCTTGTGGTTTTTATAACCCTTTATGATGCCTTGCAAAAATTATTATAGACCCATAAGTCATTTTTGCAGATATGCCATTTTACAGATATGCCATAATTTATAATATTAACTATTCATAATAATATGGATTATAATGATTCAAGTTTTTTATTTGAGGATATCAATCCATCTTAAAGATTTTAATGAACTAATCTCAATATCTCTATAAAAACGGTATATGCCCACAATGATCCCATTTCATAGGTGAAGAAACTAAGTCTTACGTATATGTGTATACACACACAGAGAGACTTAATATTTGATCCAAAATCTATAAGCTTTATTGTTATAAACATTTAGAGGTTTAAATATCCTTTCCAAAAAATTACATAAGTGGTAATCTTATTTTACTTACTCATCCATATCTGCTATTTTCCAGACACTGAAGATACAGAGATGAGAAAATGCTCTAGGATGGGGTTACCTTATATATTTAGATGCTTTAATGTTGCGTGTATATATATATATATATATATATATATATATTTTACAATGGTTATATCCACTTCCTTAATTTACCCCTCTTTCATTATAGAACGACCTTGTCTCTTTTCTCAGTTTTAACTTAACATTAATTTTATCTCACTTAAGTGTACCTATTTCTGCTCCCCATTATTTTCCATTCACATCCATATCTTTTATACCCCTTCACTTTTCATCTATGTGTGTCCTTAAATGTGAAGTGAGTCTCTTATAGGCACTATATAGTTGTGTCTTGTCTTTTATACATGTACACATTCTATGTCTTTTGATTAGAAAATTCAATTCATTTAAATTCAAGGTAGTCATTGATATATAAAAACCTACTGCTACTGTTTTATGTTTGTTTTGAAGATCTTCTGTCTTTACTCTTTTATTGCCTTTCTTTGTGATTAGGTGATTTTGTCTAGTGGTATGCTTTGATTTCTTGATTTTATCTTTTGCATACCTATTATAGGTTTTTTCTTTGTGGTTACCATGAGGATTATTTTTTAAATCTTATTGTTATTTCAGGCTATTTTAAGTTGATAACAACTTAACTTTGATTGCATAAAAAAAAAACTCTACACTCTTCTCCACCTCCCTCAGGCATTTTAAATTTTTGGAGGGGTGGAGCCAAGATGGCCAAATAGGAACAAATCCAGTCTACAGCTCCCAGCATGAGCGATGCAGAAGACGAATGATTTCTGCATTTCCAACTGAGGTACCGAGTTCATCTCAATGGGGATTGTCAGAGAGTGGGTGAAGGACAGTGGGTGCAGGACAGTGGGTGCAGTACACCGAGCCTGAGCTGAAGCAGGGCGAGGTATCACCTCACCCAGGAAGCACAAGCAGTCAGGGAATTCCCTTTCCTAGCCAAGGAAAGGGGTGACAGATGGCACCTGGAAAATTGGGTCACTCCCACCCTAATACTGTGGTTTTCCAATGGTCATAGCAAATGGCGCACCAGGAGATTATATACCGTGCCTGGCTCAGAGGGTCCTACGCCCACGGAGCCTCGCTCACTGCTAGCACAGCAGTCTGAGATCAAACTACAAGGCGGCAGTGAGGATGGGGGAGGGGCACTTGCCATTGCCGAGGCTTGAGTGGGTAAACAAAGCAGTCGGGAAGCTTGAACTGGGTGGAGCCCACTGCAGCTCAAGGAGGCCTGCCTGCCTCTGTAGACTCCACCTTTGGGGGCAGTGCATAGCCAAACAAAAGGCAGGAGAAACCTCTGCAGACTTAAATGTCCCTGTCTGACAGCTTTGAAGAGAGCAGTGGTTGTCCCAGCACACAGCTTGAGATCTGAGAATGGGGAGACTGCCTCCTCAAGTGGGTCCCTGACCCCTGAGTAGCCTAACTGGGAGGCA
This sequence comes from Pan paniscus, assembly GCF_029289425.2. Taxonomy (NCBI): domain Eukaryota; kingdom Metazoa; phylum Chordata; class Mammalia; order Primates; family Hominidae; genus Pan; species Pan paniscus. The sequence continues at coordinate 80,435,006 of NC_073263.2, read as the reverse complement.
CCCCCCAGTAGGGGCAGACAGACACTTCACACAGCCGGGTACTCCTCTGAGACAAAACTTCCAGAGGAACGATCAGGCAGCAACATTTGCCTTTCACCAATATCCACTGTTCTGCAGCCACCACTGCTGATACCCAGGCAAACAGGGTCTGGAGTGGACCTCCGGCAAACTCCAAAAGACCTGCAGCTGAGCGTCCTGACTGTTAGAAGGAAAACTAACACACAGAAACGACATCCACACCAAAACCCATCTGTATGTCACCATAATCAAAGACCAAAGGTAGATAAAACCACAAAGATGGGGGAAAAGAAAGCAGAAAAACTGAAAATTCTAAAAATCAGAGTGCCTCTCCTCCCCCAAAGGAATGCAGCTCCTCACCAGCAACGGAACAAAGCTGGATGGAGAATGACTTTAATGAGTTGAGAGAAGAAGGCTTCAGATGATCAAACTGCTCCGAGCTAAAGGAGGAAGTTGGAACCCACGGCAAAGAAGTTAAAAACCTTGAAAAAAGATTAGATGAATGGCTAACTAGAATAACCAATGCAGAGAAGTCCTCAAAGGACCTGATAGAGCTGAAAACCATGGCACAAGAACTATGTGACAAATGCACAAGCCTCAGTAGCCGATATGATCAACTGGAAGAAAGGGTATCAGTGATGGAAGATGAAATGAATGAAATGAAGCAAGAAGAGAAGTTTAGAGAAAAAAGAATAAAAAGAAATGAACAAAACCTCCAAGAAATATGGGACTATGTGGAAAGACCAAATCTATGTCTGACTGGTTCACCTGAAAGTGATGGGGAGAATGGAACCAAGTTGGAAAACACCCTGCAGGATATTATCCAGGAGAACTTCCCCAACCTAGCAAGGCAGGCCAACATTCAAATTCAGGAAATACAGAGAATGCACAAAGATACTCCTTGAGAAGAGCAACTCCAAGAAACATAATTATCAGATTCACCAAAGTTGAAATGAAGGAAAAAATATTAAGCACAGCCAGAGAGAAAGGCCAGGTTACCCACAAAGGGAAGCCCATCAGACTAACAGCTGATCTCTTGGCAGAAACTCTACAAGCCAGAAGAGAGTGGGGGCCAATATTCAACATTCTTCAAGAAAAGAATTTTCAACCCAGAATTTCATATCCAGCCAAACTAAGCTTCATAAGTGAAGGAGAAATAAAATCCTTTACAGACAAGCAAATGCTGAGAGATTTTGTCACCACCAGGCCTGCCCTAAAAGAGCTCATGAAGGAAGCACTAAATATGGAAAGGAACAACAGGTACCAGCCACTGCAAAAACATGCCAAATTGTAAAGACCATCGAGGCTAGGAAGAAACTGCATCAACTAACGAGCAAAATAACAAGCTAACATCATAATGACAGGATCAAATTCACACATAACAATATTAACCTTAAATGTAAATGGGGCTAAATGCTCCAATTAAAAGACACAGACTGGAAAATTGGATAAAGAGTCAAGACCCATCAGTGTGCTGTATTCAGGAAACCTATCTCACTTGCAGACACACATAGCCTCAAAATAAAGGGATGGAGGAAGATCTACCAAGCAATTGGAAAATGAAAAAAGGCAGGGGTTGCAATCCTAGTCTCTGACAAAACAGACTTTAAACCAACAAAGATCAAAAGAGACAAAGGCCATTACATAATGGTAAAGGGATCAATTCAACAAGAAGAGCTAACTATCCTAAATATATATGCACCCAATACAGGAGCACCCAGATTCATAAAGAAAGTACTTAGAGACCTACAAAGAGACTTAGACTCCCACACAATAATAATGGGAGACTTTAACACCCCACTGTCAACATTAGACAGATCAACAAGACAGAAAGTTAACAAGGATATCCAGGAATTGAATTCAGCTCTGCACCAAGCGGACCTAATAGACATGTACAGAACTCTCCACCCCAAATCAACAGAATATGCATTCTTTTCAGCACCACACCACACCTATTCCAAAATTGACCACATAGTTGGAAGTAAAGCACTCCTCAGCAAATGTAAAAGGACAGAAATTATAACAAACTGTCTCTCAAACCACAGTGCAATCAAACTAGAACTCAGGATTAAGAAACTCACTCAAAACCCCTCAACTACGTGGAAACTGAACAACCTGTTCCTGAATGACTACTGGGTACATAACAAAATGAAGGCAGAAATAAAGATGTTCTTTGAAATCAATGAGAACAGAGATACAACATACCAGAATCTCTGGGACACATTCAAAGCAGTGTGTAGAGGGAAATTTATAGCACTAAATGCCCACAAGAGAAAGCAGGAAAGATCTAAAATTGACACCCTAACATCACAATTAAAAGAACTAGAGAAGCAAGAGCAAACACATTCAAAAGCTAGCAGAGGGCAAGAAATATCTAAGATCAGAGTAGAACTGAAGGAAATAGAGACACAAATAACTCTTCAAAAAATCAATGAATCCAGGAGCTGGTTTTTTGAAAAAGATCAACAAAATTGATAGACCACTAGCAAGACTAATAAAGAAGAAAAGAGAGAAGAATCAAATAGACCCAATAAAAAATGATAAAGGGGATATCATCACCGATCCCACAGAAATACAAACTACCATCAGAGAATACTATAAACACCTCTATGCAAATAAACTAGAAAATCTAGAAGAAATGGATAAATTCCTCAACACATACACCCACCCAAGACTAAACCAGGAAGAAGTTGAATCTCTGAATAGACCAATAACAGGCTCTGAAATTGAGGCAATAATTAACAGCTTACCAACCAAAGAAAGTCCAGGACCAGATGGATTCACAGCTGAATTCTACCAGAGGTACAAGGAGGAGCTGGTACCATTCCTTCTGAAACTATTCCAATCAATAGAAAAAGAGGAAATCCTCCCTAATTCATTTTATGAGGCCAGCATCATCCTGAAACCAAAACCTGGCACAGACACAACAAAAAAAGATAATTTTAGACCAATATCCCTGATGAACATCGATGCAAAAATCCTCAATAAAATACTGGCAAACCAAATCCAGCAGCACATCAAAAAGCTTATCCACCATGATTAAGTTGGCTTCATCCCTGGGATGCAAGGCTGGTTCAACATACGCAAATCAATAAATGTAATCCATCATATAAACAGAACCAATGACAAAAACCACACGATTATCTCAATAGACGCAGAAAAGGTCTTTGACAAAGTTCCACAGCCCTTCATGCTAAAAACTCTCAATAAATTAGGTATTGATGGGACGTATCTCAAAATAGTAAGAGTTATTTATGACAAATCCACAGCCAATATCTTACTGAATGGGCAAAAACTGGAAGCATTCCCTCTGAAAACTGGCACAAGACAGGGATGCCCTCTCTCACCACTCCTATTCAACATAGTGTTGGAAGTTCTGGCCAGGGCAATCAGGCAGGAGAAAGAAATAAAGGTATTCAATTAGGAAAAGAGGAAGTCAAATTGTCCCTGTTTGCCGATGACATAATTATATATCTAGAAAACCCCATCGTCTCAGCCCAAACTCTCCTTAAGCTGATAAGCAACTTCAGCAAAGTCTCAGGATACAAAATCAATGTGCAAAAATCACAAGCATTCCTCTACACCAATAACAGGCAGAGAGCCAAATCATGAGTGAACTCCCATTCACAATTGCTTCAAAGAGAATAAAATACCTAGGAATCCAACTTACAAGGGATGTGAAGGACCTCTTCAAGGAGAACTACAATCCACTGCTCAAGGAAATAAAAGAGGATACAAACAAATGGAAGAACATTCCATGCTCATGGATAGGAAGAATCAATATCATGAAAATGGCCATACTGCCCAAGGTAATTTATAGATTCAATGCCATCCCCATCAAGCTACCAATGACTTTCTTCACAGAATTGGAAAAATCTACCTTAAAGTTCATATGTAACCAAAAAAGAGCCTTCATTGCCAAGTCAATCCTAAGCCAAAAGAACAAAGCTGGAGGCATCACGCTACCTGACTTCAAATTATACTACAAGGCTACAGTAACCAAAGCAGCATGGTACTGGTACCAAAACAGAGATATAGACCAATGGAACACAACAGAGCCCTTAGAAATAATGCCACATATCCACAAGTATCTGATCTTTGACAAACCTGACAAAAACAAGAAATGGGGATAGGATTCCCTATTTAATAAATGGTGCTGGGAAAACTGGCTAGCCATATGTAGAAAGCTGAAACTCGATCCCTTTCTTACACTTTATACAAAAATTAATTCAAGATGGATTAAAGACTTATATGTTAGACCTAAAACCATAAAAACCATAGAAGAAAACCTAGGCAATACCATTCAGGACATAGGCATGGGCAAGGACTTCATGTCTAAAACACCAAAAGTAATGGCAACAGAAGTCAAAATTGACAAATGGGATCCACTTAAACTAAAGAGCTTCTGCAGAGTAAAAGAAACTACCATCAGAGTGAACAGGCAACCTGCAGAATGGGAGAAAATTTTTGCAATCTACTCATCTGACAAGGGGCTAATATCCAGAATCTACAATGAACTCAAACAAATTTACAAGAAAAAAAAGAAACAACCCTATTAACAAGTGGGTGAAGGATATGAACACACACTTCTCAAAAGAAGACATTTATGCAGCCAACAGACACATGAAAAAATGCTCATCATCACTGGCCATCAGAGAAATGCAAATCAAAACCTCAATGAGATACCATCTCACACCAGTTAGAATGGCGATCATTAAAAAGTCAGGAAACAACAGGTGCTGGAGAGGATGTGGAGCAATAGGAACACTTTTACACTGTTGATGGGACTGTAAACTAGCTCAACCATTGTGGAAGACAGTGTGGTGATTCCTCAAGGATCTAGAACTAGAAATACCATTTGACCCAGCCATCCCATTACTGGGTATATAACTGAAGGATTATAAATCATGCTGCTATAAAGACACATGCACACGTATGTTTATTGTGGCACTATTCACAATAGCAAAGACTTGGAACCAACCCAAATGTCCAACAATGATAGACTGGATTAAGAAAATGTGGCACATATACACCATGGAATACTATGTGGCCATAAAAAAGGATGAATTCATGTCCTTTGTAGGGACATGGATGAAGCTGGAAACCATCATTCTCAGCAAACTATCACAAGGACAAAAAACCAAACACCGCATGTTCTCATTCATAGATGGGAATTGAACAATGAGAACACATGGACACAGGAAAGGGAACATCACACACCGGGGACTGTTGTGGGGTGGGGGGAGAGAGGAGGGATAGCATTAGGAGATATACCTAATGTTAAATGACGTGTTAATGGGTGCAGCACACCAACACGGCACATGTATATATATGTAACAAACCTGCATGTTGTGCACATGTACCCTAAAACTTAAAGTATAATAAAAAAAAGAAAAATGTTAAGTAAAAAAATAAAATAAAATTTTGATGTTGTAATTTACATGTTCTTATGTTGTATATACCACAATAAATCACTATAGCTATTATTTTTAATAGTTTTGTGTTTTCATCTTTATAGTTAAGATATAAATGATTTAAACATCACCTTTACAGTATTAAAGTATTCTGAATTTGTGTATATACTTTTTTCAGTGAGTTTTATACTTTCAGCTGTTTTTGTGTTACTCTTTAGTATCCTTTTTTTTTCAGGCTGATGTGCTTCTTTTAGCATTTCTTGTAAACAGTTCTGGAGTGACTGAACTCCCTCAGCCTTTGTTCCCTGGGAAACTCTTTCTCTCTCCTTTATTTCTGAACCACACCTTTTTCAGATACAGTATTCTTACTTGGCAGTTTTTTTTTCTTTCCAGCACTTTTAATGTATCATCCCACTCTCTCCTGGCCTGTAACACCTCTGCTGAGAAATTAACTCCTATGTGTACTAGAACTTCCTTATATGTTATTTGCTTCTTTTATCTTGATACTTTCAGGATCCTCTTTCTTTCCTTGAGTTTTGACAGCTTTATTTTAATATGTCTTGGTGTAATCTTATTTGGATTGAATCTGATTAGAGAATTTTGACATTTCTGTACCTAAATATTTATATCTTTCTCCAAACTTGGAAAGTTTCCTGCTAATATTTCTTTAAATAAACATTTTAATTCTTAATCTTTCTCTTCTCCTTCACAAACTCCTATAACCCAAACATTTGCTCATCAATCTTATAATCTCACTTCATTCCTTTTCATTCTTTTTTCTTCTCTGACTTTATATTTTCCAATAACCGGTCTTCAGAATCATAGGTTCTTTCTTCTGCTTGATCAATTTTGCTATTAATGCTCACTATTGCATTATTCATTTTATTCATTGTATTTTCCAGCTCCAGAATTACTATTTTTTTAAATAACTTAAATTTCTCTGTTAATTTTTAGTATTGGTACTTTATTGTTTTCCTGATCTTATTGAAGATTTTTAAGTATTTATTGAAGTTGTCCTATGTTCCTTAAAAAAGTTGTTTTGCATATTTTGTCAGGCAGTCCATATATCTTTATTTCTTGTGGGTCAGCCACTAAGAGATTATTGTTTGGTGTGTTCTTTGGTTTTGTTATATCTTCTTGGTTTTTTGTGTTTTCGTTACCTTACTTGGATGACTGCACATTCAGAAAGTGAGGACCTATTCCAGTCTTTGCAGACTGGCTTTGTGTGGAAAAGCTGCTCCAGGCAGCCTGCCTAGAGATTCTGGGCAGGCCATTTGGCATAATCTGAAGGTAAGCTTGCTGTTGGAGTCCTGAGATAGGCTGGTGTGGTGCCTGGGTCAGCAGGTAGGCAACCGGGTGCCTGGGTCTGCAGGTTGGGCATAAAGCCTGGATCCATGGGGGCTGATCTTGCACTGGAATAGACCTGGAGCCTGAGTCCATGGAGGCTGGCTCAGTGTTGGAGTGGGCCTGGAGCTCGAGTCTGTGGGGTGGGTTTGGGCTATGGACCCACAGTTGCTGGCCTAGAACTTTGGTCTTCATGGGTAATCTTGCAGCCTCAGTCCATGTGGTCTAGCCTGGTACTGGGGTCTACTGGGGTGAGCTTGGGCCCTGGATCTGTGGTACAGCCCTAGACTCTGGGTCATCTGAAGCCTGGGACCACAGGGACCAGCCTGGCACTTGGAGTTTTCTCAGTGCTGTAGTTGGTATGAAGCCTGGGTCCACAGGACACAGTCTGGAGCCTAGGATTGCAGGTGTTGGTTTAGTGCATTAGACTCTGGTACTGGCCTGGAGCCTATGTCCACTAGTGTTTGCCTGGAGCCTGGGTATGCAGGTGTTGGCCTAGAGGATAGGCCCATGAGGGCTGCCATAGGTCTTGGGGCCTTGGGAATAGCCACTTACCTGGGTATACAGGGGCTGTCCTGGAGCCTTGGTCCATGGGGGTTGGTCAGATGCTGGAATCTATTGGGTCAGCCTGAACCCTGGGTCTGCTGGAGTGAGGACCTACAGGAGCTGGCCTGGAAGCTGGGTCTGGGGGTGCCAGTCTGATGACTAGGACTGCAAGGGTTGGTCTGGTGCTGAGGTCGGCCTGAAGCCTGGGGCCATGGGGGCCACTTCACTGTTAGGGGTGGTTTGGACCCTGGAGTTGTTGAAATCAGGTTGGCAGTGGGGCAGCCTGGAGACCAAGTCCGCTGGGAAGGCCTAGAGCCTGGTGGGGGATCTTGCCTGGTTCTAGTGCTGGTCTGGAGGCCCAGTCCTTGGGTAGGGGCCTAAAGTCTGACGCCATGGAGTCAGATCAGTGCTAGATTTTACTGAGGAGGGTCTGGTTTTAGAGTCTGAGGCACAGTCCTGTGCTCACTTCCTTCTTCCTCTCCTAGGCAGTATCTGTCTCCATGCTGTGCTGTCCAGGGTTGAAGAATGGGCAATGTGGCTAATGTCCATCCTACTCTCCTCAATGCATCTTTTCTTTCTGTGCTACATCCAGACACTATTGTCCTTCACCAGGTTTCTTTAGCACTTGGAAAGATATTTCCGTGTGTGGATAGTTGTTTGCATTAATGTTTCTTCAGGGAACAAGCACTGGAGAGTTCTATTTCTCCATCTTGCTGATGTTCTCACTCCCTGAACCTATTTTGTAATAGAAGTTTTTAGAACTCCGAACTCCAATTAACAATCAGCCTTTTTCCCTCTCATATTTGCCACCTAGTGTTACTGACTTTAAACTGCTCTTCATACTCTTGAACTTTACAGCTTATTTACTGGTTCATTTATTTTTATTTTTTGACCTGAGACATCTTCTTAATTTCTAGTGAGCTAGAACAGAAATAAGGCTACTACTCCTTTCACCCTGTTCTTTGGCAGTGTACCCAGCTTATATTCACAGCAGACTCACAGATTACCATCTCAGGAATACAAACAAAGGATTCTCTCTTCAGGTGTTTGCTTAATATCCATTTTTCTAGGACATCTTTTTCCGGCCACTCTTTTCTTCTAGACTCAAGTGCTCCAGAAGAGTTGCCCCTCTTACCTAATTGTCAGCCGGTTATGGTGGGCAGTGAGCAAATGTCAACTACTATGTCTTAAATACTCACTCAGCATCTAACATAATCCTTTACTCATAATTCAAATGGTCCTTAAAAGTACTGAATAAGCCTTTTTTGCATGAGAGCCAATTTGGGGAATTTAAAAATATCTTCAGGCTGCATTATTTAAAATTTTAAACTAATTTTTATTACACAAAGGCTGTCACAAAATTGGATATTTCTCTACTTTGTACACAATTTTTCTTACTCTCCACAGAAAGGCTGCTTCTTCTCATCTGGTGATGGCAAGCACTAAAATCCTGATTTTAATAGAATGGCTGTAAAAACGTCTCAGTGATTTAGGTTGAAAGCACTATATTGGTTCATGGCTTTGCACCCAATATCAAGAATGTACAAATGTTTTTTCGTTCAAAAATACAAAATAAATTATCTGTAGGCATGGGCAATGACAGCAGTAAATTATTATATATTGTCAACTGAAACCAGTAACTGATGGTTATGGTGATTTTCTTAAATTTCAGCCAGGCTTCTCTTCAGTCATTTTCTTCACCTGACTTCAAAGTTATTGTTGAGGAACACTGTTTTGAGCTTCCTGTCACAGTTCAACAACAAAGGTAAAGCACTATTCTAGGAATTAGAACAAACCATCTCCCATTCCACCTATTGCACTCATTCCAGGGTTCTCTTTTTTAGGAATTTCTATGACTATAACTTCTGCGGTAGGTAACAGAGAGGCTACCTCAGCAGCATGCAGTAAAGCAGTTCTCACAGTGTTTGTTGGGTCAATGATTCCTTTTTCTACCATATTCACAGAATCTCCAATCATAGCATCATAACCAACTTCAGAGGAATCTTGCATAATTTTTTCAGCTATCAAAGATCCTTCAACACTTGCATTCTTAGCATTGGTCATTGAAGGAATTTTGAATGTTCTTTTAATAATTTCTATGCCACTTAAAAAAATCGTCATTAGCTGGAGTTAATGAGTCCAAGGCTGGAATGCACTGAAGCAGAACAATGCCATCTTCAATAGCAGCTCTTGTAGCATTAAGGACATCAGTAAATCTGTCTTTCTTGTCTTTCACCTGAACATCACTTGTCTCACCAACCATCAACACAGCTACTCCATCTGAAAGTTTTGCCAGATATTCATTCAGTTTTTTCTTTTCATATCCACTAGTTGTGATATCTAACTACTCAATGATTTCTTGAATACATTTTTCAATTTAAGCCTTGTCATCTTTTCCTTTTAATAGCATAACATCATCTTTGGCCACAATGACCTCTCCAAATTTTCCTGAGTCATGAGGCTGAGCATCTTCAAGATTTAGGGTTAACCCCTCTTCTCCAAACACTGCACTACCAGTAGCAATAGCCATATCCTTAAGCTGGCTCTGTTGTCACCAAAACCTGAAACTTTGGCTGCTACAACCTGAAGACAAACTTTTAGCCTATTCAAGATGAGCGTACTTAACGTTTCTTCATCAATATCTTCAGCAATTGTGACCAAAGGCTTAAGGTAAGCACTGGCAATTTCAAGAGCAGGTACAATGGACTGGACACCAGAAATGTTCTTTTCACTCAGTAGAACATAGGCATCCTGGAATTCACATTTCTGACCTTTTGATGTATTAATAAGCATGGAAAAATGTAGCCTCAATCAAACTTCATGACTTCAATAATTTCTAACTCATCATTCAATGTTTTTCCATCTTTCACTGTGAGCACAACCTTTCTCCCAACCTTTTTCATTGCACCAGAAATGATGCTACCGATTTTTTTTTGTCTCCCTTTGCAGAAGTTGTAGCAACCTCAGCAGTTTCTTCAGGGGTTGTCACAGGTTTAGACTGCTTCCTAAGTTCAGCAATTACAGTATCAACATCTAACCTCACACACTTCCGATTTCCACTGGATTAGCACCTTTGCTAACCTTCTCAAGGCCTTCTTTGCAGTAGAGCATGCCAGTATGGTAGCAGTGGTGATACCGTCCCCAGCTTCTTTATTTGTGTTATTAGCAACATTTTGAACAAGTTTAGCTCCAATATTTTTATATTTATCCTTTAAGTCAATTGACTTTGCAACAGTCACACCATCTTTTTTTACTTTGGAACTTCCTCAGCTCTCTTCAAAAATAACTGTTCTTCCCTTTGGCCCTATTGTAATGGCTAGAGAATTGGCTAAAAGGCCTACACCTTGAAGCATTAAGGTTTGGGCATCTGCACCAAATTTTACATCTTTGGCATCAGCCTGAGGAAGATGAGGCTTCAGTACCCTGGACACCAGTCTTATTTGGCAAAAAAAAAAAAAAAAAAAAAACTGTGGGTAATTGAAGCATTTCTGCAGGGCTGCAGCAGGGCGTGTGCACAGTGAGACAGGTCATTGGCGGTGAGTGAGGGACAGAGTGTAGGGCCCATTTTTTTTTTAATTCAAAGTGAAAATAGCTTCATCACATCCCATAGAATTATTTCTAAATTTTGCCATAATTAAGAGTACTGCTTTATTAAGCAAAATAATGTTAATAAACAAACGGTGCTGCTTTTGAAGCCACAACAATGTTGCTATCTGATCCTATTTGAGATGTAGTAACTCATACCACATCTCTACTCATTCATATCTTACATTTTTAAAGTTCTTTACAACTCAGAAGTAAGTTCACAAACATTTTCTAACTTCAATCTCAAAGCTTTTCTTCAAATACATATCAATATACCCACTTCTCAGTTAGGGAAAGTCACAGCTCAAAGAAGTGCAAAAAAAATTGCCCATAGTGACTCTGTTATACTTGGACTTGAATGAGCTCAATGCCTTTACTGTTATGTGAGAACTCCAGAACAATGTGAGTTCTTGTTTAGTGAGAACTTCAAGTGAAGCAAGTCTGTTTCTAGGCCTCAGATGAGAAACATTAAATCCCAAACAGCTTCCAACCCAAACCAGATTCTGATTATAGCAACGCCTCCACATTCAAATTGCAAAGGCTAAGTGTACAACCTGAAGAGCTCCAATGTCCCGAAATTTCTCAGAAAAGCTGGGTGCTCTGTGCTGGTCCTAGAGTCCCCAGGGGCTACTGGTTCTTAAAGGCCCCATCCTGCTTTTGACCTGATCTGGGTCTGAAAGTGGTACTTTCTCCCATAGTTGACCTCTACGTTGGTCATCACACGGCTGGAAATAAGAAATTCTAAAGCACATTCACCCTTTTACAGGGTCTAAAGTGTTTCCCTATGCCTAGCAGTGCTTCAGAAATTTGAGCAGGCATTAGAATCACCTAGAGAACAGGAAGACTTGTTAAATCAGTTTGCTGGACCTTACCCCCAGAGTTTCTGATGCAGTGGGTCTTGTGTGGGAACAGAGAACATCAGTTCTTACCAGTTGTCAGGTAATTTCTTACCAATTACCAGTTGTCAGGTAATGCTGCTGCTGTTTGTCTGGAGACCACACTTTGAGAACCACTAGCCTAATTCTTCATTTGATTTTTCAAGAGCTGAAATGTTTTGAAATCATTTCTTTTGAAATCAGATCTTGAGTCCTTCCAGAAGTTAGGCATTTCATTCACTCATAAATCTCAAGTTGCTCAATTAGAAAGCAAGAGAAAAGTACCTTGGCTACAAATGTTCCAAAGCCAACTATTAATGCCAGTTCCACCATTTCACAGCTTTTAAGCCTTGAGCAAAAAGTACCTCTATTTTCTCAACTATATGTCCAGTCCAATAACTAACATGAAGATAAAATTATGCCTCTGTTAAAAAAGACTGATAGTGTTTACTTGAAAATAAGGTAATGTTTTAGGTATGAAAATCTAAATGAGGTATTCCCCTGTTGTGGAATGGAGCAGGTACTGGTGTAAGGTTACTTGTCCAAAAATATACAGCAAGGAAAGTCAGAATCAGATATAGAATTCAGGCCTATTCATTCCCCTTTACAGATTTCCCCCAGGTACACTACTCCACAATGATAACAATAGTAGACAAATACTCTAATGGGCTTTGGAAAGCCTAATATAGAACCTGACAAGAAATAAAGTGATCCATCCACTCCTCTAGGTATCTATTTCAATGGTTCCATTAGTAATAAAATTTCTCTTCTGGATGCATAATTGATAACAAAATAAAAATAAAAATATATCTTTAATCTAAGTATCTGAGTACAATACATATTACAGTGCAGTAATCATTCCTGCAAAACTCAGGGGTGTGATTTTATTATGCCAGGTTTCAAATTCCCTTAAAGCTCATCAACAGGGCTTTCAGCTAAGTTCAGCCTGTGAGACTTTTATGTTTGTGTCTGGGGGGTTACCTCCTTGTTCTGTAAGTGAGAGCCTCCTTCATTTCCAACAAATAATTTTATTACTGTAAATATTTTACTCCCTTAAAGTAAATAATTTAAAACTCAAAATCCAAGAATGATACCAAGATAAGATCTGTGCTGATGCTGAGAACGAGGCACATCTAGAAGTTATCTAATAGGTTAGATGGGGGAAAGCTGAGGAAATTACTTCATAGTCAATTTGTTTGCTTTCTTCTAAAAATAGGAGAGTAGACAGTAAAGATTTGCAAATGGTTTGCATGAAGTAGAAGGCTGCCCAGGTACTAATGATTTGCTATAGACTAGCAAAAAAATTCAATTCTATTTCACTCAGTTCAGTGAGCATTAAATAAGTACCCTCTATGCACTCAGTAATATTTTAGCCACTGAAAATGCAAAGATGAAGAGGACATAGCCTCTGTCCTCAAAGAATTGAAAAAAGTCATTGCAATATTCAAAATGAAATGGTTTCACTTCCACACTTAGATTTATATTGCCAAGTTTTCAACATGGGTCACATTTTTAAAACTCAGTTATACTTTAGGTTGGTTTCATTCAAGTCAACAAACACATATTGGGCATTTAGTATGGGGTAAGGAGCACATGATAAACAAGACATAGTACCTTCCTGCAGAGTGTGATCAGTTTCTTATAAAAGTGGCAGAAGGAAAAGGAATGATAAACAATATGTGATAAACATTGTCACTGAAAAAAATCATTTGTAATTCCTAATGAGTACATTTCATTATAAGAAGTATTTATGTCTCTCCATTATCTGTGCTTGGGACCTGAGTTCATCAAACAGCCCTGTGCTTGAGCCTGCATGAGCTAGAAGAATAAGGGCAGTTATGTCCTATGATCATGTCACCTTCAGAATAGTCAGTCCCAAGCATGTTTTAACCTAGATTATCTGTAATTTTTTCCCTCACTTTGGGACATTAGTGTTGGCTCAAGTGGGAAGTAAATATTAACAAAATAGCTTTGAGTTTAACAAAATAGATGAGATCATTTAGCTCACGTGAGACCACAAGATGATCTGAAATCACAAGAACTGACTACTTCTTCCTCTGTGCGCTGCTCTGCCATATGACCTTAAGCAAGAATGGCCACATGGCACTTGATTTTTGACAGTCCCTCAAGATTCTTGAGTGCAGGGACATTGTTTTATCATTCTAGACCTAGAGATCAGCATAGAGTTGAGCACATACATTACTTTTCACAGATGTTTGTCAAACACAGAAGCCTGGAGAACATCAAGTGTGAGGTGGCAGGAAAGAAAGACCAGTGAAGTTCCTTGTATAGTTTCTTTATATTGTGTCCCTGACATCCACATCTCTTACTATTCCTTGCAGCACTAGTAAATATTGAAGAAGAAAACAGAAAAGAGGAAGGAAGATAAAACTCATTATGCAATTTTTTTAATGTACAGAAAAAGAAACAAGACTGGGCGGACTTATGCCAACATTTTAAATCTTTCTATATAGTGGGATTATGAGTGATGTTTTCCATATGTTTAAATGTTTTTCTAAAATTTCAAAACTTCTAAATTTAGCCTTTCTAAGCATTACAATAATTTTGTGAGTTGCAAAATTGACTATATATATACCCCCTTTTCTTTTGTCTGCTAAAGAGAGGTTGGTTGCAGTGGCCTAGGACTGTAATCCCAGCACTTTGGGAGGCTGAGGTGGGAAAATCACTTGAGTCCAGGAGTTCAAGACCAGCCTGGGAAATATAGTGAGACCCTGTCTCCTCAAAAAATAAAGAGTTAGCTGGGCATGGTGGCACACATGTGTAGTTCCAGCTATTCAGAGGCTGGGGCAGGAAAATCACTTGAGCCCAGGAGGTCAAGGCTGCAGTGAGCTGAGATTGCACCACTGCACTCTAGTGTGGACAACAGAATGAGACCCTGTCTCAAATTAGTTAATTAATTAATGTATTAAAGCCAAATTTTTTTTAAAACCATGTAATTATATGTTACTGTTTAGCTGAGTTGCTATGAAAGTCTATGTCAGTTATCTGAATGAAATAAGAATGTTTTGAATATATGCTAAGTCTCTCTACCAAAAAAATAGTGCCGGTTCACTGTGTTCTTATTCACAATTATTACAGTATCAAACAAGTAATAAATAATAATTTTATATTTCTGAGAGCATAGATTAACCTTTTCCTTTTTTGAAAAGGATTTTACAAGGGAAAATTCTAATTTAAAATACAAAGTGAATAACACTTGCAAGTAAAACCACAAAAACTTCTAAGGGCTGACACTCCTTTAATGTGGGAAATATTTGTTAAAAGTTATATTTCCTTTTTTTATATATTTAATGCATATGGCTTTGCCTCCAGAGTCTTTTATTTTTCTTATATACTCTCCAGAAGCACTTCAAAGAATATCATAATCAAATGTATTTTTAATGCCTAGAACATATTAGTAATAATTAGTGTTTCATGTACTGTTTTGTATGCAATGTTCGACCCTTGGAATTAATTTTGAAATGCATGTTTCTACACCTCTAATCAGGCTTTTATTTAACTAAATTAGTAAGCTAAAACCTGATAAAACAACAAAGATTTTCATATTATTCAAAGGAAGTGGTTTTATTTAAAGGGTCCACTGTCTTATTGTGTGGTTTCACAAATTCAGGAATTATTTTTGTCAGCACATTCATGAGCACTAGATAAAAGTCTGTACTAGGCACTATGGAAACACAAAGGTTAATCTGGAATATGGATATTGCTTGCGAGAAGCTTAAAGTCTAATTGAGAAAAACAAGACTTGAGAACACAATCATTTAAAATATGACAAAAGTGATTAAGATTACAAGAAAAGCACAGATAAGCACCACGGAAATAAGAGAAGGGAATAAGAGATTAAGTAGCATGTGGACTAGGACTGGATGAGTAAGATACAGACCTGAGAGGATGGCTATGACAAGCATTACAGCTTTGAGCTCTTATCTACCATATTAAATTGTAACTATTGGTTTACATGTCTATCTCTGTTTTATGAGACAATGAACTCTGAAAGGACCAGGTCCAATCCCTTTGTACAACCTCAGCAGCTAAGACAGGAACTGAAACAGCACTAACATATATTTGTTGAATGTTGACTGATTACAGTGGGAACGAGTACAACAATGGTAAATCATGGAAGCTCCAAGGAGGGGCAAAGACAGTGTATCAAGTGGTGATGAGCTGAGTTTGCTGGGGCGATAGCAGTATGAAGAAGAGTTGTGAGAGCCTAAGTGAGGAATCTGAACTGGAGACAACTATTAGAAGACCTGGGATGTCAAGTCTGGACTTTGTCTTTGTATAATGGGGAACTGGTTGAACATTTTTCAGTAGGGAAGGACATCACCTGAGCTGTGGAAAAAGACTGGTGGTAGGATGTGAGGAAACCATTATTGTCTGGTCTGAGGTCACACTAGCATTCAATAGAGGCCGTGGGTGGCAGGGGGTGGCGGGGACACAAGGGTGGTAGATGGAGAAGATCTGCCGCATATAGAACCAACAGGACATTGCAACTGAGTGAATTTAGGGCTCACAGAAGGAAAATAATGAATGAAAACAGGTTTTCCACCTTAGCTGGAGAATATTGTGTTCATTATTAAGTGAAAGAAATGTACATGTGTAAGGTAAGACTAAGGTGTCTACTTTGACTATGTTGGGTCTAGAATGCCCAACTTTACACAGCCAACAAATGTCCCAACCAGTCCTCAAATTCAGATCTTCGACTTCCAACTAAGTGCTATTTTGGGGACACAATAGCCCTCTTATTTTTAATACATGAATGATTGGCTTCTATTGGAAATCTTCCATTGAAATAAACTTCACTTACAGTTTGAAATAAATAATACACTGCTATGGATTAAGTTGGGTCTCTCCAAAATTCATATGTTGAAGCCCTAACCCCTAATATGACTGTATTTGGAGATGGGGTTTTTAAGAGATAGATAAGTTTAAATGAGGTCCAAAAGGTGGACTCCTAATCCTATAGCATTTGTGGCCTTATTAGAAGAGGAACAGAGTGAGATCACTTTCTCCCCCCTTGCGCACACACCAAGGACAGGCCATGGGAGGACACAGTTGAAAGGTGGCAGTCAAAAAACCAGGAAGAGATCCCCTACTGGAATCCCACCGTGTTGGCACCCTGAACTCAGACTTCCAGACTCCAAAGCTGTGAGAAAGTAAATTTCTGTTGTTTAAGCTGCCTTGTCTGTGGTATTTTGTTATGGCAGCCTGAGTTAAAACATGCATGTTTCCATACAGGACAGTAAGGAGCTGAGTTATCACTCCAACCCGAACTGTACTTTCACTCTCAAGCATGAAATAAGCTTTTCATTTGTGTTTTTACTTTTGTTTTTAATCTGAATTAACTAAATGCTCTCAACTCTTGAATGACCAAAAGTCTGTACCATCCTTGAGGTAGAACTGGCCTTCTGTCTACCGTGGTAACTAACACACAGAAGGCACTAGTTTTTCTTCTGAGTGAATGAGCATTATTCATTTCCCTGCCTGGGTGGTAGAGAAGCCACTAAACCCAAACTTAAGTAGGAGTGCTCTTAAAAACCTCTAACCATCATCAGAGACCCAAATGACAACAGCCTAGGGAATATGGAATGTCATTTTCCCCCAAATATATTATATTCTTTCTTAAATTCTCTTCTAATTAAAAATACTTCTTGTAGTCAACCAGCATCACTAAACAAAGAACACAGAAATCGTTTTAGGCAGCTCATTAACACATATGGAATAGTAGCTCTATTTTACTAAACTATTTTAGCCTGTTCAGACAAAAAACAAAACAAAACATTGGATGTCTGTAAATAGCCTAAATGAAGAAAAATATTAAGCAATACAGCAGGGCAAATGAAATATTTTACTTTTATTTCTATGTATGAAAGAAAAAGTGAGGTTTGATATCAGGGATTTTATACTATATTGGGAAAAATAACTAATACTTATTTAGAGTTTAATGGCACAATTTTACTCTACTTGGATTTAATTTACAAGAGTATATAATTGGCCCTTTAATATTGCCACATTACAATGATCATCTGCTGTACATCCTGTAGTTAATTCCACTCTACCAGCACAACCTGGTGATTAATTTCCAGTTTGGTGGCTTGACTTCTGCATGTCTCATCATCTTCTTCAAACCTGCCCTCATGATCAAGACATAACAATTTTAGCTTTCTTTACATTAGTCAAAAGCAGTTAGCATTGTCAGGTAACTGCAAAAAAATTCTTATTGAAATTGAAGAGACTGTGCAAAGTATATGACTGTATAAACTTACTAAGAAAACTAAAATGGTTCAGTTCTGAAGCTAATTTTTGCATGGAAAGATCAGGGGGAAGGCACCATTCACAATGATTTCTCAGACTATCTAACCTGATTGTTGTCATAGAGCCTGTCTGCTCTGCCGTTTGTGAATGTTTACCCAAGATCAGTCCCTATGAGTGGTATTCATGAGGCAGTTCAGTGGTGCAACCCTGTGCTGGGAACTAACAGGCCATTACTGACTCGTTGTCTATTCATTTTAGATTGTTTCTATGGAGGATTTATAGAAACAATACCAAGGTGGCACCAAGGTGGCTATCAATGCTGTTTACAGACAATTTAGAGGAATAAACCTGCAGTTATGCCCGGGCTGGCTTCCCTTGCGGTCCTGGGGCATAGTGTTCTAATCCTATTGTGACGTGATTGTTGCACCATAAAGTGCTCCACAGAGGCCTGTAATTGGCATACAGGTTCAAATTAGATTGCTGTGTGTTTAGGAAAGCTAGGGTCATTTCGCATCAGCACCTCTCATTAAGAAGCAGGCGAGGAAGTTCTCTATTACAGGAAATCTAATGTATATATTATCTTTTATGATAAAGACAATATCTAGAGTACACACTCACTGACACAGGCACACATATATTACCCATCTTGTCTTTCATCACCATGAGGAGGGTAACGTGAAAATGCAAAACACATTTCTGAGAATGGTAATTAAATATTTACCAGCAATGTATCATGGAACACTAGCTTTGGGAGCTAAAAAGGAGAGACAGGAGGAAAAATAATGGATGAGAAAAATCCAACAATTAGTTCTGCTTTTTTCTAATAATATCATGACATGAAGGTAGCCTTCCTCTGGAAGCCAAGCAAGTCTGTGGTATCTATGTTTTCAACTCTAGTGATGGGTGAACTCAAGTGAAGTTTCAGGACAAAACATCCTCTTTCTAAACTTGTTTTAAGCCTCTTTTCAAAATCTTCAAGGCTTCAAACCATTGACAACAAAATGCGTTTGTTAACGGGTAGTCTACACATGGTGGGAGGTTACTCTCTGGATAGTTAAAATCTAGGACAGACAACATTCCAGTAGAAAGAATAAAACTTTCACAATCCAGTAATATAAATGAATACACATTTTTCAGGTCTTTCTTCAGTCTTTCTGAGACCCATGGAGTAAAAAAATAAAAATAAAAAAAATACTTAAAGGAGAGTGAAATCAGAAGAAAACTATCTGAGCCAATAGGAATGTAATGTTAGTAAATGAAGAAACAAAACATTTAAAAAATAATTATGATGATGAAAGAAGGAATATGAGGGACAGTGAAAGAATCAAAACACAAACAGCACAATGTGGATATATTAGAAAATAAGTAAGGGGGCTGGGTGTGGTGGCTTATGCCTGCAATCCCAGCACTTTGGGAGGCTGAGACGGGCAGATCATCAGAGGTCAGGAGTTTGAGACCAGCCTGGCCAACATGGTGAAACCCCGCCTCTACTAATATTGCAAAAATTAGCCAGGCGTGGTGGCACACGCCTGTAGTCCCTGCTACTCAGTACCCTGAAGCATGAGAATTGCTTGAACCCGGGAGGTGGAGGTAGCAGTAAGCTAAGATCGTGCCACTGTACTCCAGCCTGGGTGATAGAGCGAGACTGTATCAATAAATAAATAAATAAATAAAAGCAAGTGAGGGAAGTCAGAGAAAAGAGATGATGCTGTGGTCTGAACATTTGTGTCCCCCCAAATTCCTATGTTGAAGTCATAATCCCCAAAGTAATGGTATTGCGAGGGGGGCTTTGAGGAAGTGATTAGGTCACAAATGGGATTAGTGCCCTTATAAAAGGGACCCCAGGGAGCTAGCCCCTTCTACCATGTGTGGACACAGCAAGAAGGCAGCATCTATAAACTAGGAAGGAGGCCCTCACCAGACTTGGAATCTGCTGGCTTCCTGATCTTGGCCTTTCTAGCCTCCAGAACTGTAAGAAATACATTTCTGTTGCGTATGAGTTACACAGTTTGTAGTATTTTGTTATAGTAGCCTGAATGGCCTAAGGCACACAGTAAGAAGGAAAAGGAGAGTGGGGAGGGGGGTTTAAAAGGACACAGAGAAAGAGATATTTTTCCATTTTGAAAAAGGAAACTGATTTGCTTTCAGATGGGTGAAAGCTGTGGAAGAATACAGACTGACCAGGAACCCCACCCTAAGGAAGAAGTCAGCTAGTGCATGTCCACGTGCACACACACACATGCACACATGTGCACAGACATGCAGTCACACACACACATGCACACACATTCAAGAAAATCTCTGGAATCCAAACACAGCCTCTGACCATCAGTCATAGAAATGAACCTCAGAGATACCAGGGCAAGGTTCCTGTTATGGATTGAATTGCATCCCTCCGCCCCACATATTTTGAAATTCTAACTCCCAGTAACTTAGAATGCAAACTTATTTGGATATAGGGTCTTCAGAGAAGTAACCAAGTTAAAATTAGGCCATTGGAAGTGGGAGACCCTAATCTCAAATGGCTAGTCCTTAGAAAAATGGGAAAATATTGGCGCACGCATAGAGGGAAGGCAATAGGAAAAGTCACGGGAGGAGACAGCTGTCTTCACACCAAGGAGAGAGGCCTGGGACAGATCCTTCCTTCACAGAAGGAACCAACCCCCCTGATACTTTAATCTCAGACTTCTAGCCTGCAGAACTGTGAGACGATAAGTTTCTGTTGTTTTATGGATGAACTCAAAGGATATTATGCTAAGACAAATAAGTCAGGCATACAAATAGAAATACTGCATGATCTTACTTATATGTAGGATCTAAAAAAGTCAAACTCTTAGAAGTAGAAAATAGAACTGTGGTTACCAGAGGCTGTGGGATGGAAGGGGATGGGAAGATGTTGTTCAAAGAATACAAAGATTCAGTTAGGAGGAATAAATTTTAAAGATCTATTACACATCATGGTGCCCACAATATTCCTCAAGGATCTAGAACCAGAAATACCATTTGACCATTTGACCCAGCAACCCCATTACTGGGGATATACCCAAAGGATTATAAATCATTCTACTATAAAGACACATGCACATGTATGTTTATTGCTGCACTGTTCACAATAGCAACGACTTGGAACCAACCCAAATGCCCATCAGTGATAGACTGGATAAAGAAAATGTGGCACATATACAACATGGAATGCTACACAGCCATAAAAAAAGGATGGGCTCCATTCTAAGCAAACTATCACAAGGACAGAAAACCAAACACCGCATGTTCTCACTCATAGGTGGGAGTTGAACAATGAGAACACATGGACACAGGAAGGGAAACATCACACACCTGGGCCGGTTGTGGGGTGGGGGGCTGGAGGAGGGAGAGCATTAGGAGAAATACCTAATGTAAATGACGAGTTGATGGGTGCAACAAACCAACATGGCACATATATACCTATGTAACAAAACTGCACGTTGTGCACATGTACCCTGGAACTTAAAGTATAATAATTTAAAAAAAAAAGGATGAGTTCATGTCCTTTACAAGGACGTGGATAAAGCTGCAAGCCATCATTCTCAGCAACTAACACAGGAACAGAAAGCCAAATACTGCATGTTCTCACTCATAAGTGGGAGTTGAACAATGAGAACACATGGACACAGGAAGGGGAACATCACACACTGGGACCTGTCGGGGGTGGGGGACAAGGGAAGGGATAGCATTAGGAGAAATACCTAATGTAGATGACAGGTTGATGGGTGCAGCAAACCACCATGGCACGTGTATACCTATGTAACAAACCTGCACGTTCTGCACATGTATCCCAGAACTTAAAGTATAATTTTTAAAAAGTTTTAAAAAACTAATGTATTATAAATTTCAAAATTGCTAAAAAAGTAGATTTTAAATATTTCCACCACACACACAAAAAAAGTATGTGGGGTGACGGATGTTAGTCAGGTGTAGTGATACACAATGTAAACACATATCAAAACATCACATTGTGCCCCACAAATATATGCAATTATTACCTGTAATTTAAAAATAAATAGATTATTTCTGTTGTTTAAGCCACTCAGTTTGTTATGCCAGCGCTAGCAAATAAATAGTTTTCTAGCTAGGAAGTCTTACTACCAGTGGCTAGATCCTCAGCATCCCTCTCCCAACCTTCCAGATTGCCCGGGAGTGCCTTCAGGAGACTCCTTAAGATGAACCTCAGGGATGCAGATGCCTTGCCTTCTGCACTGCAGCCTCTGAATTGCTTGCTACTTTCTTGCTTGTGCACAGCAAGGGGGCATAATTACCCATTGGCAAGTGCTTCTGGCCTCTGGACTTCAGGGACCTAGACGTTCAAAGCCTGCTGGAATAAAAGAACTTCCTAAGGTTCAGAACACAACCTAACACCAGCATTCAGGGAAACAACACAAAGACTTGTCCATGATGGTTACAGCCACCCAAAAAAGCCATCTTCATATATGTGTAGTTTCAATAGTTTCCATTGGTCTTCTGGTGACAGTGCATTCACCCAAACACACTAGCACACTAGGTGTACCATCCGTCTCCATAGAAGAGTGGGACATAGCCGCTGATGGATTCTTTGTGAGGCCAATCCAAGACCCCCATATGCTATTACTATATGATCTGAATGCCAAGGAAGCAGTCAGTCCCACCTTACCCAGAGCCAGCTGCTTCCTTACTAATGTACTCTCTACTATAATTCCAGGGAAGGACCTAAAAAACATACTTCTTGGCTTGGCAGTGATCTTAGAGGCACTTGTATCCTAGATGTCCCAGAGACATTGATCATAGGTAATGTCCTTCCTGTCCTACCTGACAGACAATGTAGTTTGGTGAAAAAGGCATGACAAAGATGTGTGACCTTGAGACTGTCAGCCTCATCATCCAAAAAATGAGGGGCAAATGTACTAGAAAATCTCTAGATCCTTTCTCTGATCGTTATATTCCTGACACTTTGAGGGGTTCCTCTTTCCTAAATGCTCCAGGTTTTGCAGGTTTGGAGTGATTCCCAAAGCCATCCTTTATCAGCGCTATCTGGCTTCATCAACAGTTTTCTCCAAGGTGAATACTCAGATAGCCCCCTCTAAGTCTCTTTTACAAGTGAAGAGAATGAACACTCCACAATCCGTATGAAACCCTAGCACATCAGTGGTTTAAGTGGATTTCTTTCACCACCAGAAAGCTCTTGTTACGTAATGTAACTATTAGGCTGGGCTGAACTTCATCTGATGATAAATGATAGGTCACAGAAAGTTCATGCCCAATAACAGAAGTAGCATATCAGTATTACCCAGAGCACACACATATGAAAGATGGAAGAGCCATCAATAATCATGTTTGGTCCTTGTAATTATTATTAGCTTAGTAATAGTTATTGCCATCCTCACTCTTTCTGCTGAAAGAGAGGCTTTCTGCTAAAGAGCAACTAATAACAATGAAGGGTCAAATGTACACAACAAATAATACTCCTCACCCAGACACATAATACAGCTTCTAATGAGCTAATAAATGCTTTGGGGTGTGTGTGTGTGCACATGTACTCATCTGTGTGTGTGCTTAACCCAAGAAAATTAAACTTGCTAGGTGGCATGGGAGTTGCCAACGAATACATTTTCTTTTCTTTCTGCTAAATCATAGACCTACCATAAGCTTTCTTTGAAACGCTGCAATGTAGCAGGGACTAGCAAAAGAATTCCCCTTCTGGCTGCACTTTGAATCTTCTTAAAACCTAATTCAAAGTATTGTCATTCTTTTGTAGACACAAGTCTATAAACTCATTCTCCAGATAGAAGTTTTGAAACAAAACATGGGGACTTCTGAGACATAAAGGGCTCCTTAGTAATTAAGATAAAATAAGGATTCCCACACCGGCTCTCTATTACAGATCTGTGAAATAGCTCAATACTTCACTTCACTGGGCTAAAGCCCATTCGGGCCATCAAGTTGAAAACTGCTGTATTATTATTCTTTGATGTCTACAGCTTAGTAGCACAAAGCTGGTCTCTGAGCACTTACTCTCTATAAAGAAACTCCAAATGTTTGGCCTTTGGGCTGTAAATATTGTGTCACCATTGATTTTTAACATATAAAGTGTATTTTCCTGAATGTCAAGTATTTTCAAAGTGCAGGTCCTCCCAAGAGTACAAAATAGAAGGAATTAAAGGTGGCTTAAAAGCTAGAGCTACAAGCAAGCAGGGAAGAAAGGCAAGGCACGAAGAAATGAAAGGGAGGAATAAGTGTACACAATATTCCAAGTATTGTGTTCTCTTTCATGGTTTAGTTTAAAATGTTACATGAAAATTTATCTCATTGTCACTGAAGACATTTTAGTACCAATAATAATCAGTTCTATTTTTCTTATCTTACAATACCAACTGTGTTCTAAAACACTACATACAGCACTACAGTGAAATCTCTATAAGGGTGTTATCTCATTCATCTCTCTCTCTCTTTATTACTTGTTATAGTAAATGAATCCAGAAAAGATCTGTTAAAAGAATAAATTCTACCAAAATTTCTACTTCCTAAATTCTATTTCAAAGCAACTGCTGTCAAATGCCGTGTTAGAACTTCTGTTCAAACTAGAAAATAAAGCTACTAGAAAATAATTCTGAGATGTTTATGCATAAAAAGTTTGTCAAATTTCACCTTGATTTCTTGGCACAGAGTCAGATTCAAAGCAAATCAAGTGACATTTTCTTGTTTTTTTATAAGTTAGAAAAAATGTCCTGAGCTGTGTCCCAGACCCTCAGGGGATCACCTTGCTCTTTCTTCATCAGCCTCCTGTGTCAAGTCACAATCGGACCATCAAGGAGTTTTGACCTCCTAGATGCAAGCTGAGATGTCTCTGGGGATTCCGATGAGCTGGGGGAGCTATTCTCTTTCCCTCAGTCAATCAGTCCTCACCACAGATGCGACTGAAGTTAGGAAAGACCTCTTTATGCAAAGCATTTCTGACCTGCATTTGCCTGTGTGTAAAGCTTAAATAGTAAAGCTTTTCATCACCTATATATTTTTATAAAGAAGTATAAACAGCACCAGACCAACCTCCAAATCCTTCATTGCTTTATAAAACTTGAAATTATATATATATATATCTCAATATATAATGAAAATAATTACTCAATTTAAAAAGAGTTTAAAATGTAGACTTCTAGCTTGAGAGTCCCAAAAAATAAAATTGTAAAACTACAGCATTGCTGAAACAGACTGGAAGGATGTCTAAAGGAATAGAGTTAAGAAGCAAACATGTCAACCCACTTATATAAATTGTGAAGAGTAAATGCCAAAACGGTTCCCACCAACTTCATTCAAATTGTTAATCTCTTTTTGTATAAAGTTCTGCTTGCTTGAGAGTTCTATGGTGACCATTTGTAATTTTTCCAATCCTTTTATCCCCCTCTGATGTTCATTCTCTGTCTCCTGTGATTGCTCCTGACCATCAATAATTAACTGGGAAAATGCCCTGATATCTATACTTCAGCAGTTTGTCTAGCAATAAATATTCACATTCCTTAATCATGCTGTATCTATGCTTAATACCACATCCATGCATGGTCTTTAAAGATGTTTTTCAGACTGCTAATAAGAAACAGGTTGACTATTTTAAATTCCATATAAAATGCAAAGGAATGTATTCTAACTCAGCTCAATGTAAACCAGCCAGTATTAATTCAGCTCCCCTCATATTCTCAGCTAAATGCCAAGGGGTCACCAAGGAAAAGCAAAGGAAATTAGCCTTTGCCAAAAAACCACGACACCTCAGGCCCATCTTATCATGAAGTAACTGCACAACCTTTGGCCCCTCATTTCTCTGGCCTTTAGCTTCTTTAAATTAAAATAGCTGGCCTGGCTGGACTTTAAGGTCTCTTTGGTATTTCAGATAATTCCTATGTCTTCTGAGCCTTTAAAGATGGTGTGTGTGTTTTTAATCATACTCATAAGGAAGTAAGTGAATGAGGTGAGGACCAGAGGAAATGAAAGATAAAACTGAGGGATAATATGATAAGCAATATATATTTGTTCATTGTCTGACAGCAAGAGAGAAATCTGAAGTGAAACAATGAACAAATATATATTATTCATGGTTATGGGACTATGAAGATATTTGTAAGAAAGGAGAGATTTTTACTTTTATAGGTATTTTATTCAGAAAAATGACTATTTGCATACACACCAAATAGTCTGAAATGCTAATAACAATAGGTTTAATCCAAAATTATGTTAAAATAGTAATGCATACACCATTCTTCTAGAAATTTATGGACATTTTACGTTCTTATTCTTAGTTGCAGTAATAAAGCTTTTTCTCTACAAAGGGGCATAAAACAAAGTTAAAAACCAAAATTCTATTTAATGCATATATTAAAAAAGATGGATAACACTGTAGGTATGACATGGCAATGTCAACTATGAAAATAATTACAGGCTGAAGTTAGCAATTAAGTGATTATGAAGTGACATCATATTGATATAATTTTATTTCATTATTATTCTTTTAATGCAGTAATCACTAAAAATATACACATACTCCAGGCTGGGCATCTTCAAATTCAACTCTTTTTCAGGAATTTGGAGCTCTTCAGATCAACAGTTTCCACAAACAGTATATTGCCTTTTTCTCTTCACTTTCTTGGTGACGTTTGGCTACCTGATAATAATATATTCAATACAAAGTTTAGGAGGAAGATGCTTCCCTCACTTGATTACATTGGATAGAATAGTTTAGACACACATGGTTTGCCTATAACCAACCTAATTTCATGACAAATATTAAAAGCTAATATTCATTTATTTATTCCTTGATTCCCAACTTCGTGCCAGGCTTTGTTCTAGTAGTTATGGCTCCATCACTAACTGAAACAGAAAAAATTTCTTTGCCTTCTAGCAACTGACAGTCCAGTGTTCGGAAGGCAGATAATAAACATAATAAACATAAAAATTGACAAGTGCTATTTAAAAAGTGGCAGTACATATGATGGACTATTTTTTCCTTATACAGAGGTGCAGTCTTACGAATAATGCATCTTGCCTCCGCAAAGCATTCAGATACTGATATAATTAGACTCATTTCTGAGGTCCTCCTATAGTTCATGCATCAAACACAGGCCCTTCAGGCAGCTGTGTTTGGGTCTATAAGCATGGGATGTTAAAGAAATGAGCACAGTCATGCTAACACTGCCCTCACTGCCTTACAGATGTAGGATGACAGTGATTGCCCAAGGCGTTCTAATTACGCAGTATTTAGTAGGCTGGATCTAGCACACACCTGCCAGAAACTTAAGAGGGGAGATGCTGCGCCAGGATTTTTATCTTACACAGGAACCCAGCTGGAAGCCAAGTTCTAAAGAGGCTGGTGGCTGCATAAAAACCACATGCCTTCAGAGTTTGGTTGGAGGTCCCTGGAATTCTCTTAAAGATGGGTCTCATCAGTCAGGGTCTCATTCAACAACGATCAGCCACAGGCCTTGAAGACGTGCATGTGCTTCTGCCACAACTTGGAGTTAGAAACATGATTTATAAAATCCAATGACTACACATCTCACCTAGACATATATCTGAATAGTTTTCCAAATGAGGCATAAGGAATGTTTACAAAATAGATAACATTTGATTGACTGTTATACACCACATATGCAAATAAATGGTTTTGAAATTAAATAATGCGTATATGTTTAAATGGCTCCCCAGCTGAAAACTGAACACATTAAATGATATTAAAGTAAAAATGCACATTTCACAATGACTTGGAGAAATTCACTATTTAAAATTTATAAATATTTTTCTAAGACAGAAATTTTAAAATCAACCTGTCTGCTACTGTTGCTTCTATTTTTGCAGATCAATTTCTCTATCTACTACACTTTAGGTTTTAGTATGGCACTATTTTAAACTCTATGTCATATAAAAAATTCCAGAAAACAAAAAGAAATCCATAAAATGACTCTTCTTCCAGACTGTCAGAAGCAAACTTAGAAAAAAAGTCATCCATTTGCTTATTGAATACACCTGCTTGTTAATTTGATAATAGGACATACAATTAACCACTAGCTTCTATGCCATTTTGTAGGTGAAAATCAGAAATCTCATTTTGCCCATGATCAAGTTAATGAAGCAGAGACATGGAAGCTAAAATTAATTTTTGTCCCTGCAACTTACAGAATGCTAATTCCCAAATGGATCCTACTGGAAAGTTTCTGTATTCATTGAATTTCTACCCATTTGTCTGTATAGACCTTGTTTGTCATCATATTATCTGTAAAATATTAGTATGAAAATACTTCAAATTATAAAGTTAGAGACCACAGAGGATCTGAAATATAATCGACCCCATGCCTCTACCTTACAACAATGCCTCGCCTCAAACACCCCAGACATGTTTCTATCTGTCCCATTTTAAAGACATTGACTGGGCTGGGCGCAGTTGTTTATACCTGTAATCCCAGCCCTTTGAGAGGCCAAGGCAGGAGGATCACTTCAGTCCAGGTGTTCAAGACCAGCCTGGCAAAATAGTAAGGCCTCATCTCTACAGAAATATTTAAAAATTACACAAGTGTGGTGGCATGCGCCTGTAGTCCCAGGTATGCTGGAGGATTACTTGAGCCTGGGAGGTTGAGGCTGCAATGAGTCATGATTGCACCACTGAACTCAAGCTTGGGTGACAGAGGGAGACCCTGTCTCAGAAACAAACAAAGAAAAAGACATTGAATGATAGAGACTCTAAAACTTCCCTCTCTGGAAAACTCAATTCAGCATTTTTAAGTGTCAGGATCTGGAAAGTACACATTATACTGAACTCAAATTCATGTTGCCGTAGTTCTTTCCTCTGTCTGTTCTTCCCATGGATAGAGAATGGTGGCTATAGTTGCAGGTTTATCATCTCCCATGTAAATCCTATCAGACCACAGCCAGGACCCTCGCTTCATTGCTAGTGCAAATGTTTTAGCTCGATTTTCTAGTCCTAAAATCCTTGTATGCTATAAACAACTCTAAATTCAGAGCAGTCATATTTTTATTCCTTAAAGCTTGCTTCATCTAGAAATCCAGAATTCCTACCTCTAACTCCCTACATGTTAATAATAGACTGTGTGTGCAATTTAGTTCAGAAGCAGAAACCTCCCAGTGGAAATGGATTCCCTGTGGTCAATTTCTGGATTTTTCTGCACTGGAGCCATAGAACCATCTCTGGAACCATGGACAGTGCCCTAGACTAAGTATCCTCATTAAAGGGAAGGTCAATTCTCACCTTTTAGTCAGAGAATGTACCAGTTTCAGATTTTAGTGTGAGAATTTCTAAGAAAGCTTGTTAAGACTGCAGATTCACTTTGTTGTGATATTCCCCTCAACCCCGACATTCTGACATGGAATATCTGAGCCAGAACCCAGAATCTGAATTTTTAAAAAGCCGCTTCACAGCACGACCTACTCTATCCACAGTTCCACAGTGATTCTGAGGCATATTCTCTGTGAATTACATTTGAAAGAGTGTTTCCTCTATCTGCCTTTGTCCTTTTATTTTCAATTTCTTTTGGGGGGAGGAAAGTTATGAATCCATATTGAACTGACCAGAAGCAAGATTTGACCTGAATTCAGAGCGTACAGAGAAGAAACGCTCCATGGATAAACTGGGGGAAGAGAAAAGCTTGCTGAAACCTTCTCAGCATAGCCTTTTCACTTTATTTGCATTTATTTGTTCATTCACTCATTCCTTCACTCTTATATTCAGATTCAACCAACAGTTTTTTGGGTTTCAGAGTCTCAGAGCCTCAGAGCCTCAGGGTGGAGAAGAGTTCTGACTCATCCTGTGTAAGAGCTCTTGATAATAAATGGGTAAAACAAATAAATGTTTATTCCTAAATGAATAAAATTTATAAGTTATATTAAATATAATGTAATAATTTATAGTAAATAATATTAAATATAATTTAATTTATAGAACATTATATTTAAATTACATTTAGGAATAAATTATATTTAATGTAAATAAATTTGTTTTAACTATATTTATTTCTAAATATTTCTATACAGGAATTCAAATGAGTTATAAATCATTGTGGGCTGGATGGTATAAAGAAGCTTTAAAAAATTGTTTAGTCATTCCATAAATATGTATTGAACACCCACCATGTGAATAAATTAATGAAAAATTGCTGTTGGATACTTCATTTCAGAAGGCAATGGTTAAAAGATAAAATATATACTAAGCCATTCTGCTCATTCACTTATGAAACATTTACTGAGTGTTTACTACATGCCAAATAATCAACTAAATGGTAACAATGTAAAGATGAATTCCCTCAACCACAAACCACCGGGCCTTTGCACAGGATGTTTCATTTCCCTGTATATTTTTTTCCTTCCTTTTCCTTGTGAACTTCCCCAGAAGACTTCTGTGATCAGTCTATTAATAATTTTCTCTAGCACACTCTCTCTCTGCTCTTTAGCACCATATAACTTTCTATTACAGAACTTAAACAGAGCTAATATTATCTTTGCCTGTATGATCATCTGATTTCTGTCTGCTTTCCTCATCAGACCATAATCACCATGAGTGTGGGGACCATGACGATTATTTTACAAATCTTCAGCTTCTGGCTCAATACAGGATGTGAAGTTAATGCTCAATAAATCTGTAACGGTAGAGTTAATGAATGAAAATAGTCTGAAGGTTTATTTCCAAAGATATGGATCAATAACATATTCACTTTCCCGAGTTACCCAATGAAATATACACATATCGCCAGAAGTACCCTAACAATTGATATAGAAAACAATAGTCCACTTCCCTTCTGAATGAGATGTTCTAAATTTAGTTTTTCTTATATTTTGCCTAATTTCAGAGATATATCCCTTATATAAGCAAGTCACTGAACCACATCTTCCAACATGAATAGTGTGTATCTGATGAGTCTTAACTCAAGGTCAAAGAGTACTAGAAAGTGCCCAGAAAGCCCAGTCTACTCCAAGATCTCACTCAAGTGAACGACCTCCAGTTTACCATTCTGCACAAATTACAGAATATGGATACTGGATTTGCAACTGGAAAAGGTCAGTCTTCAGAGGAGCCCCAGAACCCACGGAGAAAGAAAGCCTACTCTTCTAGTAGCTAGGATCGCTACCTGGGGAGCAAGAGTTCATGCAAATGAGCTCTCAACCAGGCATGCTTCTGTTCTGGTGTGTGTATCAGCCATGTGAAGCCTTTTCAATCTTTTGGGCTAGAGCAATTTTTCTAGCCTGGTGCATAACTATGAGTCTCACCTTTTACCTGCATCAACATGATCTATGTAAAACTTTGATTGAAAAGAAAGAACTAGAGTGGTTGAAGACTTTTCCTTTTAGATTTTGAGGATTATATTTAACAGAAACTGAAATCCCGATGCTCTCTATTAAGTCAAGTGCATGGTATAAAGGACATATTCTTATTATGTGTTGAGTCTGGAGACCCAACAAGTAAAAATAATGCGTAATTACATGACATTATGTCGCATTTATCTTTGCTTTTTAAAAAACCTAAATACTTTATAGAGATTGCCTGTTATTTACCTGCACATCTATTATTACCTGTCCAGATGTTTTAGCATTCTTTAGTAGACAGCAGGCTTGCCAAGTCAGGCAGCTTTCAAAGACATGGAGACTTGGAAGAGTGAGGGGTGGATAATAAGTAATTAATGGGTACAATGTACATTATTTGGGTGACGAATTCCCTAAAAGCCCTGACTTGACCACTACACAATTTACGCATGTAACAAAATTGCACATGTACCCCATAAATGTGTACCTAAAAAAGACACACCAAGAATCATACAATGAATTAAAATGCTATGTAAAATGCAGTACATAATTGCCTTCAATGATAAATGCCTCCTTATAAGGTGATACAGAAGTTAGGATCCTTTCAGAAATTCCAACTACAACTGACTTTTAAAAGCTATAAATATATTATCTCACGTAATAGAGCCTTAGGTATGATAACCTCATACCTAAGACCTTCCACAGGCAGGGCTGCAGCTCCAACTTTTGGCATTTCTCTTTGTCCTATGCCTTCAGTATATGTCAGCTTTGTTTTCAAGCTGGCTTTCTTCTTGCTTGCAGGAGGGCTGCCAGCAGCAGCTGGGACCCAACCCTTCTTATTCATGTCCAGCTGAAAGAGAAAGTCTGTCTTTCCCCAGCGTGGAAAGAAAGCCTTTCTTTTCATTTGATTGGTCCAACTTGGTCACATGCCCACCACAGCTGGACCAATGGCAGTTGGAGTCCCTTCAAGCTAAAGATGGATTCAGCTTCCCCTGAGTTCCACGGGCTGTCAGGGGAGAAATAGATGCCTGAACAGCCCTGGAATTCTGGTTGGAGGGAGGAAGAGAGGAGCAGCCACTGGGCAGGCAATCAGCAGTATTAGTTGAAGATGGCTAAAGGTAGTCTAGCTCTAAGTCCTGAAGCAAAAAACTGCCCAAAGAAGAATTTTTAAAACGCAAATTTGACTGTGTCTATAATACTCAACAATTACATAGTTTGGAATATTTAATCACTAAAACCAATCATTTATTCATCATTTCTGTTAGTTGTATAATTGTTTATTTCCATTTTCAATAGTCCTTTCTCTTCATTAGATTTTGAACCTCTTTTTATGTCTTCTGCTTCATCACAGAGCCCCCATGGCATCTACTCCATGACTTTACATCCAGCAGGGACTAAACCATTTGACGGACTGCTAAATTCCAGCCAATTGGCTGCCTTACTGCTTGGCCTTTTGGCTAACAGCAAGCACAGCATCAGCTTAGTCAGTGTGAAGTCTTCCATCCAGGGAGTCTTCCTTGTCCTGGCAGGAGGACAAACCCTACAGGCTAATTACTAAGCATGTGGTTTTTAATTAATAATGCCCATGATTAACATGGGGAAATTTTTATATAATACAGAATATTATGTAGACTGAAAAATATAACCATCTGAAAACACACTTGATTTTAGGGAATAGAGGAAGCAAATATTGAAGCAAATATCTTCAATAGTTAAAACAGAAACACACAC
This sequence comes from Pan paniscus, assembly GCF_029289425.2. Classification (NCBI taxonomy): domain Eukaryota; kingdom Metazoa; phylum Chordata; class Mammalia; order Primates; family Hominidae; genus Pan; species Pan paniscus. Next base: position 80,401,921 of record NC_073263.2, on the reverse strand, counting down.
ACACATACACACACACAAACACACACACATGAGTTATGAAATTAAGATTTTCCTGGTGTAGTGAATAAACTTTAAAAGATTCCAGCATGATCTGAGACAGTTTTTATTCTGAAGGGTTGTGAAGGGCAATGAAGCCTGCTGGTAAATAAGATTAATAAAAATAATAAGTTAATAAATCCTACTCACCTCTGACAATATCCTTTTATAATAACTGTAGTTTTAGAATACTGAATAAGCGCTGTGGAAGACTGTAATTAAAGCTTATTTCTGATAGATGAAGTTACAGGAGAGTGACAGTTGCTCAATTGTTTGCTATTGACTTAATGTGCTTGGATTGGTTCAGAGAACAAAGCCCTTGTATGTTTTTGCTGACTCAAATGAAATTTCCAGTAAAATTAAGAATTTGTATATGCTCCAGTGAATGAAGTAGTTTATATTCTCCACCTGGTTTATCTATTTTGTTATTAGTCTTTAAGAAGATGATTAAGTTGTCTGATTCAATCTTGCAATTCAGTTCTTAAAAAATAAAATTGAAAAAGGTATAAATTGTAATGCCATCTGCATTCTATCTTTTGAAACACATAATGCAAAGAAAATTGTTATAAAACACTAAATATTGCAAAATAAAATGTACTGAAGCATTCTCTAAGTGTCCCTAGGTGATGTTTTCAAGTATTTAGGTTATTATTGTTCTTCTTCTCTGTTCCAACCATTTTTAGATAATAGTATTTGGTGGCTGTGCCCCAAGATGAATTTTTTAAAGTTCATTTTTTTCATCAAACCCTACTTTATTTAGCTACTGTAAACACATCCAGTTTCCTTGAGTTAAATACCAATGTCCCCACATGATCTATATTAACCCTCCAATAGGAACAGAGTTAGTACAGATAATTGAAATCCAAAAAATAAGCCCTAACTTAGTGGATATTAAAAACTCCCCAAAGCCAAATCTTTTATCAGACTTGAAAAATATTAATAACATTAATAGTAATTTCAACTCTTATTTGCTTTGCATAAATCATTTTATTTATTCCTCATATCAACCTGGAGTATTGTCATCTCCACTTTATACATTAGCAAACAGGCTCAGAGGCTATGCTAAGCACTCATAATTTCTCCTCATCTGTTGTATTAAACATGAACTAGTACTCTTAACTAATAAATGGCACAATCAAGGGGCAGTTGTTTGATGGACAATAACTTCTGAAGAATTAGAAACAAGTGCAATACTTCAGAGTTCAATAATAGAGAAACTGAGACCAGGATGAGGAAAGCAATTTGACAGCATATGGGTTTTATCTCGTGTTACTAAATGCAGGCAGAAGAATCTGAGATTCAGTGAGACTCTGCAGCAGGAGCAGAGTCTTGGCAAGGAGCATCTTTCTCTAGTCTGGCAGATCATAGTTGCTACTTTACTTAAGGAGAACAGTATTTCCTCCTGGTACTTAATGAGAATGAAATCATTCAGCACATGGATCAAATATTGAAATGTAAAATAATAATTATGAAGAAGATCATGACAATGGTTAAAACCATAAAAATACTAGAAAAATACTTATATAACCTTGAGGTATGGAATGACTTTTTAAATAAGACCTTAAAAAGAGAACCATAAAGAAACAAAACAACAACTTTGATTACATAAGAATTAAAATGGGGAGGGAGAGTTAAGATAAAAGCACCATAAACAAAGTTAAAGGGAAATAGGTTAGCATAGAAAAATATTAAGCAACAGGTCTAGACAGATGGTTAATATCCTTAATGTAGAAAGAGTTCATGCAAAACATGCAGGGAAAAAACCAGCCATCCCTTCAACATACACATTACACAAAGAGCTTAGAACATAAACAGGCAAAAAATAATTGTAAATGGCCAAGAAATAGAATTTTGAAATGCCCATTTTTACCTATAATAACCAAACAAATGCACAGTCTCATAAGAATATTTTGTTTATAATAATTGTATAATAAGGAAATAATGTTTAAAACTCATTTTACATGAGATTATGTCCTTTGCAGGAACATGGATGAAGCTGGAGGCCATTATCCTTAGCAAACTAACACAAGAACAGAAAACCAAATACCGCATGTTCTCCCTTATAAGTGGGAGCTACATGATGAGATGAGGACATGTGAGCACATAGAGGAGAACAACTCTCACTGGGGCCTATTGGAGGGTGGAGGTGGAAGGAGGGAGAGGATCAGGAAAAATAACTAATGGGTACTAGGTTTAATACCCGGTTGATAAAATAATCTGTACAACAAAACCCCATGACACAAGTCTACCTATGTAACAAACCTGCACATGCACCCCTCTTCTCATAACTTGTCTGCGGGTTTCTGTCAACACCAATCAAACAGTTGGTTGATTGGTGTGTTTTAACAAAATATATCAACAACAAAAATAAAAGTTAAATAAAACAAACAAAAAATTTATTCTACCTTTTTCACTTGGAGATAGAATAAACTGTTTTCATAAAGTACTTGAAGCATCAGCATGCATAATGTTGATTTAGAAATTTTACACCATAGCAATTTGAAAATACAACACATATTAATATAAACAGAGTGCCCATGTCTAAAATTATCCCTGTAAGATCTTTCCGAAATGATATCTGTTCAGCTATTTCAACCTCACAAATTTCACTGGTCTGCTTTATAAATATCCTTTAACATATATGTCTTTAAAATATGCAGTAACATTGAAACGATAAAAGTGGACATTGGATGGAAACTTCAAGTGATACCATTGTCTTTCAGGGTACCTCCAAATTTAGGGTCTGTATTCAGTGTGGTGTTCATTCATGGATTTGATTATACATTGCTTTCTTTTATTACATATGAAGTTTTACATATATAGCTCATCTTTATTTAGAGTGAGTCTACCACAAAACCGAATATAAGCACTTCACGTTCCCTTTAATTCATGAAGATCACACAGGAAAAAGTGTATGGGCTTTGGAAAAGGGCTCAATTCAAATACTGGCTTTGCCATTCACAAGCTTTTTGGTCTTGGGTAAGGTATCTAAAACTCAGTTTCTTTGTGTGCAATTGGAATTATAGCATATTTTTATATAGGTTTAAAAAAGCATTCAAAGTGGCACATGATAGGCACTCAATACACAGTAGCTATTATAAATGAAGCAGGTGGAAGGTAAGGATCATTATTTATATGACTAAAGTGGATTAAACTGTATCCCCCAAAGGGATATGATAATGTTCTAATTCCTGATACTTGTGAATGTAAATTTATTTGGATACAGGATCTTTGTAGATATATTCACATTAAATGAGCTTATACTGGGTTAGATCCAGTATACTGGGCTGTAAATCCAAAGACTGGTGTCCTTATAAGAGGAGACACACAGAGGAGACACACAGAGAAGGCCACGTGAAGACAAACAGATTAAAGTGATGCATCTACAAGCTCATGAATGTCAAGGATTTATAGGAGCCACCAGAAGCTAGGAGAGGCAGGGAAGAATTCTTTCTTAGAGACTTCCAAGGGAGCACGGCCCTATTGACGCCTTGAGGACGTCTAGCCCTCAGAAGTGTGACAGAATAAATTTCTATTTTTTAAAGCCACTTGACTATGGCAACATCAAGAAACTAACACAATAATTTAGTCAAAATTCTCACTCGGACTTTACAATATCGTTTAAGACTACATAATAGTGATGTCAGTTAACAGGTTAAGTAAATTAGAAATTCCCTTTGAAAAGTCTCTAGTACAACACAATGGTAGGTGAACTGGGATGAGGCTAATTGCAATAATATAGGTTAAAAAAACAGCAGCTTTGCCGGTGACATCAAAATAATTCAAGCAAATCTCAAAGATTTGGGTGTTGAATTATGCACCGAATTATCTTTATTATACACCCCTTTTTTTTTTTTTTTTTGAGACGGAGTCTCGCTGTTTCACCCAGGCTGAAGTGCAGTGGCGCCTTCTCGGCTCACTGCAAGCTCCGCCTCCCGGGTTCAGGCCATTCTCCTGCCTCAGCCTCCCGAGTAGCTGGGACTACAGGCGCCCGCCACCGCGCCCGGCTAATTTTTTTTTGTATCTTTAGTAGAGACGGGGTTTCACCGTGTTAGCCAGGATGGTCTCGATCTTCTGACCTCTTGATCCGCCTGCCTCGGCCTCCCAAAGTGCTGAGATTACAGGAGTGAGCCGCCGTGCCCAGCCTATTATACACCTTTTTATATGTAAATGTATACATCATTATCACATCTAGAAAGCCATCGAAAAGATGTTCAAGTTCTGACAAAGCTGTATTCTAAGAACTGATCTTATCTTTAAAATAAAGACTAATGGAAAGAAAGAATTACAACTAAGAAAAGTCAACCCCTAAAATGTCAAATGATGCTGACTGACAGAAACTAGCAAAAACGGAAAAAAAGGAAATTGACATTACAGATTCCACTTTAATAGACTTCAAAGTTTCTTTTAATAAAGCAAAATTAGAATATTCTATTCCTTTACTTATGCAATTATGTCTATGCAGCTCCATCTTATTCTGGGATGTTTCTCCCCCTACTAAAAGCCAAAATTTTGAAAGTTCGGATATTTTAGAGTAATTTTGGCAATCAATTTCTTGTTTTTAAAAAAATCCTTTAAAGGTAACTCTCTCAAAAAAGATAATCTTTGAGTCCCAGACTAATTAAGTGTCCTGCTGAGTTTAAGCAGCAACAGTTTGGACTTTAGGAAAATGTTAATACCAGCACTAAAATTTATTCTGTTAATTGCTCTAATAATCAATAAGTAATTTTCATTCTAAACTATGTTCTTTATGTGACTTAAATAAATGAACTGAAGATCATTTACATTTCAATAACAATTCCTAATAATGTCACATTATTAAATTCCACCCTGGTTCTCAATAACATTGGTTAGAGACCAATAAAGGGACTTAGTACCTTGGTCAGGTCCTCAGGGGCACAGAGTGAACCAGTGGGCGAAGGATTTTATTGTTGCACGTTTCTGAGTGAGCCTTTCTTCTCTTTGAACTTTTGCCACAGTTTAGTTACCGACTAGCTTTTTTCTTTCCTCCTCTCTGCTTCCTTCCCTCCCTTCCTTTCTCTTTTCTCCTCCTCTCCTTTTTCTCTCTTCTGTTTCTCTAAAATAGTTTTGATCCTAGTACTGGCAGAAGATTTATAAAGGGAAGAAACTTCTGCATCTTAATTTTATGGCGAATGATTAATAGAAAAAGCAAAACAGTTTAAGAAAATCTCTGTAGAGTGAATTCAAGGTTCTTTACACTGAAAAATTTGGGAATTACTTATATATGTAGATTTATATATGTATATATGAGATAGATATATATATCCTATTTAAACATTATTTCTAAGATAAATATTTTGGACCTATATTTCTAGGTTGGTTATTTACATTGACCAAATTCAATCACTTACTTCTTCATGTTGTGCTGTGTTGTTGCAGTGAAGTAGAATCCACGGTGTATTAGTGAAAAGTGTTTCTATAGCTAAATTGTGTATAACTAAAATAATGAAAATCATTACCATTTTTAAATACATTCTTAACAATGCTTTTGTGATACCAACACACTTGCTGATGATATTGAAATTTTTCTGTTAATTAAACAACCCCTAACCACTCGGTACATTTCGGATATGTACACTTCGTAATTACCACCATTATTGAAATGGTTGGCTTGATTTATCCATATCACAGTAACACTGTAGCTTCTGTTACTTTTGTGTTTAGAAAAACATAGGTCCCAGCGAGGGAATATAAAACTATTACTGTAAATTAAATATTAAAGCTAACTTATTCTTGCATAAGAATGCTGTCAAATAATGGTGATAACTGTTGCTAAGATAGAAACTATTTTTTGGCTTTTTTTTGGAAGCACAGATTAAAATCCAATTTTTAGTTCTTTTGGTAAATTGCATGTAGTTTGTGTGGTTTTACTGATGGTAGTAGCTTAAGGGGGAGCTATTATAGTCTTAGTTTAGCGATTAAGAAATACAACATTTGTTGAAGGACTAAGGCCTTTTAGTCTATAATGGATTAGCACTTGATCCTTCCTTAAGCATTTTTATACAGGAGTGCATTATCCTTGGAGCCACCCTGGGCTCCATGCCTCATTAGCTTGGGTGTTAGATAAATCAAAGGCAACCTCTGAGACAAAGATAAGCAAACTGCAGGCCAGCAAGATGATGATGTATGGATCCAGGAGGCTAATAGGAAAGTATTGACAGGAAAATGGTGTGCTTATCCTGCAATCACTGCATATTGCAATGAGAGCTCCCAAAAGCAGATGGGATACACTTCAGGGAATGTACAACTACAAGACTGTTAGGCAGAAATGGATCCTTGTGTTTTAAATTCTAACAAGAACTCGGTTTCTTTCTAGAAGCACTTCAAATGCATCAAAATGTGTAATGGCACAGACCACGGCAAACTCTAAAAAAGAATCTCATTTTAGAAAACAGAGCATCGGAATTATTTTCAGTCCAGAATATTTTTTTTCTCACCAATATAATCTTTACAAAGCAAAAAATAAACAATCATGCATGCCTTCCATGATTATAACCATCCTATCTGTCTTTAATACATGATAAAGTTTGCTACCATTATATCTGTTTTATCAGTCTTTAATATATTAAGAAGTTGGCTTCTTGATACTTCTACAGGATTCAAAATGAACACCATAGGAGCAAATTTTAATGTGGAAAAATGCACACATACACAAACACACACACATATTAGACGTGTTTTGAAGCTAAATAACATTTTTTGGTTCTCATCCATGATCAATCTCTTTATTTATTTATAATAAATTAGACTTTGAGGATTCTGTCCAGGATTTTAGGCTTATTCTTCTACTTTTAGGGGGGGTATTTTTTTTCTTTTGGAGATTATGCATTTTGTACATTTCTTAAGCCAATTCAGCCATTTGTAAAATCTAAAATTTTAGCATAAAACTGATAATACTATGATGATCCTACCCACTCAGATCGCACATTCAGAAAAACATTCATTAATACTCATTTGACCTATGCCTATTGGGGTACTGCTGAGGGTTGAAGGTTAACTAACAGAATTGAATCCTGTAACAGAATTGATTATTCAAATCATGATGTACTCCTTCAATCACCTCTTTCCTGGCTCAAAATAGGACTCCCTGATTTCCTCTAAATAATGGACAGTCAACTGTTCTGAAATGAGAGCAGCTATGAGCCCTCTGGTTCACTTCCTTTATTTCTAGGACCATGCATGGAAACTAAATATATTTATCCAGATGATGACCCAGGAGTTAGGAGAGTTCTGCAGCCCCATAAAGGCCTGGGTATTTCTTCACAGAGGATACATTCTAACTCATGCCCTCCTGTTGTGAAGGAGGTGGGTCTGCTTTGGACTCAGGTCACTGTATCACAATGATAAGTGAGGGTCCTCCTGCAGTCAGGAAATAAGCAAGAATCTCCCAGATAGGCTTCAAGAAGAAATCACAGGAGAAATATGGTTATGGTTCCAATCAAATACTTTCTTCAAATTTGGGTATAGGTCCAAAATACTTCTCTTATAAATAATGTTCAAATAGGATATATATATATATTTTTATATATAATTATATATAATATATATATTATATTTTTATTATATATTATATATTATATATAATATATTATATTATATATATTATATATTTTTATATATTTTTATATATTATATATTTTTACATTATATATTTTTAATAAATTTTAATATATTTTATATTAATATATTATATATTATATATAAATACATAAATATATATATAAATATGTATTTATATTTATATATTATTTTATAATATTCAAATAGGATATATATAATATATAAATTTATACACTCTATTTGAACATTATAAGAGAAGTATTTTGGTTCTATATATATAAAATATATATATAATTATGTATGGTAGATTTATATATCTATGAATTTATAAATCTACATAGATAAATAATTCCCAAGTATCTACTCTTCCTATTCATGATTAAAGTTCCTGCAAATTAGGAACCACAATTTATTGTAATTGATACATTAATTTTACAGTTGCTGGAATGCTCTGTTGTTATTATCTAAAAATCTAAGATTTTCCTGTTTGAGCCACTAGGGTACTTCATCTCATATACTACACACATGAATTTAGTATAACTCTTACTAATGGAACACGTAGCATACTTTAATTCATTATAACTTTTTATGTAGATTTCTGAATCCCTTGTTCAAAGGCAAATAGAGCAACAGGAAGATTTTTGTAGTTTAATTGCATTTGAGGGGAAGGAGCAAAAAATCAATGAAACTCTATTGCTAAGTCTACATTTTACAATTAGAAAAGGAGATCTCCTTTACCCTCAAATGAAACTGCTTGCAAAGCCCAAACAATTAGCAATTGGCAAAGCAGAACTAGATTCTTAAGTTTGCTGACAAATTAGTTTGATGTCTCTAATATGCTGCCACTTTAATAAGCATAGAATTTAGGGATGGGAAGGAATATTACTATACTAAAGTTACTAAAAGTGAAAAAGCAGCAAGTAAATTTTTTTTTCTTTTTTTGAGACAGAGTCTCTCTGTGTCGCCCAGGCTGGAGTGCAGAGGCGCGATCTCGGCTCACTGTAACCTCCGCCTCCTGGGTTCAAGCGATTCTCCTGCCTCAGTCTCCAGCGTAGCAGGGACTACAGGCGCGTGCCACCAGGCCCGGCTAATTTTTTGTATTTTTAGTAGAGATGGGATTTCACTGTGTTAGCCAGGATGGTCTCTATCTTCTGACCTCGTGATCTGCCCACCTTGGCCTCCCAAAGTGCTGGGATTACAGGCGTGAGTCACCACGTCCGGTCAGAAGCAAGTAAATTTTTTAAAAATAAAACTGAATGAAAATGAAAACATAGCTCTCTCAGGCCACTAGCTATCTCTAATACAATTTCACCATTGCAAAGAAAATACTGTTCCTACTACGGTCCAAGTGACTGGTTAGACAGGAAGCTCATCACGTGGTGCCACTCAAGCCTGACACTTAGGAGATGCTCCTGGTTTGACAGAATAGAAACTGTGTTCTGCCTATTTGGCCCAGCTGGAATTAATTGTTCTACTTAGTACTTGCTTCCACCTTTCTTCCTTTTTCTCCCAAAATTTCTGACTTAAAACTTTTTCTAACAACCATTAAAGCTATTATTTTGAAAACTGTGAAGGAGATTATAAAAATCTTTCTGAATAAAAATGATTTAAATAAATCACCTCATCAACTGGGCCAATACAATTGCTATAAAAATACAAAAGAAAATGTCAATTGGTTTACCTCCCTCTAAATCATTATTCCTGAAAGCTGTGGAGTATTTTAAGCTCATGGAAATAGTTGGGTCATATATTTTCATTTCTGCTTTTAAAGTTTTGCTGCTCTTGGCTGGAAGGATGTTCTCTCTTTTTTTCTCTCCTTATCTGTCTCAGGAAGGAAGGAACAGTCAAGGGGAGCCACGCTAGTTAGGTTACTCTTTTTTAAAAAAATGAAGATCTATTTGATAAATCAATGAAATTGTAATTTTAAGAATAATATATAATGCATTGCAAATAAGGATTTTAAAACTATAGTTAATTATGTCACCTGTTATATCTCAGGAGTTACCTCCAGCATTATTTTTTAAATTACAACCAGCCAACCAGCCACTTACTAGAACTCATATCGAGCCTGCAGTGTTGTTCCTCAAAGAGGATGCCCTTCACCCCTGAGCTGAGCTCCTTAGGAAGCTGCAAGGAAATCAAACATCCAAATGAAGTATATCCAGACCCATTTTGCAAAGGATGCTACCTCAACCTGCTACCTAATCATGCCTTCCACCTGCAATTTGTGCTCATGGTAGCTATTATTTATTTTATTTCTCCTTCCAAAAACCAACCCTGGAAACCCTCAGCTGGCAAATGTGCCCTCTTCATCATGTTCTGCCTTTGTTCTGCGGGTCCAGGCTGCTTTCTCGGCATTGCCCATTAACCCAGGGAACATTGTGATTAATGCACCCACTCCCTGCCCCAGCCAACAGGCCCGTCCTGTGGCTGCTCTCTGAACAGTCACCGGTGTCCCTGTGCCTTTAACTGCCTTCCCTTTATCTGCCCGCCGCGGGCCTGCAGCTGGGCTTCCCTGTGGCCTGACCGACTGCCTCCTGCACCCCGGGACTCAGGAAGGGTGCGTTCATTACTCATCTGTGACAATAACCCATCGAGTAAGATGTAGAACTCAATTCCAGCAGAAAGACCTATAATGCTGGAGTCAGGAGTTTATCGCTGAGGGACCTGCACCTTGCTCCTCGCCTCTCTTATCGAGAGCTTTACAGGCTCTGCTGGGGCCAGCATCTTGTAAAGCTGAGGGCGGCAGATTTGGCCTCAGATTAACATACATCTTCCTAAGTGGTACTACATTTAATTAAAAAGTAAACCTTAGTTTTTTTTTGTTGTTGTTGTTACTGTAGTATGGGAAAACAGGAGATGTGGATTATAAAACCTGGGCTGACAGTGGACAGAAAAAGAAAGCAGATCCCTGAACACTTCTGACCCTGACTGTCTGTAACCCCCTTTCCTCCCAGTGGAGGCAAATTACTCATTAGTGCCTAGGAATCCTCTCCCTGAGTCTGGCAAAGCTTGTTCCAGCACTGACACCATCGAAGGATCCCAGACCACACCTGGTGCTTAGCCCTGGAATATGCTTTGCTGCTATGTAGTCAAATCCATCTCCCCCATTCTGGCCTTTTATGTTTTCCTTTGAGGGCCTGTGTGTTCAAGCTAGTGACCAAAGTTTTGATGTGTGCATCATCCAATGGAGCATTTACTACCTCCTGGAAGTGCTGATTTGATGACAATTAGAAAACTTAAAGAGCCAAGGTGCAAGAGGTAGAATCAGAATAAAGGGGCATCCCTGGAATATGCCTTTTTATCATTTTATCATCTTCTAGAACCATTTACATAACAATATTAAGGTAAAACCTAAGTGTTAGAATCACTTCAACTTCATTAAACAGGTATTCATCAAATTGCAATAATTAACCAGACATCAGAGAAGATTTGTTATACTTGATAAGAAAATTCAGGTCACGACCACAGTATCATTGAAAACCACTCATGCAAAGAAATACTGTAATCTTAAAATATTTTTTAATGATTTCAAAAGGCTTGTTAATCAACAGATAATATTATAAAACCAAATGTTGGAATATTGGAGGATATGAGGAAATAAACAAGAGAAATTTTAATTAGAAATAGTTTAAGATAGAGTATAACCAGCAAAAAATATAAACAGTATATTCTTTTGTATTAGTGTAATAGTAGTTGTGTATATCTTTTCTAAAAACTTTGTAATGTCATCATCCTTCTGTAATTTCACAAGGGCTTAACTTATACTTTCAGCATATTCCCCTCTTTTCTAAACAATACAATCTCCTACAGCTTTGCCATTTTCTGGTTCTGTACTTTATGCTATTTCACTAACTGCTCAGCTTCTACCATTCCCACCATGCCAAGCGTGTGTCACTTTCATTAGAAATATTCCAAAATATATGCCTGATGTCACCATCCTCCATGCCTCTCCCTGTGAAAAAGAGTACTCTGCAACTTATACAGATGTTTGTTTAGAAGGTAGAGATATATCCTAAATCAGCACCTCCACAGAGTTCCACAAACCTTAGTTCTTTGAAGTATTTATTGTTATTATTTTTCCAATTGTAGTTGCTATTTGGGAGAAGTCTTGAGTTTAAAAAATCTCAACAAGTCTTCTTAGAACCTGCAAATGTTACCATACACTGCAGTACTCTAAGATGCAAAAGCATTACTTATTTCTCAAATATATTTGACTACAGCATTCTTTTTAGGTAGCGCCTATGAGGGGTAGCTTCCCATAGAAGAATACACTTGGAGAAGCCCATACCCTCACTTTTTCTCAATAGCATATGAGGAGATTTGCTTATATTGCAACTTCCTGTAGAGAGTCATGTGATAGGAGGCAGAATTATACAATGAAGAGAAAATTCAAAAAATATGTGAAACTCTCAGTACACTTCATGGACTGTGGAAGATGGTGTTAGGTATTATTACTCTAAAAAGCCACCTTCTCTTTGATGCCTTTTGCACCACCCCAGGCAGAGTGTTACTTCCCTCAAGCTTCCCTAGCAGTAAGCACCTATCTGTAGCAGAGCATCCACTACACCACTTTAAGCACTGTACATAAATGTCTCTCCACTTGCTTCTTAGCAGAGGGCCAATGTCTAATTCATTCTTCCATCTCCATTTCCTAGTATTGTATTGGGCACACAGTTGGGATTCAGAGATGTTTGTTGAGAGAATGAATCAGCCAGTGACAAAAATTTTATATTTGCATAGTAAAATATAACACATTTTAAAAATGATAACAGATTCAAGACTTGCGCTCTATAACTTCCAAAATATCCAGGGCAACTCCTCAGCAATATTACAGCAAAAACAGTATCAATAACTGCATCCACTGTGCATCAGGGTAATTTTTCTGCCAGGCATTGTGTGTTTATATATATTGTCCTCCCAATCTTTGTAACAGCTCTTGAGGTAGATAATATTATCTCCACTAGATAAATGAGGGAACTGAGGCTGGCAGGGCTAAGTAACCTACCCACAGTCATGCAGAGGGTACAAGGTGGAGCAGAGGGATTTGAATCCAGGCTGGTGGGAGTCCATCCTCATGTATTAGCTATTCCACCCTACCGATGAGGAAATGAAATATGTATTGTAAGAGAGCACAGTGCCGTGTGATTCTTTTTGATTATTCTTATACTTTAAGTTCTGGGATACATGTGCAGAATGTGCAGGTTTGTTACATAGGTATACACGTGCCATGGTGATTTGCTGCTCCTTGCTTAGATAGATATGCACTAGCTGGAAAACAAACAAACAAACAAACAAACAACAACAAAAACCACCACTCACTTGACCTTACTAGTCTCATCCTGTAAGAGACAGTGGAGCATAGTACAAAGTCACCAAATTTTAGTGGCAGATGCTTTGTTTTTGCAAGACCAATTTACTCAGTTTCTCTGAGTAATTTGAGTAACTAATATAATGCCCATTATAATAAAGAAAACTAGGAGGTTTCATTATTATGTTTTATAATAATAAAACTAGGAGTTTTATTACAATGGATATTACAATACTTAATTGTTTTGTCAGTTACATGTAAAAAGTCAAGTACAATACCTAGTAGATACTCAAAACATCAAGTGTTTGATATGATATGATTATGATGTATTTTCCTCCTTCCTTTCAGAGCTGTACCTTCCAAAGAAACAGAGCCTTTTGATATTTCCTCCCTACTCACTTTGCAATCCCTTTTGTTCAACTTCTGACACTGTCTACCTAAATCTGCACTCTCAACTTCTATCGCTTACCTTCTAGTTCTAAAATACAATGCTCTTGTCTCAATTTTTACTTTCATGTCTTCTATATTACTTACAACTGTTTTAAGAATAATGTTTACTGGGGATATTTTCATTTAAAAAGCAACTCCTATTCTGTATATAAAAGTTTAAAATTACAAGAAAAATGTAAAGAATAAAATCATTTACTGCTCATTATTTTAAAAATAAAGCTATTAATTTTTTGGTTTGTTTTCTTTAATATATCTTTAATTATGTATACACGCACACACACACACACATACACATATATAAATTCGGGATAACATTATGGAAAGTTTGAATCCATGTATATTTACTTAACAACATAGGCATTAACCTATGTATTTAAATTTCATTTTAAACCAATATTTAACAGCCATGGAATATATCATAACTTATCTGATTCTTCCAATTTTGTTTAGAATGCAAGTGTTAAAATACACGTTCTTGAATAGGAATCTTTTACTATTTTACCATGAAATATAGTTCTTGAATTAAAAGAATATTAATATTTTCAGATTCTTGATACATGCTATTAAGTTGCTTTCCAGAACACCTAAGCCTATGTTTTCCAATGTGATAGTTTCCAACGTGATAGCCACATGTGACTATTTAAGTGTAAATTTAAATTTATTAGATTCAGCCAGGCTTGGTGGCTCATACCTGTAATCCTAGCACTTTGGGAGGCTAAGCTGGGCAGATCGCTTGAACCCAGGAGTTCGAGACCAACCTGGCCAACATGGCAAAACCTCATCTCTACTAAAAATACAAAAATTATCTGGGCATGGTGGCACATGCCTGTAGTCTCAGGTACTTGGGAGGCTGACATGGGAGGATCGCTTGAGCCTGGGAGGTGGAGGGTGCAGTGAGCGGAGATTGCACTATTGCACTCCAGCCTGGGTAACAGAGCCAGACTCTGTCTCAAAATAAATAAATAAATTTATTAGACTTATAAAAGTTACAAATTCAGCTCTGCAGTGACACTAGCTATATATCAAGTGTTTGATAACCATAGATATAGAACTCTTAATCATTGCAGAGACTTATATTGAACAATGATGAGGCAAGAATGATCCAGAAGGAAAATGGAACCATTTGCATTTCTGCTTGATCCTGCAAAAGGGAGCAGATCAAAACTGGTGACCTTCTCAAGCTATGCAGATTGAATAGCTGTGTAGCAGAAAAGAGGCAAGATATGAAAAGTTCAACTTGTATTTAACACAAAATTCAATTGTATTTATGTTTACTGATTTTTCCCAGGGCAGAAAGACTATTTAGCCCATGTAATAATACATGTATGTTAGTATATTAGTACATGTATTAGTACTAATTACTAATTAGAACTAATGTAATAATGCACTAACCAATGTACTAATATGTGTACCATGTAGGTTATAACCCATGTACCAATACATAAGTTAAATAGTCTCTCTCCTCCTACAAAGTACTTATGTTGCTAAAGGCTTGTTTTAAACTCTCAGAGTCAATATTTTTTAATCTTGCTAGGGTCTTGGACTCTGGACTAGTGTCCATCAAGCCCCACTGTGGGGAGAAAAAAGAAGAAGCATTAGGAGGCTTTTGTAAGAGAGGAACCAGAAGTGGGTAGAAACCCCAAAGAAATTGTAAGAAGAAAGAAAGGGCTAGCCAAGAGGGCATTCACTTGCTTTGAAGTTTCAAATGCCTAAGTAAGGCCCCATCTTGCAGCATGGTCTGAGAGTATGTATATTTCAGTGAAGTACCAGGAGAAGCACCACTAAGGAGCTTCATTTCTCAGACAACATGCTAAAGTGTAATAATGTTCCATAGCTCAAGAACCCAGCTGTTTCTCCAGTTGACTTAGTGATTCTTATCTTAAAAGAATTGTAGATGGAATTCAGTGTGCTTGGCAGAAAAATAAATAAAAATCTTACTCAGAGAGTTGATAAGGTATATTAGACTAGTTGAACCTCCCACTTTGCCTCATCTATAAAAATAGTGAAACAAACAACATATAGAACAACGAAACAAACATAATGAAGTAAAACATTACTTTAAGGTGCAGGTCAAGATCTAAGCCCACTGAGACTTAAATAATCTAGTCTACTGAGCCATCTCTCTCTTTTTGTCCCAGGGCCTTTTATTGCATAACACTAGCCCCATCAATAGGAGCTCACAGTCTAGATTAGAAATATTTTAATTCATAAACACCCATGGTGAACACTTATATATTTAAAATATATGAGGCTGGGCATGGTGGCTTATGCCTGTAATCCTAGCACTCTGGGAGGTCAAGGCTGCGCGGGGTGCCTGAGCTCAGGAGTTCAAGACCAGCCTGGCAAACATGGAAAAACCCTGTCTCTATGACAAATACAAAAAATTAGCCGGGCATAGTGGCGCACACCTGTAGTCCCAGCTACTCGGGAGGCTGAGGCATGAGAATCACTTGAAC
Organism: Pan paniscus; assembly: GCF_029289425.2. Taxonomy (NCBI): domain Eukaryota; kingdom Metazoa; phylum Chordata; class Mammalia; order Primates; family Hominidae; genus Pan; species Pan paniscus. The sequence continues at coordinate 80,386,087 of NC_073263.2, read as the reverse complement.
CTGGGAGGCGGAGGTTGCAGTGAGCCAAGATTGTGCCACTACACTCCAGCCTGGACGACAGAGTGAGACTTTTTCTCAAAAAAATAATAAATAAATAAATACATAAAGGATATGAAAGAGAAAAAGATTATTAAATTAACCTTTAATACCTCTAACACTTCTTGATTTTTGTTTGTCCAGTTTATTTCATGAGGAGTTCAGCTTATTTACTCTCATTTAAACCACTTTGTCCCTGAAAATTTAATTAAGAAAGAATGATACTTACATGCTGATTTTCATTATGGTCAGTTGAGGAATACACCTATTTTTTACAAGCACATGTAACCCAAATGTCAAAGTGTCAAATATGAATACGCTTAGTTAAAAAACTTAATTAAAAAAGTTTGAAAAGTTCTATTATGTTGGCATGCTTAAATATTGATATGTTAATATGCATTCTTTCATCAGCATTTAAAAATTATAGAAAATATAGAAGATGTCTGTGTATGCTGAGATAACTCATCTCAAATTTATATGAATATGTCAGAAAAGACTGTTTTCAAAATAAACTGGGGAGTTATAACAAATACAACTGAGATTTTTTTTAAAAACAGTTTACTCAAAGAAATAATAGCAGAAAACTTTCCAATCCTGAAGACAGATACAAATATCTAGGTGCAGGCAAGCCAAAAGTCTCCATCAAATTCAATCCAAATAAGCCTATCCTGTGACATAATCAAACTGTTGAAAATTAAGGATCGGCAATACAGAAAAAGCCAATAATATGTAAGGAAGTTCCAAAATGCCTAGCAGCAGACTTCTCAGCAGAAATCTTATAGACCAAGAGATAGTGGGATGATATATTCAAAGTGGTGAGAAGAAAAAACAAAACATAGCAAAACTCTCCTTCAGAAATGAAGGCAAGATAAACACTTTCCTAGACAAACAAAAATTGAGGGAGTTCATCTACAATAGACCTATCTTATAATAAATGCTTAAGAGAATTCTTCATGGTAAAAGAAAGGCGTGCTAATGAGTAACATACAAATATGTGAAAGTATAAAACTCACTAGTAAAAGTAAGTAGACAGTCAAATTCAGAAAACTCTAGTACTGTAATAGTGATATGTAAATCACTTATACCTTTAGTATAAACATTAAAAGACAAAATTGTTTAATTAATAACTGCAGGTATATGCAATATAAAAAATATAAATTGTAACATCAAAAATTCCAAATGGAAGGAGTCAAGTAAACTGTAGAGTGCTTCTTATGGTGATCAAAATGAAATTGTTATCAGCCTAAAATACACTGCTATAACAGTAAGTTGTTCTTTTAAGCCTCATAGTAACCACAAAGTAAAAACCAATAGTAGATACACCAAAAGTAAAAATCAAGGAATTGAAACATACCACTGAGAAAATCACTTAACAACAATGAAAGACAGCAAAAGAGGAAGAAACTAAAATATACAAAACAACTAGAAAGAATTAGCAAAATGGCAGTAGTAAATCCTTACCTATCAGCAATTACCTCAAATGTAAGTGGATTAAATTCTCCAATCAAGAGACATATAGTGGCTGAATGAATAAAAAAAAAAAAAGACCCAACTACATGCTGCCTACAAGGAACTCACTAACCTGTAAGGACACACATAGTCTTGAGAGTGAAGAGATAGTAAAAGATATTCCATTCAAATTGAAACAAAAAGAGCAGGAATAGCTATACTTATATTAGGTGAAAAAAACTTTAAATCAAAAATTGTAAAAAGAGACAGAGAAGGTCATTCTGTAATAATCAACAAGTCAATCCACTGAAATAATATAAAAATTATAAATATATATTCACCTAAGATTAGAGCACCAAAGTATATAAAGCAAATATTAATAAATTTGAAGGGAAAAATAGACTGAAATATAATAATAGTAGGGGGCTTCAACACCACACGTTCAGCAATGGACACGTCATCCAGACAGAAAGTCAATTTTTAAAAACCCTCAAAATTAAACTACATGTTAGACCAAAAGGACCAAATAGACATTTACAGAACATTCTGTCCAATAGCTATAGAATACACATTCTTCTCAAGTGCATATGGAGCTTTCTCTGTGATAGATGATGTGTTAGGCCATAAAACAAGTCTTAACAAATGTAAGAATATTGAAATCATATCAAGTATCCTTTCTGACCAAAGTGGTAGAAAACTAGAAATCAATAATTTCTACGAACTTCAGAAAATTTATGAAATACATAAAAGTTAAGCATCCTGCTCTTGAACAACCAATGGGCTAATCAAGAAATTAAATCAAAATTTTAAAAGTATCTTGAGACAAAGGAAAATAAAACACAACTTACCAAAACTTATAAGAACTGCAGCAACAGCAGTTCAAGAAGGAAGTTTCTAGCAATAAATGCTTACATCAAAAAAGAAGAAAAATGCAAATGAGTAATCTACTGTTGCATCTCAAAAAACTAGAAAGAGCAAAATAACTCCAAAATTAGTAGAAGAAAGGAAATAATAAGGATCAGAGCAGATAAATGAAATTCAGACTAATAAAAAATCCAAAAGATCAATGAAACAAATGGTTGTTTTTTTAGAAAAGATAAACAAAATTAACAAGCCTTTATCTAGATTGACTAAGAAAAAAAGAGAGAAGAGCAAATAAAACAAAAAATGAAAAGGGAGTTATTACAACTGATACCACAGAAATACAAAGGATCATAAGAGACTGTTATGAATAATTATATACAAACATATTAGTGAACAAATTATTTGACACATGCAACCTACCAAGACTAAATTATAAATAGAAAATTCAAACAGACCAATAAATGAGCAAGGAGTTTGAATCAGTAATAAAATGTCACCCATTAAAGCACAGGACCAAATGGCTTGATAGCTAATTTCTAAATTTAGCCAATTCATACCTAAATTATAAATCCATTTAAAGAAAAACTAACGCAAATTCTTCTAAAATTCTCCTCAAAAAATTTAAGAAGGAATACTCTAAATTTAACTTCATGAGATTAGCATTACCTTGATATCAAAGCCAGGAAAGGACATTACATAAAAAGAAAACTACAGAAAAAATATCACTAATGAACATAGATTCACAAATCCTCAACAAAATACTAGTAAACCAAATTCAACAGCACATTAGAAAAATCATTCGCCATGATCAAGTGAGATTTATCTCAGGGATGTATGAATGGTCCAACCTATGCCGATTAATAAACATGATACATCACATTAACAGAATGAAGAAAAAAAACATGATTGTTTCAAGAGATGTAGGAAAAGCATTTGACAAACTTTAACATCATCTCATGAAAAAAAGCTCTCAACAAATTAGGTATAGAAGAAATGTGCCTTGACACAATAAAGACGATATATTGGCAATCTCGCAGCTAATGTAATATTTAATGGGGAAAATTGAAAGCTTGTCCTCTAAGATCAGGAATAAGATAAGGATGCCTACTCTTGCCACTTCTATTCAACATTGTACTGAAAGTCCTAGCCAGACCAATTAAGCAAGATAAAAAATAAAAGGCATCCAAATTGTAAAGGAATAAATTGTCCCAGTTTTCAGGGATCTTATATATAGAAAACCCTAAACACTCCATGAAAAAACTATGAGAACTAATAAATGAATTCAGTCAAGTTGGGGGATACAAAGTCAATATAAAAGTATCAGTAGAGGTTCTATACACTAACTTCAAACTATCTGAAAAAGAAATCAAGAAAATACTAATTCTATTTACAATATGTAAAAAAGATAAAAACTCTTCAGAATAAATTTGGCCAAGGAGGTGAAACATTTCTATACTAAAATCTATAAAAGAGAAGACTTAAGAAAAGAAATGGAAAAAGACTCAAATATCTTAATTGTATTGCTTGAAAACCAGCAATGCCAAGTTATATTTCTCAATAAATAAAATTATCTCTAAAAAAAAAAGAAAAAAGAAAAAGAGTCAAATAAATGAAAAGATACCTCATGCTTATGGATTGAAGAATTAATATTGTTTAAGTTTCCATATACCCACAGAGATCTACAGATTCAATGCAATCCCTATGAAAATATCAAAGACATTCATTATAGAAAGATAACAATCCTAAAATTCATATGGAACCACAAAAGACCCTGAATAGCCAAAGCAGTCTTCTTTTGTATTTTTTAATTGATATATCATAGTTATGCATAGTTTGGGGGTACATGTGACATTTTTATACATGTGTACAATGTATAATAAAATCAGGGTAATTAGGATAGCCATCACCTCCAACATTTATCTTTTGCTGTGTTGGGAATGTTAAAATTCTTCTCTTTTAAACTATATAATAAATTATTATTAACTATAATTTCCCTACTATACCGTTGAGGCCTGAAATTGATTCCTTCTATCTGACAGTATTTTCATGCCCGTTAACCAACTTCACTTCATTCCCTCCTTTCCGCTTCTCTCCTCAGACTCTGGTAGCCGCTATTCTACTCTCTACCTCCAGGAGGCCATGGCGTTTAGCTCCCATATATGAATGAGAACATGTGATATTTGTCTTTCTGTGCCTGGTTTATTTCACTTAACATAATATCCTCCAGGTTTATCTATTTTCCTTCTTTTTAAACACTGAATATTAATCCATTGTGTATATATACCACTTTTTCTTTCTTTATCCAGTAATCCCTTGATGGACAGTTAAGTTGATTCCATATCTTGGCTACTGTGAATAGTGCTGCAATAAACATAGGAATGCATATATCTCTTCAGCACACTGATTTAATTTTCTCTGGATATATACCAGTAGTGGAATTGCTGGATAATATGATACCTCTGTATTTAGTTTTTTTCAGAAAACCCCATACTGTTTTCTATAATGTACCACTTTACATTTCCTCCAACGGTCTGTGAGCATTCCTCTTTCTCCACATCCTCATCAGCTTTTGTTATTTTTTCATTTTTTGATAATAGCTATTCTAACTGGGGTGAGGTGATATCTCATCGTAATGGTGATTTGCACATCTCTTATGGTTAGTGATATTGAGGATATTTTCATATGCCTTTTGGCCATTTGTATGTCTTCTTTTGAGAAATGTCTATTCAGGTCTTTTGCTCATTTTAAAAATCAGATTATTTGTTTTTTGGCCATTGGGTTGAGTTCCTTATATATTCTGGTTATTAATTCCCTGCTGAATGAAGAATTTGCAAATATTTTCTTCCATCTGTAGGTTGTCTCTTTACTTTAATTGTTGCCTTTGTTGGGCAGAAGCTTGTTAGCTTGATATAATTCCATTTGCCTATTTTTGCGTTTGTTGCCTATGTTTTTGAGGTCTTATCCCAAAAATCTTTGCCTGGACCAATGTCCTGCTACACTTTCCAATATTTTATTCTATTAGATTCATAGCTTTGGGTCCTATATTTACATCTTTAATCAATTTTGAGTTCATTTGATTGATTTTTGTACATGGTGAAAGATGAAAATCTAGTTTCATTCTTCTTCATGTGGATATCCAGTTTTCCCAGAAGCATTTATTAAAGAGACTTCTTTCCCCAATGTATGTTCTTGGCATCTTTATTGAAAATGAGTTGGCTATAAATGCATGGACTTATTTCTGAGTCCTCTATTCTGTTTCATTGGCCTATGTGTCTCTTTTTACGCCAACATCATGCTGTTTGGGCTGCTATACCTTTATAGTATAATTTGAAATCAGGTGGTGTGATGCCTCTAGTATTGTTCTTTTTGCTCAGTATTGCTTTGTCTTTATGAGGTCTTCAGTGGTTCCATACAAATGTTATGATTGTTTTTTCTATTCTGTAAGAAATATCATTGATATTTTGATAGAAATTGCATTGAATCTGTGTATTTCTTTGGGTATACAGAAATATACCCAAATACATTTTAACAATATTAGCAATATTAATTCTTCTAATCAATGACATTTTAACAATATTAATTTTTCTAATCCACGAGTGTGAAATATATTTCCATTTTTGTGTCCTTTTCAATTTTTTTTCCTCAGTATTTTATAGCTTTCCTTGTATAGATCTTTTACTTCTTTGGTTAAATTGATTCCTAGGTTGTTGTTTTATGTCGCTATTGCAGTGGAATTGCTTTCTTGATTTCCTTTTCAGATTAAGCACTTAACTGACAGAGATGCTCCTAATTTTTGTATTTTGATTTTGTATAGTACAATTTTACTAAATTTGTTTATCAGTTCTAAGATCATTTTTGGTGGAGTCTTTACGTTTTGTCTAAATATAAGATCATGTCAATTGCAAACAAAAATAATTTGACTTATTAATTTTCTATTTGGATGCCCTTTTTCTCTTGCCTAATTGGTCTGGGTAGGATTTCCAGTACTATGTTGAATACAAGTGTGAAAGTGGGCATCTTTGACTTGTTCCAGATCTTAGTTAAAAGGCTTTCAACTTTTCCCCATTCAGTATGATATTAGCTGTGGGCTTGTCATATATGGTATTTATTATGTTGAGTTATATTCCTTCTATACCCAGTTTGTTGAGGGTTTTTTTTTTATCATGAAGCAATGTTGACTTTTACTGAATGTTTTTTCAGCATCTATTGAAATGACCATATGGTTTTGTCCTTGATATCTTTGATGTGATGTATCATGTTTATTGATTTGCATGAATTGAACCATCCTTACATCCGTGAGATGAATCTCACTTGATCATGACAAATGATCTTTTTAATGTGTTGTTGAATTCTGTTTGATAGTACTTTTTAGAGAATTTGTGCATCCATGTTCATCAGATATATTGGCTGGTAATTTTTTTTATTATGACTTTGTCTGGTTTTGGTATCAGGATAATGCCAGCCTTGTAGAATTAGTTTGGAGGCATTCTCTCTTCTTCCATTTCTTGAAATACTCTGAGTAGAATGGCTTTAGTTCTTCAAGTATTTGGTAGAATTCAGCAGTGACTCCATCAGGTCCAGTACCTTTCCTTGATGGGAGATTTTATTTCTGATTCAATCTTATTACTCATAATTGGTCTGTTCAAGTTTTCTATTTCCTTGTGGTACAATCTTGGTGGGTTGTATGTATCCAGGAATTTATTCATTTCTTCTAGGTTTTCCAACTTGTTGGTGGATAGTTGTTCATAATAGTCTCTAATGATCCTTTCTATTTCTGTGTTATCCATTGTAATGCCTCCTTTTTCATTTTTGGTCTTATTTAATCTTCTCACCTTTTCTCTTAATATAGCTAAGTTTGTCAATTTTTTTTATTCTTTCAAAAAGCTAACTTTTTATTTTGTTGATCCTTTGAACAGTTTAGTCACAATTTGATTTATTCTCTAATCTTTATTATTTCTTTTATTCTAATGATTTTGTTTCTTTTCTAATTCCTTGAGATGAATCATTAGGTTATTTATTTGGAGTCCTTCTATTTTGTTGGTGTAGGTGTTTATTGCTATAAAATTCCCACTTGTGAGCCAGTGCTCCTGGCCCTACCTATAATCCCAGCACTTTGGGAGGCCAAGGTGGATGGATCACAAGGTCAGAAGTTTAAGACCAGCCTGGCTAATACGGTGAAATCCCGTCTCTACTAAAAATGCAAAAATTAGCCAGGTGTGGTGGCATGTGCCTGTAGTCCCAGCTACTTGGGAGGCTGAGGAAGGAGAATCGCTTGAACCCAGGAGGCAGAGGTTGCAGTGAGCCAAGATTGCACCACTGCACTCCAGCCTGGGTGACAGAGTGAGACTCTGTCTCAAAAAAAAAAAAAAAAAAAAAAAAAAAGTTCCCACTTAGTACTGTTTTTGCTGTACCCCATAGGTTCTAGTATGTTGTGTTTCCATTTTCATTTGTTTCAAGAAATATTTTAATTTCCTTCATAATTTCTTCATTGATCCTTGGGTCACTGAGGAGCATGTTGGCCAAAGCAATCTTGAGTAAAAGAACAAAACTGGAGGACTCACACTACCTGATTTTAAAATAGAGAACAAAACTACAGTAACCAATACAGCATGGTACTGGCATAAAAAGATATATAGACCAGTGGAACAGAATAGAAAGCTTAGGAATGAATTCATGCATTTATGGTCAAGCAATTTTTGGCAAGGTGCCAAGAACACAAAATAGGGAAAAGACACTTTCCCAATAAATGGTGTTGGGAAAACTGGATATCCACATGCAGAAGAATAAAATTAGACCCTCATCTCAAGCCATATACAAAACTCAACTCAAAATGGGTTAAAGATGTAAATGTAATGAACTACTAAAAGAAAACATAGGTGAAAGTCTCTGATATGATTAGGCTTTGTGTCTCCACTCAAATCTCATCTTGAATTATAATTCCCATAATCTCCACACGTCAAGGGAGAGATCAGATGGAGGTAATTGGATCATGGGGATGGTTTCCCCAATGGTGTTCTCATGATAGTGAGTGAGTTCCCATGAGATCTGATGGTTTTATAAGGGGCTCCTCTCCCTTCACTTGGCACTTCTCCTTCCTGCCGCCTTATGAAGAAGGCGCCTTGCTTCCCCTTTACCTTCTGCCACGATTGTAAGTTTCTTGAGGCCTCCCCAGCCATGCTGAACTGTGAGTTAGTTAAACTTCTTTCCTTTGTAAACTTAGTCTTGGGAAGTTTTTTATAGCAGTATGAAAATGGACTAATACAAGCTCCATGACAGTGATCCAGGAAATATTTTTATTGAATATTACCTCAGGCAACATAAGTAAAAATAGCCAAATGGGAATTCATCAAACTAAAAAGTTTCTATACAACAAAGCAAACAATCAACAGACTAAAGATAAAACCTACAGAATGAGAGAAAAAAATTGCAAGCTATACATCTGATAAAATATTAATACCTGTATTTAAAACATAAGGAATTTTAAAAGCTCAATAAGTCACCCAATTAAAAATGGACAAAAATCCTGAACTGACATTTCTCAAAGAAAGACATACAAATGGCCAACTGGTATATGAAAAATTGCTTAACATCACGAATCATGTTAAGCTAATAATGGTCTTACTCTTATGTGGGATCTAAAAAAGTTGATCTTATAAAAGTAGAGAGCAGAATGGTGGTTGCCAGACACTAGGGTGGTTAGGGTGGAGAAGTTTGAGGAGATGTGGCTCAAAAGATACAAAATTACAGTTAGATAGGAGAAATAAGTTCAAAAGCTCTATTGTACAACATGGTTATTATAGTTAATAACAATGTATTGTATTGTTGAAATTTGCTAAAATAGTATATTACTATATAGTAGATAGTATACCATAAAAATGGTAACTATGTTAGGTAATACATATTTTAATTAGTGAGATTCAATTATTTTACAATGTATATATCCTTCAAAACATCATGTTGTACACAATAAATGCATACAATTTATCTGTCCATTTAAAACAAATAAGTAAATTTGAAAAAAATAGAAGAAAACAAATTGAATTTAAAATGGGGTAAAAAATCTGAACAGACAGCTCACCAAAAAAAATACTCAGATAACAAATAAGGATAAGAAAAGATGCTGATATTATTTGGCTGTGTCTCCACCCAAGCTTCATCTTGAATTGTAACTCCCATAATTCCCATGTGCTGTGGGAGGGACATGGTGGGAGATAATTGAATCATGGGGGTGGTTTCCCTCATACTGTGCTCATGGTAGTGAATAAATCTCACAAGATCTGATGGTTTTGTAAGGGGTTTCCCCTTTTGCTTGGCTCTCATTCCCTCTTGCCTGCTGCCATGTAAGAGGTGCCTATTGCCTTCTGCCATGATTGTGAGGGCTCCCCACCCATGTGGAACTGTGAGTCCATTAAACCTCTTTTTCTTTATAAATTACCCAGTCTCTGGATACCTGAGTTCAGAAGTTTGAGACCAGCCTGGCCAACATGGCAAAACCCTGTCTCTACTAAAACATACAAAAATTAGCTGGGCGTGGTGGTACATATCTGTAATCCCAGCTACTCAAGAGACTGAGGCTGGAGGTTGCAGTGAGCCGAGATCACGCCACTGCACTCCAGCTTTGGTGATAGTGCGAGACTCCATCTCAAAAATAAATAAATAAATAAATAAAAATTAAAAAGATAAAAATTACCCAGTCTCGGGTATGTCTTTATTAGTGTGAAAATGGACTAATACAGATGGTTAACATCATATTTCTTTAGGGAATTGCAAATTAAAACAATAATGAAATATCTCTGCACACTTATTACGGTGACTAATATCCAAAACACTAACACCACCAAATCCTGAGAAGGATGTGGAGCACCAAGAACTCTTATCCACTGCTGGTGGGAATGCAAAATAGTGCAGCCTCTTTGAAAGACAGTTTGGCACCTTCTTACAAAGCTAAATATATTCTTACCACATAATCTGACAATCGCACCCCTAGATCTTTACCCAAGTGAACTGAAAACCTATATCCACACAAAAATTTGCACAAGAATGCTTATATTAGCTTTATTCATAATTGTCCCAAACTGGCAGCAACTAAGACATCCTTCAACACCTGAATGAATAAGCAAACTGTGGTATCTATGCACCATAGATGGAATATTATTTTGCACCACAAAGAGAAGAAGGAATCTTAAATGTATATTGTTATGTAATCCTAGCACTTTGGAAGGCTGAGAGGAGTGGATCACTGGAGCCCAGGAGTTTGAAACCAGCCTGAGCAACATAGGGAAACCATGTCTCTACCAAGAAAAATAAATAAATACAAAAATTAGCCTGGCATTGAAGGTGCACACTTCTCAACTACTCAGAAGGCTGAGGTAGGAGGATGGCTTGGGCCAGGCATGCAGAGGTTACAGTGAACCAGCTGAGATTGTGCGACTGCACTCCAGCCTGAGCAAGAGCCAGACCCTGTGTCAAAAAACAAAAACCAAACAAAGAAAAAAACAAAGGCAGTCTGAGCCCATACAGCGAGAACTGCCTCATTACCATGAGGATGGCACAAAGCCATTCATGAGGGTTCCATCCCCATGACCCAAACACCCCCACCAGGCCCCACCTCCAACACTGGGGATTTGGGTGGGGAAAAACATCCAAACCATATCACTAGCCAACTGATGCCTTTCATGCAATTGAATCTGTACTCTTTGTAAGTCATTGACACAAAGTCATACATAAGTATGTACTCATTCTTATAAATCATTTGTGCAGATACCTTAACATTTTAGCTATCCTATCTGAGTAAAATAACTAATAAGTGGAGTCAGATCCAAAGAGAGCAAGTGGGATTCTGGGGATGTAGGGTTGGAAGAACACTATTGATTGATGTAATATTGGTCAGAGGGCCCTACTGAGAAGTCATCAATGGTTAAATTTCAGCCTTGGGGGCATATTGAGTAGTGGTCCTCAAGGGGTCAGCCCTGCACCTGGTGCTGTTTAATGTTTTCACAAATGACTCCAATGATGGCCTTTAGATTGTGTTTCTAAAGCTGGCTCATATTCTGGTAAAAAATAATAATTCATAACCCACATGATATGGTGGAGAAACAGAGATGCTTAAACAGATTGCTATACAGAGGGAAAGTGTAAGGAAATTTATTTTAGAAAACAGATTCCCTGCACATACAATGCAGTGGTCCTGCACAAAATCTTTACCCAGGCCTTGCCCTCATTTGTTTAGCTGACTTGTTTCTAGGAGAGCCTGGGCAGGTTTTCTATTCTCCTGAGTGGAACCATCAGACTTTTCTTGAGGGATTGACCCTCTAGTGAAGAGCATGGAGTGGACTGGGCCAGGGAAAGATCCTCAGATAATCCTTACATGTAAGTTGGCAAAATCTTTAGCCTCTACCTTATTGTTAGCTATGAGTAGCAGGGATGCAGGTACCTCAAGAGACCAACTGAGATAAAGAAAGTTCATAATGCCCACAATTACTTTGATGACACAAGTGAAAATCTTATAAATTATGATATTTAATTGATTAGCCTATAAATATATACTTTTTATGGTTTAAAACATTTTTATAGTTTTTTTACTATACTGCATTACATAGTGTAATATATATTACACTATACTTATTAATAGGATAATAATAAGTGCCATAGGAATTCAGAAAATTTAAAAAATAACTATTATGAATTAGGAAGGACAAAGAAGGCCCCACTGTACAGCTGAACTTTGAAAGAAAGGAAGTACTTGGATAAAACAAGATAGGAAAATTTTCTAACAAAACGGTAATAAAAATTATACTCTAAAATAGGATTTCTCAAGCTCAACACTTTTAACAACTGGGGCCAGATAATCATTTGTTGTTAAAACCTGTCCTGTGTTTTGTAGGATATTTAGTAACATCGCTGGTCTCTACCACTACATGTATTGGTGTTCTCTTTGCTATAACAACCTAAAATATATCAGATAGTGCAAATGTTCAGGGAAGTGCGGGTGGAGGGGGAGAGAAAGTGGGGAGGGAGGAAATCATCCCCTACTGAGAACCATTGCTTTAAAGGAGAAATAGTTGACATCCAAAACTTCATTTTCTCAATGAGAAAGTTAAATTACAGTAAGATTAAGTAATTTGGTCAAAGCAAGCAAGTAAGATGCAGATTCAAGAGTAGAATCCAGGTCTTCTGGCTCCCAGTCCAAACTCTTTTGTAACTTAATTCTGCTGCTTTGAGTTCTGGAGACCTGGACAAAGTCAAGGAGAGCAGGTTTGGAATAGTCTGTTTGCAACAATACCAGGCTCATGGATTATCTTTGAACATACTGTGTATGACAAAAGCAGTAGTTCTCAGTAGGGGGTGATTTCCTCCCTCCCTGCTTTCTCTCCGCCTGCAGCCCCACTTCCCTGAATATTTGCACTGACTGATATATTTTAGGTTGTTACAGCCAGGAGAACACTAATACATGCATTGGTAGAGACCAGAGATGTTGCCAAACATCCTACAAAGCACAGGACACGTTTTAACAAATGATTATCTGGCCTAGATCCCTCAGGAGGCAAGCAGATGTTATGTTCTGAATCTCTCAGGACAGAGTGCTTACTACTTCAAGGATAAGAGCAGGATAGCAAGAGGAAGAAGTAGAAGTTTGTGAAGGCGGTGAATCCCCAAAGCTGAAAGTAATTTCTAATTCACTGTTGTGATTTCAGGATATCCACAGTAGATCAACTGATGCTTCAGGGTAAGCAGGCCCAATCACCTTGCAATTAAGGTGATAGAGGCCTCCATTTGTTATATAATCATAAACATAGGAAATAGAGTTTTCGTAAGTTAATCTGACCCACACCTCAGAAAAAGTGGGTGAACTCTGAAAGTACGGCAATAAAAGAAAAAAATGAACAGGTTAACTTTTGTCAAAATTTTTAAAATTTGTATTTCAAAAGACACTATCAAGAGAGTGAAAAAATAACCCACAGAATGTGGGAGAATGTTTGCAAAGCACATATCTGATAAAGGATTCGTATCTAGAATGTACATAAAACTCTTCCATCTCAAAAGGACACATAAGTCAATTAAAAATGGCCAAAGCATCCGAATTAGCATTTATTCAGAGAATATACAAATGACCAAAAGCATATGAAAAAATTCTCCACATCATTAATCATTAGGGAAATACAAATCAAAATCACAATAAGATAGCATCACACTAATTAAAATGGCTATAATCAAAAGGACAGACAATAACAAGTATTGACAAGAATGCAGAGAAACTAGAGCCCTCAAATACTTATCTCAGGAATCTAAGATGGTGCAGCTACTTTGGAGAACATTTTGGCACATTCTTAAAGGGTCAAATATAAATTTATCATACCACCTAACAATCTCACTCTTAGGAATCTACTCAAAATAAATGAAAATATGTCCACACAAAACCTCGTACGCAAGTATTGATAGCCGTATTATTCACAATAGCCAAAAAATGGAAATGACCCAAATGTCCATCAGCTGACAAATAGATAAACAAAATGTGTTATATCCATATAATGAATTTTATCAGCAATAAAAAAGGAAAGTACTGACAGATATTACAGCTGGATAACCCTCAAAAACATTATACTAACTGAAACACACACACAGAAGAACACATATTGTATAATTCCTTATATAAAGTGTCCAAAAAAGCAAATAATAAGAGAAACTAAGTAGATTAGTGGTTGCCTAGGACTGGGAGGAAAAAACAGGAAATAACTGTAATTAGGTACAAGATGTCTTTTTTAGAGAAATGTAAATATTCCAAAATTATATTATGATAGTTATACAACTCTGAAAGTATACTAAAGTCTACTAAATTGGACAATCGAAATGGATGAAGTTATGGTATATAGATCATATCTGAATAAAGCAGCTTAGAAAATACCTCCTTCAAGATAAGTGAAACAGCAAGACAAAAACTGGGAGGAAAGAGTTGTGATATATATGTCTGACAGGACTTGTACTGCACCACCCCAAAAGTGAATGAAATCTAAATCTTTGAATTTAAGAAGAGTAAGATAAAAGAAGCAAGATGACATTCCTAAGAGAACATTTCTTGGTGTGCATCATTCATATGACACAACAGATATTAAGTAGAGATTATAATATTTAAATTAAATGACATGTAGCAAGCTAGAAAGTTTTGATAAGAATCCTTTCTTACAGTGAATATACTTGCAGAACAATCTTTACTCCAAATCAGCTAGTTCCTAGTAACAGTGTCCCAAAAGCAACAACAACAACGAAGTGTGGCTGAAGTTTGAATAGCAAAACATTGTGTCAAAAGATTGAGTAAGGAAAAAAAATAGCATAACTTAGTGTGGTTAGAGAAGAAGGTCTTTAAAGAGAAGCGATAGCCTGGCAATTTCTTTGCAAATGCAGAGCATGAAAGATAAGGGGAACACGATAAGCTGCTGTAGGTAGATAATAGCAAAAGGAAAGAAGTTTCACTGCCCTATTCAAAAGCCCCCAGTGGGCCTCGGTTGATGGTGAGGCATTCAAGGGCTTCCTTAATATGGCCATCATTCCAGTTTTCACCATCCTGTAGGACTGCCACCCCACCCTCTGGGTGCTCTGTACCCTTGTTCTCCATACCTTATATATTTTCTCCACCTCAACCAAACACCCTTATTTTCCAGTGTGTAATGTCCTCTCCCAATCATCACCTGTTGAAATCCTAGTCAATTTTCAAAGCTCCCTTCTTCTATGAAGCTTTCCTTCAATCTCCTTACTGGAAATAAGTCTCTGTTCTCTCCTCCCACAGCACTTCATCTTTTTCTCCTAGCATTTATCCCATCTCAGTGTTACAGCTCTCTGTATAACTGTCTTCTCTTCCTTCAGTATTATAAACTCCTTCAGGTAAGCAGCTCTGCTTACTCATCTCGTACTCCTGCCTACTAAGAGCCCAGAAAACCTTCAGCTCTCAATACATTCTGAATAAAATTTCCAACGTAAAGAGTAAAGAAGATTCCATCTTGAAGTAAGCAATCAAATCTACCAAATCTCATCTCATATCAGTTTCTAATAACAGTGCCCAAAGGAACCAAGTGAAATTACCAAATTAGAAGTGATAAGAGGTTGACTCTCTCCAGAAATTTATTGTAATTAGCAAGAGGTAATGGTGTCTAAATAAGATGAAAGAAGATATTTTAAAGATGATAATAACAAAAACTGTAAGTATTACTTTAAAAGGTATTGTAGAAATTGTTTTAAAGACTTAAATTCTAACTTTTTAAGGTGTTATCTATGTAAACAAATTGAAGTAAATAAATCTTGGGTGGGGGAGCAGTGATTAGAAAGAATAGGAAGCAACCTAAAACAAGATAATTATTCTATATAAATTGTTAATTCCATAACAGCATTTAGCAGTAAAGACATAGGAAAGACTTCTAATAATGAAAAGGAAACAAAATGTAAGAACATATTCATGATAATAACAGAAAATTATTCAGGAGTACACATTTATTCAATCTGTCAATCAAGCAAGCAACCAAAATATTTTTAGTATACTCTATGCCAGAAATGGTGCTGGGTGTGGAAGAAACAAAACACTCTTCATAAATAGCTATGGATATATTAAAATGTCAGCAAAATAAAAGTTATATGTGTTTTAGGTTCTAATGAACACAGTAGAGCACATGTTCAATTCTACCCTTGAAATGACCAAATTTCACGGTAGAAATTACTAGAGTGGTTCAGGAAAGGCTTTACAGAGGAAGGACCCCTTGAGCTGAGCCTGGAACATCTTGAAGGGTAAGTAGGCTGTCATTGATAGGGGTATGAAGAAGGAGAAAAGCTAAAGGCTTCATTTTAGAAGGAAGATTAAGAGCAAAAGCACAAAGCTGAGGAACCATCTATGTGTGCTGGGAGCTACAAACAGATCAATATGTCTGAAATCCAGGATGCAAGGAAACATACAGGAAGAAGGTCTTAGAGTGGTTTGCTAAGCTGAAAAGTTTAGAGTTTGTTAATGTGGACTCTTTGAAGAGTTTTAAGCTGGCCATATACAGGCAGTTTTGCATTTTAGAGTAACACTTTGGTGGGAAGGAGGAAGAAGAAGTGGAGGGAAGCAAGACTAGAGAAAGATGTCATTAGAAAATTCTGACAGTACTCTAGTCCAGTGATGACAGAGGCCTGGTATGTGGTAGTGAGGATAAAGAGAGGTGACAGATTGGAGATATATTTAGAAAGCTGATTCAATAGGACACGGTGATTAATGGCAAACGGAGAGGAAAAGACAATGAGGAGTCCAGGTTTTTGGCTTAGGCAATTGGGGCATGTCATCTTGTATGGTAGGAAAAATGGAAGGAGGAGTGGTTAATGGGAAGATGATGAATTCTATTTCAGACATCCTAGGTTTGAGGAAACTGTGAGGACATCTAAGTGGCAATTTCCAAAAGGCAGCTGAATTAATGTGTCTGGAGATAAGAAAAAGGTAGGGCTGGAATTAGACATTTAAGAATCGTCTCATATATTGGTTAATTTAGTCCATCAGAGTGAGTGGGATTTCCAAGGTTAATGTATAGAGTCTGAAGAGAACTGAAAATTCTCTTCAGAGGAAGGAAGGAAGGAAGGAAGGAAGGAAGGAAGGAAGGAAGGAAGGAAGGATGGATCAAACTTCAGACAGCAACCAACACAACATGAAAGAGATGGCTGCTTCAAAGGAAATGCTTTTGCAAGTTCATGCCTGCTGTATAATTTTACTCATGCTATTTCCCATCAGTATTTTATCCCTCCTAAATCTAAGTCTAGTAGAACCCTTCCCAATCCTTCCTTATCAACACTTTAACAAATGCTGCCATGAAAAATCCTCTTCTTGGGAGTCTTATTCTATAGGAACAGGTTATGGACAACTTTATCTTTCCCTAAGATGAGAAAAATTCTTTAGAAAATCCCCTGGTGCATGAAAGAAAAAGTGCAAACTCTTTTATCCTCACTACAAAAATTAAGAGCATGCCTATGTCTCCTTTATTCTATGTCACAATTTTTAAGTACTTCACACTGTTTAATTAATTCATTAAAAAGCATTCATTAAGAGTCTGCCTTTTGCAATTAACATGCTGATCTGTCTGTATATTGCACTACAGATTTAAGCAGATGGGAAGCCCTAGAATTATATGATTGATAATTTAGGGCTTAGAGGTAAAGCATCATAGAAAAATCCTTAGATCAGTCCTTCTGAACCACAGTGGTTGTTGGAGTACATTAAAAATATCAAGAATGCCACAATCAAATAATCAGATCAGCAGGCAGATAGAAATGTAGGGTTCATCTGTAAGGTAACTATGATTGATCAGGTGAAAGTAAAGAGAATTTAAGATTGATGCATATACAGGGTTTGTTATACCATTCTTTTACTTTTGTTTGCTTGGAATTTTCTGAAGAAAAACCAAAAGACAGAAAGAATCCCAGATAGAGAACACAAAAGATAAAAATCAATTTGCCTATTAAATCTAGTCAAAGAAAGAGAGGCAGGATGGTTGAAGGAGACAAAATATAGAGTTGAGAATGTCAGCTCTGAAAAAACTCATGCATATGAATTGTAGCCCCACAATTTTTCCACTGTTAAATGCTCTTAGAGGATTTGCTTAACCTCTCTGTGCCTCAGTTTTCTTATCGGAAAAAAATAGTGATAATATCCATCTCTTTGAGGTGAGAATTATATGAGATAAATTTAGCATAGTGTCTGGCACATAAAAAACCACCATTAAATATTAGCTGTTTATTATCCCTAACAGACTAGAATGAGGTGAAGCCAGAAAGGAAGAGTCATAATCAAAGAAGAGAGTGATCAAGAATCCAAAATGTATGTTTCATGTTCCACTTGCCATTCAATCCATCCACTAACTTATTTCATCTTTATTATCTATAGTTTGAACCTTAGTTTTGATATGTTATTCCCCCATTTGATGTTAGATCTCAGATTAACCCCATTGGACCTGATACAGCTATTAATAGTTGCTCAGAGGATCTTGACATAGTGTATATATTTAAACTTAGTAAGCATTCTAAGAAAATCCCTGGGTGACTTTAGTATGCTGCAGCCTTGTGCAAAGGCAGCTGGGAGCATGTTGATCAGTAGGGAAGGGCCCCCAAAACAACTGTGTAGGGATGCTGGGAGGGTTGGGTGAGACTACCTAAAATAACTGTACCCTTTAGAAGACAGGGAACATTCTTCTGTAGTTAGTTGTTTCATTCCCAGAATCTAGCACAGAGTCTGTCACTCAGTCGACACCCAATAATAATTGACTGAATAAACAAATGAATTAATAAACAAACTTGTACTGAGATCCTAAGATAAAGAGGTAGGAAACTGTTTCCCAGTATTTTCATTCTGAATGAACTTGAAATTTTAGCTAGAATGAATTTGCTGCTGATCAGTTCAACTAAAGTCCATGAACTCAAAGTTAGCTGAGCCCCTGACTTGCTTGATTTGGATCTAAACTCACAAAATGGAGCTTTTCAAGAACCAACAAGGATGACTGACAGATGGCAAGAATCTGTGGAGGAGACATAGGCCCTCCCCAAAGACACTGTGACAGCCACACTGGTAGAAACTGCAGCCCCCTGTCTTCAGGATGACCAGAGCTGCTCAACCTTTTAGCTTGTGTTTACTACAATTTTCATGCTTCAAACTTCTTCATCCCTTCATCAGGAGGGCAATTTCTCTATTTCGTTTCAAGCATCTGTTCTCCATAATGAGCTTTATTTATTCATTTAGAGATGGGGTGTCTCACTCTGTCACCCAGGCTGGAGTGCAATAGCACAATCATAGCTCACAGCAGCTTCAAATTCCTAGGCTCATGTGATCCTCCTGCCTTAGCCTCCTGAGTAGCTGGGACTACAGGTGCATGCCATGCACCACCATGTTTGGCTAATATTTTTTTTCACTTTCTCAATTTTTGTAGAGACAGGGGTGTCCCTTTGTTGCCCAGGCTGTTCTCAAACTCCTGGCCTCAAGCAATCTTTTCACTTTGGCCTCTCAAAATGCTGGGGTTACAGGTGTGAGCCACTGCCTCTGACCAGAAACTATTTTTAAAACACCAGATTTCATTCACTTTATCTAAACCTGCAATGGCATGACATGCAGTTTTTATTTTAGTCCCTGACTTTTTCTAATCTTAACTTGATTCCCATAATTTTATATTTTTGAGGCTCCCTCTCAGAATATTCTTATTTACTTGAGCGTTTTAATTTCTTTTTCCTTTTTTTTCCTTCCTACTGTTTTGTTTTTGAATTGTTCCTTGGCCAACAATATTTTTGGTGTAACTATGTGTTAGGGAATGTAAAAAAATGTTTTTCAAATTAGTTTATATTTCATCCCCTCATGGTAGACATGATTATTCCCATTTTGCAAATGAGAAAAAGGGACCTAAACATTAAATAATTTGTCCAAGGCTTTATAACTGGCAAAGTAGGGAACCAATTCACTGTCTTCTAAAAACATAGGCAGGTTCTGTTTTACCTAGCATCACTGTGAATTGGAAATAGACTTGGAAAAAATAAAATCAATCTTCCATATGCGATAACTCATATAGACAGATATTTAGAAAAAGAAACCCAAAGTATTTCTTTTTGGCTTTCTGGTTCTTTTTCAAAGCAGAAATAGAGGGCTTGTAGGAAACAAATAAGTATTCGAAAGCTCTTATTTCTCCCTCACTGAGCCAGGGCTTCTTTAAAAAGCGATCCCGTGCCAGAGTTGGAGCCTTCAGTTCACTCAGCAGTGACAGCTTTTATTTAAACTCTGTGGGTTCTATATTCCCTTTTTCCTAAGAGCTCTATGTCTCTCCTCATTTGTAATGGTCCATTTTTTTTTTTCCTCTCACTTATGCCAGAGACAGAGAGAGCAGGCTCTTAGAGAAATGGGAGAACTACCGCACTGACTCTGCACGTAGGAGGCAGGCAGGAGAGGAGCGCCCCAGCCAGAGCTCAACATGCGCAAACAGGAAGTGTGTCCAAGGTTTTCTGGAGCTCACAGGAGCCAGGGACCGACAGCCAGACGTTTATCTGTATGTGTCTTACATTATGTTTTTGAAAGACTGTAGTCAGTTGTGTGACAATCTATAGGAAACCAAACATTTGCATGACTCTACTCTTTTTCCCAATTTTTAAATATTTTTATTTAGAAACTCATGTAATTAATAGTTTAACTGTGAACCAGAATAACCAATACATATGTATTGTACACATTTTTATCTCTTAATTATTCACAGCCTAAATAATCTAGATCTAATGACCATTTAGAACCAAAACTATACTGGAAGTTTCCCAACTACAACCATCGCTGACCCAAGTATTGGTCAATTTTCCTAGCTGCTTGCTAGGACATTGTATTGCTGAGGTCATTTTTTACAAAGGACACAGATTTGGCCCTTGAAACATGCAGATAAAAAAACAGATGGATTTTTATCTGTTCATTCAAAGTGGGGGGGAGGGGCCAAGTGATTTGTGTGTTTTGTGTATCTCTATTGGAGAACAATAAACTGATTGAGAGGGTTTTTTTTTTTTTTTAGGACAGAAAAGCAGACAAGACAACCTAAATCAGCAACCATCCCTTTGGATGCCAGCTGACCTCGGATGGAGATTTAGTGCTAGATGTAAAAGGCTTTGTTTACAGACAATTAAAAACCACATAAATTTAAATTGTCAAAGAAGAAATGGTTTCCAAAGCTTCTAACAGCCTGGTAGCCCCTCCTCAGCCCTGTGCAGGAAAGGCCCAGAGGCAAATACAAAGCCACCAACCCAAATGCCTGTGGAGTTTGCCAGAAAGCCAGATCCTGCTGCTTCTGCTGCTTGTTACTGCTGTTGAAAAATAAAATCTTATACAGCTTCAAATGTAGGTTCTTTGAGTGCTAATCAAACAGCAAGAAGGCAACAGATGACCACGGAGGAGGTGGCTGCACGAAAGTACGCCACAAAGTATGGAATTACTGCAATTAGGCCTTTCGGCAATCAATGTGTCTGAACCTTTTGTGTGCTCTCCATTTTTTCCCACCGAAGGAACTAGATGCAAAGATTAAAAAGTGATACAAACACAAACGATCGTCAGACTTAGAGCCTGAAATATTCTGAATGTTCTTATCTGTGTATTTTACTTCTTCCCGTCAGCCATCAGGCAAAAGGACTGAAGCTCCAGACAAGAGCAGCTCCATAGGAAAAAACAAAACCAAAAAAACACCCTTCCATGTTTGCATCAATATTTGGTGCTGATGTTGATGAATAAGTAATGATGTGTAGGTGTTGATAACATTTATACACAGCCCTGATTGGTTCTGACACAGGTGCTCCATGGAGGATGAGGTTTACAAGCCGAAAACGGTCAGGGGAAAGCCATGGTTTCGGGCTGTCCCTCACAGATGCGGGATTTTGCACCTGTGTTTGAAGTTGCTCTTTCATTTAGTTTCTCTGCAGAAAAGCCAGGCACAATGTTCAAACTGGGAGCACCTGTGTCTGGGGCCAACTTGGACTATTTTGTGGCCTGAAAGTGGTCTCTTAGATTCATTACTTAAACTTAACAAGAAAACTTTTTTTTCCCCTTGGAGTTTTAAAATTGGAGGTTAAAAAAATTAAGTTACGGATACACATATTAGTCTCATTACAGGACCAAGCATATGCAAAGTGTTGTACAGCTTACTTACATTATTCAAGGACTTGAGTGATAAAAGACAAATGCCATTAAAAATTGGATGAGCCCTGAAACCCTGCTCATCGATTGAAATCTTTGTTTAAATCACAAGGCAATTTTCCTGTTAGGGATGCGACATTTAGGCACCAGAGTCAACTCAAATTTAATACAATCTTATTCTATTCTAATTTAAAGGCAGAAATTGAACATTGTTTACAGCTAAATTAAAATTTGGGTGATTTTTTTCCTCTAATAAACTGACAACAATATTGATAGATTCTTCACTTTCTGTTTAATTGGGTTAAGAACATTAAAAATTCTCCAGTTTAAAATAATAAGTCTTTTGAAACCGTAACTAATCTTTCATTCCCTAAGGTTTGGCCAGTGACAACTGGAGGCAAATCAAGAAGAATTTATCACTTGGAATCATGGCCACAAGTCTCATTAAGAAAATTGCAGGGAGAACAATTAAATGGCATGTTCAAATTCTTTGGACTTGGCATTGGTAAATCTAAAGGCTAAGCATATGCATTATGTAAATCTATTGGTTGCTTTTTTAAGTCAAATTTGTAATGTATGTTATATTTTAAAATAAACTATTTTAATTTGTATTAAAGAACAAATGCAGGGGAAAATGATATACTTATCATCAATGTAAAATATAACTGTCTGACCAAAATTCTGCTGATAAATTATGCTGGTAACAGCATTCTGAAGAAACAGATGTATTATTTAGATATTATATCCAAGTGCAGGTGTCAATCAAGTAATTATGTATTAAATATATATTGTGTAGTTGGTATCATTAAAGAGGTGTGGATAGATAAATTATTATATTAACAGTTTTCCACAAATAGTAACTGAGTACAAAAAAATTGTCAGATTAACACTTGTTTTATTTTTTATCAATTAGCTAAGCCTTTGATTTGAATTCTCCACCCTCTGGCGTCAAGGAAATGCCTTTTCTTTCTTTTCTTTAAACAAAGGATTATTCTTCCTCAAAAGGGGCTTGTCTAGTTCTTTTATTGTTTTATGTCTCACAAGGGAAAAATGCTTTTGAGGCATCACTACTGAATTTAGCAGGGATGAGAGTTTACTGCTATATAATCATTAGTCAATGCAGTAGCTGAAACCTTAAACAAAAGAAAACAAACTACAAACAGGCAAGCATCCCCTAAAGGCACATCAGAACACCAGAGAGGGGCGGCATGGATTTCAAACAAGGTTGCCCAAGCATGTGCTAAATATTGCTGCTTTTGACTTTAAACTGCACACCAAGGAATACGGTTTCACCTTCTATTCTGAAACAATACTGAGAAGCACGGGGAACAGAATGTAAAGGGTTTAGAATGTACTTTACTCTGATTCTGTGGCAACTTTGTGAAAATTATATTTCAAACCTAATAAAATCTCTCAATATGAAGAGATTTTATTATAAAGCTATTAGAAATGGTTGCTTAAATTGCACGTGTCTTTTTACCCTGAGCCATGCTTTGTTACTTCATACCAACTACCACCGTATACAGTTACAGGTCTATAATATAGCTGTGCCTTGTTAGAAATCTTGGGAAAGCATTTCAGCAGGGCTTCTTGCCTTCAAACAGACTGATGATTTTCACATCAGGTGCTTAACAATCAGGTAAGTATGAAAACTTGTCCATTATAAGTTCCTAAAGCAGGCTAATGAGGAAGCACTGCTTTGTGAAAACACACACACTGAAAAAAAGTATAAACAAGAAAAAGTACAAAGGAAGTAGTAATGCCAATTTTAAAAGCAAGGAAAATGCATATGGAATACATGTCACAGATAGAAACACATGTGTTGGGGGAAAAAATATTGCTACTACCATAGAAATACTTTTTATAACAAATTTTTTAAATTTAAAATATTTCTTTATTGATTCCAATTTCCAGATTTTTATGTGCATGTGTTTTCTTTTTAATTTTACATTTTGGTAGTGTTGTTGTTATTCAAACTTGCTAATTAAAATAGAGGTAAAGTTAATTTCATAAAATGAAAACCAAGCTACACTGGTTGATAGTCAGGTTTTAACAAGCTATTTCAGGACAGGGCATGTTAATCAATGGTAATATGTGTTTTTGCTATACATCCCCAAGTCTTATACATACTTCCTCACTCTGCTTCTCCACCCAAAATAATTCTTACTTTAAAAAATTTATTTTTCAGATAACTACAGGGCAATCAGATACCATGTAGCAAATATAACAATATATAAGATTCTAAATTGCATTGTTTTTCTTGTTTTTTGATGTTATGTGACAAGAACTCAAGAAGACAGAGACAAGGAGGAATTTGATACCATTATCTACACTACCAAAATAAGCAATCTAAAACTCTTGACAAGATAAAATTATATCACTGATTATAATGTTGATCATTTTGAAAACTCATGGATTGGGTTTCCACAGTAACATATCTTGCCTGTGCTTGAGATTTTCTTCCTAATTTCATTTCTATGAAAATACATGTGTATCCTAGAACACCACAACAGACTATTCCTTTCCATTCATGTCATGTTTCCTTACATTTGTTTGGAAAAATTGCATAAAGTTGTGTGACTATGAACTGGATTAAACAAATTGAGATATGGTAAGATGGTTGTAAGTGGCTTCATTTATACTTTCCCCCCAAATTAGAACTCATAAGTTTATAAAAACACTGCCTACTTCAGGTTTTATCAAGACTGTGTAGCCCCCATTAAAGTCCTTGGGGGTACTCAGCTTCTCATGTCATTCCAAACCAAGCCCCCACTTTCCCCACTCCCCACCTGGCTCAATAAAAGTTTGTTCAGTGAATGAGTGAATAAACGTCCTGCCCAAGAAGAGATGAAAATCAAGAAACATAGGTGAAATCATCGAAACTCGGAAAGACTCAGAAGATTTAGGGAAGGATTTAAAAAAAAAAAAAGCCTATAGCACATATTTTCCTAATATAATCAATAAATAATAAGTTTTTCACATTTGAAGAGTTTTGATGTAAAATTGGTAAAATTTATTTTGAGTTTAATTCTATGTTATTTATCAAGTATAGATATTAACAGAAGATAGTAATTTGATTATAACAAACTAGAAAATGAAAATAATGTTCAGAATTATTGTTTTCCAAATGTATTTTGATTTCCTTGGAACTCTAGGTGTTAACACTGTGTCTGGGCATGCACAAAAGAGTGAGAAATGATCACACATCAGCTACTTACCTGCTCCAGATAAATATTTAAATTACCTTTCTATCCCAAATCACCCTTTCGACCTACAGAAAAAATTTTTGCCTTCATGATTTGGATTGACAAAACTCTATTTTATCTGTACACATATTTATATCATGATGATTTTTAAAAGTTTTATGTTCATTTAGAAGTGTTTTAATCTTGATTATTTGATTTTGTCTAAGTAAAAGTCATTTATCATCAAATTCAAATTAGGGCTTTTACAGATAAAATTAGAAATCAACTTTTTGGTTAAAAGCATTTTTCTTGTATATGCTAAATGTCTTAGTTTTCAAAGTGTCCTTAAAATACCATAAAAGTACTATAACAATGCTTTCAGATCTGGGTCTTTTTTTTTTTAATAAGTTAATGATGTGAGATGAGAGATATTTCATCTTTTATACAGTTATTTGACAGTGATGAATTTAATTCATTCTATCACATTGAATGATACATTTATATTCAGTATGTAGTTTAAAATTTCATAAATGATTAAAGTCCCTGTCGTTTTAATTATAATATGCGGAGAGCAGCCAGAAATTATTTGCAAAGAATAATGTACAAGTCAATAAATTTGGTGAGTACTCCTGACAACATATAAATAATGACTTTAGAAGTATAACTACCTGTGGTTGAAAACTAAATAACAAGAGTCCGTGTATGGGTTTTTATGAACTAGCTGATTTCGTTTTCTATAGGAGCTCTTTGTGGTTATAATTTGCTTTATTAAATTGAAAACACAATAATGCAATGAGATTATATTACTAGTGAATCCATTTCAACCTAGAGTCTGACTTGAAATAAACCAGTTCTGGTCACCTCCCTACCCCTAGACCTTGGTCACTGTAAAGGGCTTTGGATATCCTGAGCCCTTTGGATATCCCCTGGGATCATTTAAACCAGAAATTATCAACAACAGATCTTCTCGCCTACATGGATAGTCCAACACTCAGGACCACACTGTCCTCCATCCCAACAACCCACTCCAGATTATACACTTCCCTTTATAGCTGGAGTCATCTCCACTAAAAAAAAAGAGCCCACATCCATCCATTTATGTATTCAACCAGCAAATATTTACCGGTATCGACTACATGCCAGGCACTACTCTAAAGTGACAGGAGTGAGAAATACTGGCAAGGTTTGGCCCGAACCAGATTAGCCTGTATGGGATGAAAGATGAAATAAATCAGATGCCATAGAACTATGAAACATAACCAGTTCCTCTTGGAACTTACATTCCACTTGTTTTGTTGCATTTCTCTCTACCTCAGAATTCCATTTTAACTCTAAAACTAAAGCTATACTGACAAAGCAGATAGCACTTTCTTGAATCCATCTTTATGTTCAGTAATAAGATAATCTAATTACTTTATACCACTTGCTGATTAACATGGGACAGAACACCATCTCTCTTCTCGGGGTATCTGAAACTATTCCCCACAAAAGATCCGGTGGAGAAGCAGCCATTTATGTTGCTCCCATAAATCTTAGCAGATGATCTCAGTACAGGGAAGGCTGATATTGGCCAAAAGATCTAGCTACTCAACCTTCTTGTTAAGATTACAAGCCCAGTATCATCTTATAAACAGACCAGAAGTGAGGTTTAAACTTGTGCCTGACATAAATCATGTCAGGACAAACAGTCATCATTCAAGGTCTCCACTAAATTCCATGAGAACAGAGGACAGAAAGAAGCTGAAGTGATAATATCCTATCACCTTCGTTTAGTTTCAAACGTCTATGGCTCAATTCTATGATTCCATACCAGCAATATCTTTCAAGATTATTGCTACTCAATTTTTGAGAAGCTTTGTCCGTACTAAAATTGCAGGATTGCATCTGTGGTTTTATTGCAGCTGGTCCTTGGAATGTTTGTATTTCTCAGAAGTAAAAAATAAAAAAGAAGGGAGAAAGAAAAGTGGAAACAAAATAGGAAAAGGAAAGGAGGGGAGAAAGGAAAGAAGAAAGAAGAAGGGAAGGGAAGTTGGGAGGGAGGGAGGGAGGACAGAAGGAAAAAAGGAGATTATGAATACGGACTTCAAGCCTCCAACAAGTGAATTTTGTACACAGAGATGTATTGTTAACATCTCAGGGGCCATGGGGACATTTTTAAAAAAGTTTTCTCTGTGATACTCTAAATAAGAACAGCTATACACATTTTGACCCAGCTCAGCTTTTTTTTTTTTTTTTTTTTTTTGACCCTTCTCTCTTAAAATTTCTCACTCCAACTCTTCCACTGTCAACAGTACCACTGAAATACAGAAGTCCTGGTATCTGCCTGAGAACTGAAATACCAAAATTACTCTTAGCCTGTGACCAAAATAGATGCATTACCACCACCCCTAAGCTGGATATCTGGTAGAAACAACTGCAGAACTTTAACTAGATTGCTGCTGTGGGGTGATAGCCTAACGAACTGCCACCTAGAATCTCTTAGGGTTAATAAGCCACCTGTCTTGAAAGTAGCAGTCATATTGGTCTTTGAAGCCTATCCCAATACTTAAACTCTTGATGAAGTTCTTATCGAGCCAAAGGAACTTGCTAACAAAGCCACTGAGTCAATTTAACCTAGGGAAACTGGACCCAGTAGACTAGGCTATCAGAGTTTTGTGTTGAGATAATTACTGCACTAAAGAGAGCATATGGGCTGTCAGAGCTGGCACATGGCCTGCACCAGCTGTTACCTGGGTGCTTTGGAAAACCTACTGAACAGCATTTTGGACACAGCACAGCTCTGTGTAAGTTTTCCAAGGCTTCTACTGCGAGTTCTTCATAATAAATTTATTTCCTGTATAAGGGAGGATTGCACCCAGTAACATAACTGGAACAAGCATGTTACATTTTTCAGGCAGATAGAGTATTACTGGCCAAAAAGGGAAAACAATCTGGGGCACAAACAGGCACAAAGCCTATGAAGCCAGGAATAATTGAAACATGAGCCAGGAGAGGTTCCCCTGTCTTAAAAAGAAAAATTAAAAAGGTAAATTTGACACTATGAGAATTTCTTTGAAAATGATCGATATATAAAATCAGGCATTTAAAACATCTATCACAGCATCTAGCACACAAGAAATGATCACTGCTATTCTTATTATTGTTACTACATGATGACTCCTACCTGCTAAGTATACCCAGGATTCCTGAACTGCCACAAAGTACACCATTCTTCTGTCATTGATGCTAGAACTGTTTTACCTTAGGAAAATGGTTTTCCAAGAATGGATATCAAAGTGGGTTAGCCAATGAATATCTCATAATGACAGCAAGTTTTATTTATATGTACCACATTTTCTTTTAAATGACCTGATCCCCAAACTTGACAACTATAGTGTCCATGACTTATGTTATTGAAATTCAGCCACCTCTTAGATACCACACAGCCACGTACTACATGTAACGAAAGATCTTTAGACAAACCGAAGGAAACAAGGGGGATGGAAATAAAGCTTTTCATGGTAGAGTCTATACAAAAAGAATTTCAATAAACATGACCAAAAAATATGTCATTAATCATTGAGCTTTAATTCCAGTAATAATGTTATCACAATGCAACTTAGATTAAACTTTTGTATTCATAAATGATTTTTCCCCCTTCGAGAACATTAGGAAGGGTAACTTGGGGCAACAGCAGATTCCCATTACTGGAAAGTCGTTAAAGCATTGATTCAATGTTGGTATCCAAGCTCACAGGAGCCTGGATTTTTACTTGTAAATTCAAACTTCGTAACCTCTTTGTAACAGCAACAAAATGAACATGACAGTCAAAGCTTTTCTCCACCTGGTTGGGAAAGGAAAGTCAGTTTCACTTCAAGGAAGTAATTTAAAGCCCAGTTTACTTACAGAATAGGTCTTGTTCAAGGTTTTCTTTTGAATCAGACCCTACTAGTCTCCATTAAGTGAGGTTACTTTGAGAAAATACACAGCAGTAAGGACAAGCTTTGGAAGCGTCAAGTTCAGCCTCTTTGGTACTCTTTCCAGAGGGAGAGCTGATTTGGGATCCCAGACAAAGAAAGTCATGTTTCAGTGAAATGACTGCATGTCCAACTCAGAAAAATTCCGTCATTAGATTTAAATTTTTAAAACGTATGCCTTGAAAACACTCAGGACATTTAGAAACTCTACCGCATTACATCACAGTAAGTGCATCACCGCATTATATTTCGCAAGCTTTAGCAAATAAAAAAATCCCCCAGAAGAATCTTAATTCTTATCTATGGAAAACATTAAACTGCTAAGCGCTAACAACTGGAATTAGTCCTTAAATCTCTAATGAGAATAATAAAACATGAGTGCAGTTTGTGCTGTAACTTGATAAGGCCTGAATTTACTTGCTGTTAGGAAAAGTCACTGATCCAGCAGTATGGCTTTTTACTCCCTGAGGTACAGGAAACAATATCTGTCCTCTAGGAACCTTCTCTGCGGTAAGCACTTCTTATCTGTGCTATCAGAGGACGGAGATAGCAGGCTAATATCTAGTAACAGCAGCTTTATGAGATGATCCATTACTGATTTATATCAATCTCAAGCAGGTAGTTCTCCTTAACCCATTCAGAGCATATCTAAGCCCCGCCACAGAGCACCCTCAAACTCTCTCTGGAAACTGCCAGTCCTGAAACTTAACGTGCAAGAAACTGCAAAACACTGCTTCTCATCTTCTATACTAAGCATCTTTTTAAAAACTTGCTGCTCTGAAAGATTGTAGAATTGAGGCTACTGACCAACAATTGAAATCCAGTTTTAGTAACAATTATCAATTCCATGTTCATTCAGTAGATGTACATAGCAGGGGCTTAATGAGCCTATTAGCAATTTGCAAAGACCCAACAACTTGCTGTGAGGAATGTGAAGATGAAACAACTCGCTCTTTCTACACTAGGGGAATTTCGTTAAAGACATATTTGCTGGGAAGGAAAGTCCCACTGTTTAGAGGCACAGATCAGCATAAATGCGAATGGAGGAATGTTCAAGAGCAAATTAAGCCCTGCATTTCAGGAATTAAGCTAGCAGAGACTTCAAATGTTAAAGTCCCAGCGATATACAGGCATACAATATTAGAGTTGCATGTTCTAAAGGAAAAATGTTCTCTAATATCTTAACACTTGGATAAATAAATGCTAAAGGCAGATTTCAGGCTTACTTATACAGTCAAATGAATATATATACACATACAAATATAGATGCAAAATAATAGATTTTAGTGTGTGAAGGAGCCTTAAATATTATCAATTTGCTCCACTAGATTTACTGAGAGAAAACAGAGGCTTTGAAAGGTTCAATAACTTATTCAAGGTCACAAGTAGAAATTGACAGAAATGAAATCTCCTAACATCTGCTAATGCTTTTTCTACTGTGGCTTGCTTCTTTAAAAGAGAAGTCTTTGTGAATGTGTATAACTCTATGTGCATAGGGGATTTCAGCACTTTCTGAATTTCAGAACTCATTCAAACGATGAATGAAGCAGTATTCATATATTAAATATTTAAGATTACTTATATTGACTCTCAGTTGAAGTTTTATTTCCATATCAATTAGATTTGAATACATTCACCTTTTCACTCAGTATCAGAAGTATAAAGTGTCAAAGATAAACTCAAAAAGAAAAAAAATCCTGGTACCAGCTGTGCATGATTTCAAATACTATCCCTACTTTTTTCCACATGACGTTACGTTCAAAAAAATGGAATAAATATTCAGTCTTCTCCACTGATATACAATTATTAGTTTTCAAATTCTGTGAACTCTGTGAAGTTAGTGATGACACACGGAATTATCATTACATTTTATTAGAATAAAAATTAACAACAACACATAAACCACAATGCTTCTGACAGTTACTTGGTAAAATGGGAGTACGCTTTTTGATTTTCTAAGATCAGCATTTACATACTTTTCACTTATGCTACTTTTTAAAAGTTTATTAACAGCTTATTAATTAGTCACATCTAGCCCACTATAGCACTCATAATTGATTTCTTTGTATTTTGTTGTTTGGAAATATATTACTACTTAGACACTAAGAAACTAATAGGAAAAGTACTCTTTACTAACTTTTCTGCTAGTGATGCACTTCCTTCTCCTTCACCTCAGCCTCTGCTATCTGTCTGTGTCTTTCAGCTTCCAAACTGTTTTGCCTGATCATGTCCAATCGCTGAAGTGCCGGCGACCACCTAGAGAACCACAATAACGGGCTTCCCCTTGAGAGAGCCGCGTGGGACTTCTGTTCATTCCTTTCATGTAGAAACGGCATGCAGGATATTTTATGATTCATTTTTCCCTTTTTGATAAGTATGAAAGAAATATCAAAAGAAATTCAGAGATATTTCCATTTTCTCAGAATGAGATGAAGCACAGGGAGCTTCTACTTAAGAAACATGCTTTTTTCTCCCTGACATTCTCGGTTCATAAAGTGAGAAAATTTTCTTTACTGCTTTTTTTCTTTGATGCCTGAAAACAAGATTCTGTGCCTCGTTGCATTTTTAACACTTTCAAATTAAATTGCCTATCTTAATTAATTTAGTTAACTTAAGAACTAAGAAGAACAATGCCTAGCAATTGTGATTTTAGTAAGCTCTAATAACCATTTACTTATTAAGTTAATAGCATTCAAAAATGCAGAACATATACAAGGACAGAAATCTCTAATGTGTCCCCAAATTTAAAAGTACTGTGTTCATAAACCATAGCATATTCCAGCAGTATATTTCAATGTCTTGGATGTTTAGTTAATATGAAAAAAGAATTATGTAAAATACATAATTATCTAAATATTGTGTCCACAGGCTATAGGTTTGTGGAAAAAGTCAAACAGCCTTCTCCCTTTGTGTTATTTTAAGCACATTTTCTAAAAAATCATGAAATGTCAAGGTTGTTCCTAAGATTAGAGAGATGATCATTTTTATGTATTGTGTGCTATAATCAAGTCACTTTGTCACTTATTGCTCTATCATGCTTTGGATTTTCAGTGATTTTATGCATTCAGATTCCTGGATGTTTTAGCAATCTTATCAAATCACCACTTTAAAGAAAAGCAGGATCAATGGATTTAGTATCACATATACTGTATTTATTCAATGGCCTAAAGCTATAGTTCTTCTCTCTTCTCTTTGCAATACCAAATTTGCTTATGGAAGAATATGTGCCCCTTATTAATATGTTTAAACCAAAATAACATCCAACCGTATGATTTTTTTAATCACTCTGTATCTGCCTGTTAAATGCATACTGACAGGATTTTACCTGCTTTGCCAATAACCTTGTTTATAAATGACCTATTATCCAATTCAGAAAAGTTTGCTGCCAAACTACCATTGATTAATTTTACAGAAAACATCATTTCATTGAGGTGCCATTAGGACAATTCCAAGACATCTTTTAACAGACACCAATTTAATATTCCTCTGCATTGGACATTATGATAACAGAAATTCAGAATGGCTTTTAAAAAGGAACATTTGAAATTTTAGAAATAAACCCAAACATGGTATTACATTGCCGTTGTGCTTCTCAATTCAGTTATACTATCAAGGATGAAAGGGTAAACATTCTAGTGCGATCAGAATATCTGTACACCAAATATAAATTTTAAATGGACTTACTTTTTGCTTATCATTTATACTACTCTTGGAAACCTGATTTGAATAAAAAATGTATTTCCCTCTTAGTTTTGAATCATTTCCCCCACCCTAAACAAGTATTGTTTGTACGTTCACACAGAAAGTTAAGTAAAAATATAGTGAAGGCTCCAAGCAAAATCTAGCCCAGTCCAGACAGCGTAATAATGATGTCATTAAGACTCCTAGCTGAATGGGATTCAGACAGAACTGCTGTATAGCTGCAGACATAAATCTGAAAGAACTTTTTGGCTACATTCTCAGACTTACCTTGAGAGATATTTAGGAGCTCCAGCAAAATGAGTTGAGAGAAATGCACTCAAAAGAAGGTATGCAGACTGCAGACAGAGAGGTAGGCCCTAGAAGGTGCATCCTTCTGAGATACAGGAGGAAACAGTTTGTTAATGGATAAAGACAGAGAAACAATCTGAAGAAGAAGAAAACAGAAAACAAATAAACCTTAATTCTAGCACAAATAAATGAGAGAAAGGCAATTGTGGGGCTGCTCAAAGCCTTTTTGCCTCGCTGAATGAAAGCAATCCCTAAGACTGAATGGGTAATGAGATCCTGGCTCCTGAGATTTTAGCTTTCTTAATCATGTTCATAATTAATTCAAGAACATTGATAATTTCATTACATTCTTTTTGTCTTATCAATAAATGATGTGCCTGCACTTTTGGTCCTGTGTACAGGGAGAGAAGAGATGCTTTGGGTAATATTGCACTAGGAATAGTGGATATATATGATCCAAAAAGGTGAAGTGGTAATTATTATCCTTGACCAGACTTCTATTATCAGAACACGATGACAAGCAGCTACAAATAATTAATAAGCTTTTTATGCGAAATGCAAAGCCTTTGAAGAAAAATATGCTGCAAGTAGAATTTCTTACTGAAGATTATGTACATAGCACAACACACTTCTACAGAGCCAGTTTGAAACGGAACACGCTAAAATGCCTGCATCACAAACACATGAGGAAAATCATGTGTTTTTAAAGTACCATTTTAAAAAACTTTTCTTTGTCTTAATGTTTCATTTCAAAAAAAAAAAATCTGTGTCCTTCTGATTGTCTTCCTGAAGTCCTTTCCAGGATCAACTTACAAAGATATTAAACTGAACTACCCACTCAGTAAAACCTCCTTTTTAAAACCAAGATGGAAAGCTCTGTCACTATCTGTCAGTCATCATCAAAGAAGCCCTTTTCCTTTATGGTTTTCTGTTCACCCCCATGTAAATTTTCACAAAGCTATCACTCATTAGTTTCACGATCCGTTTTCAAGGTTTGGAGAGAATGTTTAATGCCATTTAATAGCATGAAACAAGGAGGCTGTCTAGTCTCCCAAAATGTTTAGATAATTAACATCAAATTAAAAACTGGTCAGCCAGGAAGAGCTGCAAATGTGAAAATTCTCCTAATTGGAAACAAGAATAACATTTCAGTTTTAAATACAGTGTGTAGCAAATAATCCATGCTCAATTACACACGGGTGATACACAAACTAACATTTTTTAAAGAATTAGACCAATTTGGTTTACTTAAAATTTCAGCAGTGGAAATCATTTCACAAAAGTGTCTCAGAACTAATTGTGCTATTAAAGATAAAAACAATTAATACAATGCTAAAAAGTATTCATGTTGGCACTTTGATCTGATTACTGAACAAAATAGTCTTTGAGAAGACACTGCAGAATCACTTAGTAAAGCAAGCTGTTGCCAATGACATTGATATATGGGACAGAAATGATGTATATACTGGGTGGATTTATCAGTAAATCACTGGCTGTATTTACTTCCCTAAGGAAAAAGACTGGTCCCTGAAAGAGAATTCTTTGTTAGAACCACCAGTAGGGGATTGATATTGGCAAAACATTCAATTTGGATATAGTCTTGCAGAAGATTCATAAAACAATAATTTAATAAGTTAACAGACAAAGATTTAGCACATTGGCAGCATACAATTGCCTAGAGAACATTAAGTTTCTTTATTAATTTCATCAAATTATTTCTTTGTGACCTCAGTTATACAGGATGTAGCAATCTATTTCTCAATGAAAGAAGACAATTTTGAGAAGTTTTAAGTCCCTAAAAAAAACTCTTCCATAACATACAAAATATAAACACCATACAGACTGATTCCCAGTTAAAAGACTATTAAATTACAGTGAAATTTAAGCCTTAGATGTCAATTTCCACATGTTCCACACATTTTTTACATTCCTATCTGCTTTTTAAAGTTCCGAATAGGAAGTAGATATTGCAAATCAAATATGCTGATCAATATTTCAAGTTAACGCAGACCCAGCTGAATTTCAGGGACAGAAGATGGAATTGTAAGTGCTTTCTGTGCAGTTTCATAAGAGGAGTTAAATTAGAAAGGAAAACAAATATATATAATGGAATGTAGCCTGCACTAAAGTGTTTTCAATTCTATAGCTTTTGCATATTTACCATCAGCCTAAATCTCTTCCCCAGTGAGCTTCAAACCCTTATGTATAATTCCTGGGCATTTCCACGTGGATGTTCCCTAACTAATTGTGTCCCAAATTATTCATTATCTCTTTCTTCCCCAAACCTGCTCTTTTGCTGTCCCATCTCTGGGAATGGTCCCCCCATTTACCTGGTTACCCAAGGAAAACACTAAGGCATTGTTTATGAAATATCATTTAAATATAACATCCAATCAGCCATCAGGTTGTCATGCTTTGGCCTCCCAAGTGTCTCTGCAACCTGTCCTCTTCTCTCCATTCTCATGCAACCCATCAGCCCCCATTGCCTGAGTTGTTTTTTTTTAAATGTCTTCTGCCTCTAGGTTCACCCTCTCCCTTTTGCTCTCACACTGCTGCCCATCATCTTTTCAATCACAAATGTGATCATGTCATTCCTCTACTTAGGCCTTTAGTGGCTCTAATTACCCACCTGTAAGATTGCTTAGAGGCCCTTTTGATCTGACTTCTGTTGATCTCTCTTAGCCTCATCTTTTAACCATACTGTTCCCCTAATCATATGGAATTACTTTCTGTTCCACAGACTGCTCTTTTCACTAAGCCTTTTGTATATGCAGTGCCCTTGCCATTTCTGTGATCAACGGCCAATTATTTTTTAATTAGGCTTTATAATAACTTTTGAAGATTTTTCAGTTGCTCTTTGCAATTTCTCAAAGTTCACGTTAAAATAGAGCCTTTATCAGTGGAACTGGTAGTTGTACTTCAGTTAATTCTTGCTGCAGTCTATCAGTGGGCTTTTGTGCCACTCAGCCTCCCTGGCAGTCATACTAATCACTAGTCTTATTATCATAATCTGTAACCTCTGCTGTTTACTTCCTCATAGAACTGAAGGATGTAAAGTATAAGCATAGTCTCATCTGTGTTTAAATTTAATCAACTGTTGTCTATTCTTATAAACGCAGGGTATTTCTCCTTTCATCTCAGAGTGATATTCTAGGTCTTTGCTACAATTATTTTATCAGATTCAGTTACATTTTCCACTTTCTTCTGTTTTGCATTTGTGTTTGATCTCACAGAAAGGTGAAAGTTGCTGGAACCAAAAAAAAACTAAACTTGCTTGAATACATGTATAGATATGTCAAATTTTAGTGCATTTTGACTGCATTTTTTTTGTAATTTTTGTCTCCTGTTTTCTGAAAATTAAAAAAAAATAGGAAAAATGTATAACCCTTTAATCTTATATATTAGATTTTGTGTAATTTCAATATCATGGTGATCAGGAAGAATATAATGCCGACACAAGAGAATGTATAAAATATAATGATTTCTCAATAAATCTTTGTCAAAATAAATATTAATAAAACTCAATCCCATAAACCTCAGTTTATAGGATATCATCTATATTTCCACCAGACTGCTTTTTAAGCAAAATTCAAATGTGGTCAATTCATTGTTAACTAAAGCATGAAAATTAATGATATAATTTGCAAAGATTTTTATCAATAGTATTTTTTTTAAAGTTAGTGTTTCTGAAATTCCCTTATTAGTAAGCGCTTCCTGGTGATACCAAATAAACATAGTCTAATTGCAAAACACACAATGTCTAAACAGAATAAAAAGAGGAAGCAAAGAGGGCAAAGACATTGAGAATTACAAGGAGTTAAGAAAG
Organism: Pan paniscus; assembly: GCF_029289425.2. Taxonomy (NCBI): domain Eukaryota; kingdom Metazoa; phylum Chordata; class Mammalia; order Primates; family Hominidae; genus Pan; species Pan paniscus. Next base: position 80,349,139 of record NC_073263.2, on the reverse strand, counting down.
CTGTACTAAACCAGTAGAGGGGTAATTATTGGAGTCCAAGTGAGAAAATAGCCAGAGGATACTAGAGAGCTGGAGCCCTGTGGTCCATATAGGAAGAGCAGGTCTGCTCTTTGGCAAAAACAGATTAGTGAATTTCACTCAAGTATCTTAGTCTGCTACTTGATATTAAAGTGATTTAAAATTTAAAATTTTATGAGAGCATTAACACTTAAAAAATATTTTAGAAGAAATCAATAATATTTATGTTGCCAGTTAGACATAAGAACAAAAGCATTCAAGTTTTTACCCCTTTCTCTCCCCTTTTCTATATCAGAAAGTCACCTGCTTTTGTTTTACATCTGAATTTGAAAGATCTCTGCCTTCTCTAGTTGGAGATTCAGAGGCCCAAGTTCTCCAAATACAAGTAATAAAAGTAATAGATTGTCTTTCCATATTAATTTTTCTTATGTGAGATAATATCAAAACTTGAAAATTAGCCTCTTTTAGGACTTGAAAAGATCAGAAACTAAACAGAAAAATATCTAATTTAAACCACATAGGTTAACAAATATTCTACAGAAGTGATTTTTTTTTTTCAGAAGCGTATTTAAATGCTTTACTTCTATTTTCTCTCCCTCATTTTTTTTGGCGGGGGATGGTGGTTGTGTTAGTCTGTTTTCATGTTGCTATGATGAAATACGTGACGCAGGGTAATTTATAAAGGAAAGAGATTTAATCGACTCACAGTTCTGCAGGGCTGGGGAGGCCTCAGGAAACTTACAATTATGGCAGAAGGGGAAGCAAATACACCCTTCACATGGTGGCGGCAAGAAGTGCGGAACGAAGGTGGGGAAAAGCCCCTTATAAAACCATCAGATCTCGTGAGAACTCACTTACTATCATTAAAACAGTATGGGGTAAACTGCCCCCGTGATTCAATTATCTCCACCTGGTCCCTCCCTTTACACGTGGGGATTGTTACAATTCAAGATGAGATTTTGGGTGGGGTACAGCCAAACCTTATCAGTGGTCATCTTTAGAGGCTGTTTCTTTTGGAAGCATAGTTCTTATGCTCCTCTATATCTAAAATAGCAAATATTGACTATCTGGCCTTTTGATGATAGCCAAATTTGTAATTGCTCAGCACTATTGCTCCATAAAATCATGACTTCAGAGGCATGGGCATCTTATCAGTTTCACGTTGTAGAAAACTGAGGCTCAGGGAAGTTGCCCTGGGTCACAATTCTTGTAAATGGTGAAATTAGGTTGTTCCCTTCTCACTCTGTGGCCTCCAATACAGTGCAGGCAATCTAAGTGGCAAAACTCAATTGAATTAACCAATAATGGCTAATCTGCCTTTGCTTTTATCTACTGTCTATGTGGTCTTTCCTCCTAATATGGTCTTTGTCATTGATAAACAGAAAATATCAGGACCCCAGGAACTGTGAATTTCCTACCCAAAAACATTCCCAGAAATCATACAGTTCCAAGGGCCAGGAGCAAAGAGATGCAATCTAGCTTGTCTTCAGGATTGAGAAGGATGGTGTGGTCTGAGTCTCCTCTGGGGAGAGAGTAGGCACGCTGAAAATACTGGAGCTCACAGTGGGGCAGGGCCTCCATTAAGGCGGAGGACAGCACAGCTCAGGGTAGCCTGCCAGGCCTCAGCCTCTATCTAAGGTGGAGGTTTTTCTTCCAGTGGAGGTAGGGGCAAGGAAGGATTTACAGTTAGGGAGTGTAGAATTTGCTCCTCAGGAGACATATGAGAATTCTGGAAATACTTCTGGTTGTCACACAGGAAGAAGGTGCTACAAACATCTAGCAGGTAGAAGCCAGGGATGTTGCTAAACATCCTGCAATGCCCAGGACATCCTTCCCCAACTCCAACAAGGAATTATCTGGCCTAATATGTCAATGGGGCTGAGGCTGAAGAACTTCAGTTTAGGGTAGGACCTCCCTGTACACCTTTCTTCTCCAACTTCCCTCAGTTTTCTTTAGGATGAAGTTGGGTAAGAGAGACAGCACATGATTTCCTTTTTATTCCTTTCTCATTTAGGCAGCTGGAGTGAGCATAGTAGTAAATTGGTTTCCACGCCCATTCCCCTTCTTCAGCTGTTCATTAGGAGGCCTTGTTGCGTATGGGTTAGAACCATGGACTTTGGAGTCACACAGACCTAGTTTGGATCCTAGATTTGCCATTTACAAGCTATGGGACTGGCTGGGCGCTGGTGGCTCACGCCTGTAATCCAGGCACTTCGGGAGGCCGAGGCAGGCGGATCACTTGAGGTCAGGAGCTTGAGACCAGCCTGGCCAATATGGTGAAGCCCTGTCTCTACTAAAAATACAAAAATTAGCCAGGTGTGGTGGTTCATACCTATAATCCCAGCTATGCGGGAGGCTGAGGCAGGAGAATCACTTGAACCTGGGAGGCAGAGGTTTCAGTGAGCTAAGATTGTGCCATTTTACCCCAGCCAGAGCGACAGAGCGAGACTCCATCTCAAAAAAAAAAAGAATTAAATTTAATTTTAAAAGAATAAAAAAACAAGCTATGGGACTACCAGCAAATTGTTTTTCTTATTTAAGCCTCAGTTTCCTCATCTGTAAAACTAACAACAAATAGTATCACCTCCCACAGTGAAGGTCAGCCTATTTTCTCAATTCCCAGTTCCATGCCTTTGTGTAGATCAATTTTTTTTTTTTTTTGGCATGGACTATATTCTCTTCATGGGGCATAACTACTAGTTAAATCTGCTCTGTATCCCTACACTTCTTTTCCCTTCAGGGGAATCACTCCCTTTCTCAATCTGTCATTCAGCAATTCTTCCCCCTGAGTCCAGGTGTGGGTATATGACTAGGCTTGAGCAATTAGAATGCTCAAATTCTCTGGCCACTGTAATTCATTTGAGGATGATGATATGGAGCTCAAGGCAAGCCAGTGAAATTTATCACAGGGCTTTTGCTGGAGCTCTTGAGAAATAGGTGTTCTTTTTTCTGGGATGATTTTCTGACAGTGATGGAAAATTAATGTAGCCAGGGAACTGGCTATGAATGAAGCCAACCCAGAGAGAAGCAAACCACAAAATGCAAGGAGCAAGAGAGAGACAGGCAGAATCCTGACAACACCATAGGAGCAGCTGAATCCAGTAAGCTCTGTAGCAAGTTCTGTCTCCAGATTTTCAATTATACAGGACTTTTTTTTTTTCGCTTAAGTTTATGTGAAGATATGTGAAGACGTTTTTTCATTTACAAAAACAAATAAAAGAGTCTGATCTCTCCTAATCTTTTTGCCATCAGCTTCTACCCACTCCAGGTGTCACTCTGCCACCAAAGTTTGATGACTAATATATAAATCTTTTAAAGGCATCCACCTATTTTAAAGCTCCACTGGTTCCATGTTGCCAACAGGAAAAAAAAAAAAAAAGTAAACTCCACGACATGATACAAAAAAGCCTTTTCTGGCATCTCCCAGCCTTATCTCTATTCTATGGCAAAATGAAATTTCTTATTGTTACACCAACACAGCCTAGTCAATCACACCTTACATTTGCAAGCACTGCTCTCTTGCCTTTGCAAGTACTCTTTCCTCTCCCCATGCCTTGTCTTTATTTTACAAGACCCGATTCGAATTTTACCTATTTTGAACAGTGTTTTCCCAATACCCCTAGGCAGTGTTAGCCACAATCTTAATTAAAATATTTTAGGCTGCAATGAAGAAAATATCCACTCGAAAGGTCCTAACAATGAGGAAAACATATAGTCTCACATAATAAGAAGTCCGGCTTTCAGGTAGGTTAACCCGGGAGCTCAATAACAACATCTAAGATCAGGGATACACACTCTCTCCAGTCTCCCCCTCTGCAATCCTCACCTCTTGGGCTTTTGCCTTTTTAAAAATGAGACTAGAATTTTAAATTCTCAAATAATGATAATATAAAAATAAAATTATAAAACCATTTTCACTTATGATCATAGATGTAAAACAAAATGTAGCTAACAGAGTCAGTAGTATACATATTAATATATCATATTTTTACATATTTTTTATTTCAATAGCTTTTGGAGTACAAGTGGCTTTGGTTATATGGATGAAGGGTATAATGGTTCAAAGCAAGTTTTTCAAAAGAAAAAAGAATGTTTCTTCCTGAGTATCTTTTTATCACTGAGGAAACATTTTTCAGAAATTATCCCGTAGACTGCTCTCTATATGTCATTGGCCAAGATGAAATCACATGCTGAGGCCTCCACCAGTCATTGGGAAGGGAACTGGATGGCTGACTTTAATTGCCTTCCCTAATCAGGATTTGTGCCCCTGGGGCTGGAGAGAAGCTCTTTCCATGAGCAGACTGTACCCTAAGAGGTAGGGGAAACACCCAAATGAAATTTGGTTCTGCCAGCCATGGTTTTGAGAATCCATTTGGCCTCTGGTTAAAAATAAATACATACATAAATAAAAATTAAAAATTGGAGTCAGGCACCCAGCAAGGACAGATGACTAAACATCTTTACAAGTGTTTTGCAGCCTCTCTCAGCTTGTAAAAGACATTTGTACCCACCTCCTCCCCTCTGAGAGTAACTGCTGCCAACAAGAAAGAAGAAAGGAATGGATTTGAATTGGACACCTCATTACTTCCCTTGGTATTTGCACAGCCACACTTGTCTGCATTTGTCCCTTTACCTAATAATTTATCTCGTTACACATCTATCTCCCTGACTAGAGCTATAAGATCAAATAAGATGGGGATAGTTCTCTTCTCCTTTAGGACCTGACAAACAGATACTGTATATCATAGAATCCAAGATACCGTCTATTGCAAGATGCACCATTTTTGTAACACTGAGAAGGAAAAAATGGTGCCAATTAAACTATGCAGTGTCATTACCTCTAAGACAGGTCTCAATTTCAGAGGTGAAATTGTTCATCATAGAATTGATGAGGTGTTATTAATACCAGTTTGTTCCCGTAAAGAGAAAAGGAATGAAATTTTAATACTTCATTGCTTTTACTTAGGTTGTTTCAAGGTATAATGTTCTAGAGTTTATCTTTTATTCATACTATATTATAAACTTTGTTCAAGATGGTTTTTATTAAATTGATACATAAATAATAGTAATTTCTTCTATCTGGAGTCTATTTTTCATCAGTGCTTCCTTCACATGAAAAAAAAATCACTAAGCTCTCAGTATTCAAACAATATTAAAGAAAAAAAGTGAGGTTAGTATCATTAAATGGAGCACGGTGGAACACAGCCTTGTCTTGGTGATGGGACAGGTTTCAGGTTGGTACCAGAGCACCGTCCCCTTTGGCTTTTCATTTGTATAAATTTGGGGCATTTGAGAGCAGAATTAACTAAAGAAAGAGTGCCTGCACCTTAAGTGCCATATATAGTAAGAATAGGGGTTTTATTTTTTGTACTTCCCTTAGATGGTAATTTTCTAAGAGTAAAAGACACTGCCTCCATCTTTGTCTTCCTCGTAACAGTCTATTGCGTGTTTTCCACAATAGGCTCTCAAAAACGTCCAATTAACTGGAATCTAATTCCATTGAGAAATAGGTGTTATAAAACTAGGAAGATGGTATGGGGAGGTTAGAGGTGAAATGGGAAGGAAAAACCCAAAGGCTAAAGGCACAGGGGTCACCACAGAAAATGGAGAGCCATGAAGACATTGGCAGAGTTGTTTAGTGAAGTTAATAAAAGCCTTAAGCCTCGGGGCTAGTGGGGAAGAAGGTGTTCTGGGAAAGGTAAGTCAGGGAAGGGCGATGTAGCAATGGCCATTGCCCATTCTGAGGTGGTGGGCCAGAAAGGCACAGACTGTCAGTAGGATGCACGAACCAATTTTGTAGCAGACAGTGAGTGAAATCGGGGCGGGGGCGCCTTAGTGCAGGGGGGAGAACCCAGCTCTCTTGTGCCCCCTCTGTGCAATATGGCATAGCAACGAAAGTATCCACAGCCAAGGGTTAGCTCCGCTGTTTGCTGATGTCTTAACTTTCAAATTACTTAAATCTCTGAGTTTATGCTTCATTAGCTGCAAAATAGAGAGATAATCCTTATACTTCATGGTGGTTCGGAGAATTATATGAGATAGCATTTGTGAAAATGTCCGGCATGGTGTCTGCCCAAAAAGTAGACCCTCAAATCCTTCGGGGAAAGAGGCAGAACATAAAGTACCCAAAGTCATTGAAAATGTTTATTAAGGATTTAAGTGCACCAGACATCATACTAGGTGCTGAGGAGACAAAAATATGTAAGACAGTCCCTTCCCTCAGGACACAGTTTAGTGGGAAGCACAGACAGGTAATCATCTTCATGAAAATATGCTTTGGTAACAGCTACAATAGAAAGAAAAACAAACTGGAACCGAGCAAAGCCAGAGATTCATTTTGCCTGTGGAAGCCAGACAAAGGTTTAATTAACTAGGCTCGAGAGTTGAAGATGGCTTCAAAGAAAACAGGAAGTTTAGATGGGGTGTACAAAGATGAATAGGAATTGTCCACAATTTTTTAAAATTAAAATAAAAAGAAAGGGAAATTACTTGTAAGAACTGGAAAACCTCTAAACTTCTTTAAAATAAAAAACAATATGGTTATGATATGCAGATGGAAAATAAGCACTGATAAAGATGTTCACCTTTATTAGCCACCAGAGAAACGCAAATTAAAACCACACCTATTAGAATGACTAAAACAAAAAATAATGACAGCATGGAATGCTGGTTAGGATGCAGATAAAGTGGATCTCTCTACATTGCTGATGAGAATGTAAAATAGTACAGCAGCTTTGGAAAACAATTTGGTAGTTTTTTATAAAATTAAATATGTGATTTCCATATGATACAACCCAGCAAATTTCACTCTGTCTTGGACATTTACACCAGAAAAATGGAAATTTATGTTCCTGCAAAAACCTGTATATGAATGTTCATAGCAGTGTACTTGCAATAGCCAAAACCTGGAATCAGTCCAGATGTCTTTCAAATGGCAAATGCTTAAACAAACTGTGATATATTCATATCATGGAATTAATACATCATGCAATAAAAAGGAGTGAACTGTTGATAAACACAATAACTTGGTTGACTATGCAGAAAATTATATTGAGTAAAAAAAACCAACCACTAAAGGTTACAATTGTATGATTCTATTTATATAGCATTTTTAAAATGACAACATTTTAGAAATAGAGGAAAGAAGACGGGTTGCTGGAAGTTAGCAGTGGGGGAGAGGTCCTTGTGGTGATGAAACTGTTCTGTATCATGTGGTTCGGGGTGCGGAATTGATAACATAGATAGAAATACACACATACACACAAATGAGTGCAAGTAAAATTAGGAAAATATGAATAATTTGAATTATTCAAATAAGGATCATGTCAATGGTGGATTTGATCAATGTCAATATTCTGGTTGTGATATTCTACCATAGTTTTACAAAATATTACCATTAGATGAAACTGGTTAGAGTGTACAATAAATCCTTTGTATTATATCTTACAACAGCGTAAAAATCAACAATAAAAACATTAAAAACTTCAACTAAATGAACACTACAGTTTTTTATTATAAATTTCCCAAGGTTTCATTTAACCTAATTTAGGAATACTTTTAATTCTATTTATTCTACAAGGATTTATTAAGCCTATGACTGCAATTGCAACTTGCAATTGCAACTTGATAGGTGCCCTTAACTAATTCCTATCCTGTGTGAGCTTATCCCAGCTGAGGTCATTTCCTCCTTCCTTTGACCTCCACCACACAATGCATTCCAGCTCTGTTATAATAATGAACACTAATTGTGATCCCTTTTCTTCACATAGTACAGCAAACTGACACATTTCTCCCACCTCCTGGGCACAAAACTGGCCCATGTTCCCCAGTCTCCAGCTTCCACAGCAGTTATGTATGACTTTGTGACCAAGTTCTGGGTAATAGAAGGTGCGCAGAAGGGATGTGTATCACTCTCTGTCCTTACCCATGAACTCCTCTGGTGCAATTCTCCACACTCTCTCTTCTAATTGGATGCAAAGATCCAGCAGAAGACCCCACAGATCTAGGAGAAAGCAAGCCAACAATGGGAGAAACTCAAGCCTCTGAATGACAACATAGAAGGCCACTCACAAGTAAGAAGTAAACTTATGTTATGTTGAGTCATATGAACTTTGGGTGTTCGTATATTACAGAGAATAGTGTTTTCATCCTTACTAATACATGTGTTTATCTCCACAGTAGACTTCAGGCTCCCTGAGAGTAAGAACTGGGTTGTGTTCACCTTTATATTCTTAGAATCTGGTACGGTGCTTGGCACAGAATATCTACTTCATAAATGTTTTGACAATCATGTTCCTGTCAATGACAGATGTTGACATTATCTAGTATTTCATAGCCTTTGATAAAAACCTATTCCTTCTCTTGAATGTGAAAAGAAAGCCTAGGATCTCATCCCCCAGTCCAGTCTGAGTGCTGGACTTGAAAAGGGGCAGTAGTGGTTGAATGGGCAAAAATCAGAACTATTACTTGGTGACTTCATTTCCTATTCTTAAGCACATATCTACTTTCTATTATTTTGTAAGTTTAAAACACATTTAGTTTGTCCGAACCTCACTCATTTTGATGTCATTTAATCTAAATTTGGCAAGTTTCACTAAACAAATGTTTCTGTAAGAATTTCATAGAAAAGTGCTCTAGTGAGAGCTTATCTTTAGACACCTTCATTAGTTTTTGGAAAAATAACACAAGACACTTATTCCTGCACTATGAAATTGTATGAATAATTAAAATCAAACCTCACATATCAAAATAAATGACCTAAATACTTGTCATGATATGTTATCCTTTTACATTGTGTGTTGGCTTCTTACTGGGTAATTCGCAAAAAATTTGCTCATCAAAAATAGGTCACTAGGTCATAAGACTGAATTTATGACTGTGGAATTCTGGAGTTTTGCTACAGTAAAAGACTCACATGTCTTCTTTGTATCTTATCTAAGTATACACATGCATCAAATTGTCGAATTCCAAGCGGAAAATAAGACTAACTTGTTTAATACATGCTTTTTTTTTTTTTTTTACAGTCCACAGGGCTTTTTTTTTTAACACCTATTATGCCATGAATTCATAGAGAAGAGGTTCCAGCAGCTCAGGCTCCTCCCCATGGGTTCTCACAAAGTGCACTTCTCTGGATGGAGCAGGCTGGGGCTTCAGTTGAACACAGGTACTTTTCTCTTTGGCTTCTTCCTTTTTCGGATAATTTTCCTTCACGTGCTTCAGGAAACTATCTCAGCTCTTAGAGTGCTTCGTGTGCTCAATACGCACATTAATTCTATTGGCAAGAATCTTGCCCTTAACCTGTTTGTTTACAACAATGCCAACAGCATGCTGGGTAACATTGTAGACTCTCCCAGTTTTGCCATGGCAACACCTATGGGCATTCCTTTTTGAATAGTACCCATTCCCTTGATGTCTACAGTATCACTTTTCTTATAGATTCATATGTACATGGCCAAAGAAACAACTCCATGTTTTCTAAATGGTCTAGAGAACATATATTGGGTGCCTCTCCTCTTTCCCTTTTGTTTATCATTTTGGCGATTTACTGGAAGATGGTGGTTCTGGCCGAAAGGCTATGCTTTTATAAATATATGCTTTCTCTTTTAAGCCAATCTGTTTTGTGTTATTTTATATCTCCTTTTAACAATATTTTCAAATATTTTGATTGCTATAGATAATTATATTATCACAGTATTTGACAATTGGAAGAGACTTTAAGATCACCTGACTCAATGCCTTTACAGAAAGAGAAGCTGTCTTCAAGAGGTTACGTGACTATCAGAGCTCACATCTCTGACAAGCAGAAAAGCCAAGTTGAAAACCCAAGCTCTAAGTCTGGCCAATGATGCTTTGGGATTCTCCAAGATGAATTCAATGTTGATTATAAGATCTTATAAACTAAATTATGAGTTTTGCTAAGAAGACATTACTTGATTTTATCTTTGTGATTGGAACTCATATAATTACTGTATTTAAGACTTGAGTGGCAGCAGACTAGGTTTTAGTTTCTTAATATTTAATTTAACATTTATTAGTTTAAATTTTATGAGACTTTCTTTGGAGTTAGCTTTTTTTCCAGTTCCAAATTTTTTTAAATCCCCTCAAAAGCCTACAGCCCTCTTCAGAGTTTCAGTATTCACCCTCATGATGCCTTTTACTTTTATGTCTTGACTTTTTCTTTTCTTCTATGGTATAACGTAAGAATCAAAATCTCTATTTTTCCATATAACTAGTTATCTCTGTGCCTTCCCACTTATCTGTGATGCCTCATTTATTTCTTTACTTTTGTTCGATTGTTGTATGTTTTTTGAGACAGGGTCTCTCTCTGTCTCCCAGACTAGAGTGCAATGGCACAATCATGGGTCACTGCAGCCTTGACCTACTGTGCTTAACAGATCCTCCTACCTCAACCTCCCAAGTAAACAGGACTACAGGCATGTGCCACAATGCCCAGGCCCAGCTAATGTTTTTTATTTTTAGTAGAGATGGGGTCTCATTGTGTTACCCAGGCTGGTCTCAAATTCCTAGGCTCATGTGATCCTTCCGGCTTGGCTTCCCAAAGTGCTAGGATTACAAGTGTAAGCCACAGCACCCAGCCCCTCTTTATTGCATATTATATTGTTTTAGATAATCGGGCTGTTTTCTGGTTATTTATTCTACATTGTTGGATATATTTTTATATCAGTGTCAGTATCAGACAAAATAGGTAGTAATAAATAACTTCAAGATGTCAGTGACCTAACAAAACAGAAGTTTATTTCTCATTCACGTTATATGTTCAGCGTGGGTCAGTAGGGGGCTCTGCTTATCAAAGTCTCCTAAGGACCTTGGCTGACAGTTGACAGAGGACCATGTCCACCTTGCTTCAGAGATTAGTGAAGCCGTGCTGGTGTCTACCCAAGTGCATGTCACTTTTGCTTTGTAACTTTTTTTCTCAGTAAATTTTGCAGATAATTTTAAAATTGTTGATTGTACAAATACCTTGGGAAAGTTTTTTTAGATTTAAAAAATTATCTATGCAGATTTTCAATTGTTAGGTCGATTTTGAGCATATATAGTTCCCCCCCCCCCCACAAATAATCATGTATTTCATTTAGACTAAAATTATTAATATAAAATTGTACGTAATATGCTCATGTAAGCAGTTTTGATAACTTTTATTTCTAATTTTATGTATTTTATCTAATTAATTAGCTTTGCTAAACATTTATCTTGCTGAATTTCATGAAAATTAAAGCAGTTCTTAGATTCACTTTTTTTTTTTTTTTTTTTTTGAGATGGTGTCTCACCTTGTCGCCCAGGCTGGAGTGCAATGGCACGATCTTGGCACACTGCAGCCTCTGCCTCCCAGGTTCAAGCGGTTCTCCTGCCCTAGCCTCCCAGCAGCTGGGATTACAGGCGCACTCCACCATGTTCAGCTAATTTCTTGTGTATTTAGTAGAGACGGGGTTTCACCATGTTGACCAGGCTGGTCTCGAACTCCTGACCTCGTGATCTGCCCGCCTCGGCGTCCCAAAGTGCTGGGATTACAGGCGTCAGCCACCGCGCCCAGCCAGATTTACTTTGTAATCACACATTTTGCTTTCTAACTCACTAATTTCTGCAGTTTTGATGCTGGTGGGCTAAGGGAGGTCTCCAAACGTTGGTGGGACCTCTGACCCTGGCCAGTGTCCAGGCTGTTGACACTATCTTGCAAGGAGAAATTCAAGGACAAGTTGGAAAATGGTGAAAGTGTGGAAATTTATTGTAGAATGAAAAGTACACATTCAAGAAAGGGGAGTATGAGTGTACTCAAGAGAGTCACACAAGGGGGTTTGGGGCTGCTACCTTTATGGGTTTCTTTAACCAAGGGGTAGAATATTCATAAAAATTCCTGGAAATAGGTGGAGGTTTCTTGGAACTGTGATGCCGCCCATTTTTGCATCAAATATGTGTGTTCCCAGAACTGTCATGGCACTGGTGTGTGTGTGATTTAGTATGTTCATGAGCATCTAATGAGGCCCTAGGTGAACCTAAGTCAAATCCAGTGCCATGTTGGGTCCAGTCAGTCTTAGCAAATTTGGCCCACGCCCTGGTTTTTCAGGTCTTATCAGCAACTAGCTTCTGCAGCTATTTCAACAGTTCCCTTTTGCCAGTCATGTGAAACGGCCTTCAGGAATTTTCCATTCTCCTGCAACCACCTTGTATTGCTCCTATCTCAGTTTTATCATTTTTATCTTCTTACTTTCTGGGGTTTTCTTTGCTTTCTTCTAAGTATTGAATTTAATGATTAAATTACTTACATTTTCTATCTTTTAATAGTTAATATATTTCTTAGCATATCTTTAAATATGCCATACATTTTGATGCATGATATTCTCATATTTGTATGTTTAAATTAATCTACAACTGCATGGTTGGTTTCTGTTAACCAGGTTTTAGGACGGTATTTTTTAGCTTTTAAGGGCCTGAACATTTCTATCTAGATTTTTAAAAATAGAATTTCTCATTTATTTTGGTGAGAAAATTTGGCCTATATAACCTTACAAATTATAGTTTCCAAATTCTCCAAAATGTTACCAAGGGCACATGTGCACAACCATACATATATATGGATGTGGTGTGTGTGTGTGTGTGTGTGTGTGTGTGTGTGTGTGTGTGTCTGGGCTTGATCTTTACCTAATAACAAAATATGGTCTAGAATTTCAGTATGCATCTGTTTACCACCCAACTCAGGATGATTGGAGTCTGTAAGTAACAGTATACACAAAATAAAGGCTGTTTCTGTTTTGGCCAATGCAAAAGATGTGTCCTAAACGTAGGTGATAGCTGTCCAATTACCTGCCCCTACTCTTTCATCCAAGAGGCTGACTGATGGGTCAACACGTCCTCCATCCTGCGTGCCAGCCAGCCATGCTGTTCAGGTTCAAATGCATGTGTAGGCTACAACTGGGTTCTTCAAACCAGTGCCTCCAAATCACAGATGGCAAACCCCTTCACACCTCAGACTCTGCCATACGGTTTAGTATTAGCTTTAATTTTCAGGAGCATTCAAACCTTTTCATTCCCTTTAACATACTTTTAATTTTACAATATATACATTTTGACCTTATTTCCCTTGCTTTTTGAAGCATCAATCAATGGTTATTTTCTTCAGTAGCTCTTCCTGTCTGTATATTTCAATCCCCCATGAGACATTTTGGAACTTTCCAAGAGCCTCTGTTTTCTAAAAGATGTTGAGCTGTTTGCGAGTATTTTCATGAGAAGCTGGGAAAGGTTATATTAGGGACTATTTCTAGCTTGTCATCATCTTACTGCAGAATGTGTGTGGGTTTTTTAAATGAAAATATGAAACAAATACAATATGGTATGCAGATATTGTTCCTATGCTTGCACTTCCAAATTCTCACAGCTAAGAGGAGTAATTACACAAATAAACAAAATATGCTCAGGGGTTAGCACATGATCAGAAAACTGTGTAGCCTTTAAATAATGGTTTGACACTATCCCTTAGTAAATTTAGGACCTGGGATGAAATGAGCCAGTACAATCCTCAATATCAGAGACAGTAACCAAGTGTTCATGAGAATTCAAGCTGTTATTCTGTAGAGTTACTGAAAGATTTCTACCATTAATAATTTTAATTATAGGTTACATGAAAACATACAAAGCTACTGCTAAATTCTTTGCCTGCTTAAATAGCTTTTATTTTGAATGTTAAGCCAATCTTAATGCTGATGTAAATTATTAAATTGCTGTATTAGTTCTACCTATACAAAGTCTTATTCAAGTGACATTATCTGAGACATTTTTAACATGTGTATAAATAACCATTAATTAATGTACACACAACTAAAGAAAAACAGGAATGTTTCACAAAATGTGTGCCTGTAATTTTCAAAATTCAGTGGAGAAATAGGGATTACATATTTTAAAATTAAAGATAAAAGTCTGCTCGCAGATCCCAGGATAGCAGCATTTTATTCTGCCACAGCTCCTAAATGAACCTAAATTCTCACATCTAGAAAGGATGACAGAAAGTTTCTTAAAAAGGTGAACTGGACCATGAAAAATTTATACCTAGGCTACAATTTACAAAATATAAAAGTCTCAAAAGAATATTGACGCAAAATAACATACTATTAGAATCTTTTCTCTTTTTGGTAATACTTTGTGTCTTATGTTTTAATCTCAAGCCCATAAGCTTCCTTCAGCACCTGCTATGTACAAAGCATGGTACTGGAGGCTGTGGTCACTACAAACATTGGTAAGACTTTGTTTCTGCTCTTAAGGAATCACTTTTTGCACTGGAAGTCATTACAAACATAACTCCAAACAAAGTCATTTAAGACGAATAGAATAGAAAAACCTTAAAATTTATATGAATTGCAAGTAAAGGGGGAAAGAAATTCCACATCAAAGGACCTGAGGAAGAAATGACAATTTGAAGTAGAAATTGAAGAACAGGAGTGCTTTACATGGCACACTACTTTGTGCCAATATTGCCAATTATTAAATGGCTCTACCAGTATCATGATGCAAGGTTACCAAGGATGCTGATTTGGCAAAGCATTGGTCTTGGATTCAGGTCCAGCCAGCCCTCCATACTATTCAATCCATTGGCCCTGCCCTTCCCTGGAAAACATGTGGTTAATGTTGACTGTGATTTATCCAGTGATTCCCAGAAAACCAAAGGCACTGTTGGCCTCCAACAAATAGGATCAGCTTTATAGAAAACTATGCATATAGGGGAAGCTCTGCCCCTACTGAGAGAATGATTCCAACAATACCCAGACCTTCCTTCCCTTCAAAGACAAGCGATCACTCTGCTTACTTTCTATATAGGATAAAATGCCATACAGATAAAATACTTTACAGATCAAATGACATCAAGCATGTGTGAGAGTTTTTCAAACCATAAGATCTCACATAAATATCAGGCGCTGATATTACCATAATAATCATGGTTGAAAAGAAACACAGTTAAGAAGGGAAATAGGGAGGTACTTTCTCACCTCCATTCTGTTCTGAGGTTGAAGGAAGAAGAAATATCTTAATGACCTCACATCTTTTTATTTTCCTATCATCTTCTCAAAGACCCCCACATATATTGAAAGTAGTAGGAGGGCCTTTGACCTTTTACAAAATTTGCAAATTGTGAACTAAGAGAGTGTTTTGCAAACTTTGATAGTTTACATACTAGCTTCATGCTTTTTGCTATAGTCTCATACACCCTAGAACATCATTTACTTAGTAATGGTCTTTGCACTGACTTCCTTTTCTAAAAAAATGCACTTACTTAAAAATAAGATTTCTTATTCCCACCATAAATGGAATTATTAAATGCCTCTACCAATATCATAATTCAAGGCTACCAAGGACACTGGTGTGGCAAAGCAGCGGTCATGGATTCAGGTCCAGCAAGTCCATACTACTCAATCCATTGGCCCTGCCCTTCCCTGAACAACATACAGTTAATAGTGGCACTATTTAGTGCCATTAGTCCTAAGTATAAGGTAGCCATACCAACATGTATAACAACAACAACAAAAAATGTTATTAAAGTCTTGTGAGTTCAAGTTGCTTAGCAAAGGTTGCACAAATGCAGCTACATGAGAGAGCCCCAATGAAATTGGAAGAGTGACCACCTAGCCAACTCACGGAATCTTGAGAAATAACACATTGTTGCTGATTTAAACACTTGGTTTTGGAGTGGTTTGTTACCCATTAAGGCAAGCTGAATAATTCAAAGAGAGCACTCCTCAAACCTTTATATGGGTCGGGTATGGTGGCTCATGCCTGTAATCCTAGCACTTTGGGAAGCCAAGACAGGTGGGTCGCTTGAGCCAGGAGTTCAGGACCAGCCTGGGCAACATGGCAAAACCCCTTCTTTACTAAAAATACAATAATTAGCCAGGGATGGTGACAAGCGCCTGTAGTCCTAGCTACTCAAGAGGCTGAGTTGGGAGGATGGCTTGAGCCCAGGAAGCGGAGGTTGTAGTGAGCCGAGGTTATGCCACTGCACTCTAGCAGGGGTGTCAGAGCAAAACTCTGTCTCAAAAAAATCCATAAAAAACAAAACAAAAAAAAACAAAATGAAAGCCCTTTATATGCACACAGATCACCTGTGGAGCTTGCTAAAAGGCAGATCATTCCAAAGGTGCTTTCCAGGTCCAAGGTGGCACCAAAACTGTTGGCCTGGGGATCACACTTTGAGTGGCAAAATTTAGAGTACACGATGTTTTTTACTGATTACTTTTTGGTTATTGTATTAGTTTGCTAGGGCTGCTGCAACAAGGTACCACAGGCTGGGTGGCTTTAAACAACGGAAATTTATTTCTCACAATTCTAGAAACTAGAAGTTTGAGAGCTATGTGTCATTAGGACTGATTTCTTCTGAGATCTCTGCTTGGCTTGCAGATGGCTGTCTTCTCTGTCTTCATATGATCTTCCCTCTGTGTGTTTGGGATCTAATCTCCTCTTCTCCTAAGAACCTCAGCCACATTGAATTAAGGTCCACCCTCAAGGACCTCATTTAACCTTAATTACCTCTTTGAAACCCCTTCCTCCAAATACAGCTCCTCTCTGTGGTACTAGGGGTTAGGACTTCAACATATGAATTACGGGAGAACGAAATTCAATCCGTAACAACTATTTTTTAAAGTTTAAAGAGGAAATAATGACATCTGAGTTGGAACTTTAAAATTGACTTGAATTTTGTTGCAGCCAAGAAGGATGAGGTTTATTTTTATTTTAAGGCACTGAGGAGACTGTGTGAGCTCAAGCTGCTCAACTCAAGGAGGGTATTCATTTTACAAATAGAATGGGCGGGAAGCAACAGAACCCAGCTCACAGGATACTGTATTGAGCACTTTGATTTTTTTCTTTTCAAAGAGTGCTTCGGAATCTCCAGAAATGCAAAATGCATCTCCTCCCCCATCCCACACACACTCTGGGAATTAAATTTCCCAACAGGAGAAACAGCTTCTGCTTATTAAAGAAAGAGTGTGATTGGCCTGCACAACCTCAGAGTCTGTCCTTCTTCATCTGTAGCACTAAACTGATCCTCTCTCCCTGGAGTGTTCCCTAGCAGCCTGCATTTTTCCAGTCAAAGACTGCAAGTGCTGGAACATCCCCACAACTGAAATCTACGTAAGCCACAGCACTGTTGTATCCAGGGAAGGGAACAAAAGGCATCTCCTGCCCGTGCTTTTCTCTCAGACTGATAATAAATAATAATACATGGTATTGATGTAGCACCTTTCTCAAAGGAGCTCAAAGTGCTTTCCAGACATTACCTCACAACATCCTTGTGATTCTAACCTGAGAAGTGGCTCCTAAAAGTGCAGCTCTCCTCAATCACCACAAGAAATCTAGAAACCAGCAGGTAATATATATTCTTCTAAGGATAAAAGCAGGACTACTTAAATACCACTGAGGAGATTTTTATTTTTTTCAGAGTGCTTAGGTAATACAGGCAATAAGCATTTTTGACTGGATGATTACGTATACTTTGGACATCACACATACCAGTATGAGAGAGTAAAAAGATGAATGTGCTCTACAAGCCTGACTCCTACAGCCAGGCACTTTGAAAAACTAGCCAGTAGACTACATACTTCCTATTTAGCCTTTTAGACATTTAAAAGAGATCCTACAGAAATATCACATCCATCAGGCCCAGAAGCAACGATGAAAATAGAAGAATGTGTTAGCCACAAAATCACTGCTGCTGAACATTACCTGTGTCAACTCTTTCTTACCTTTGGGCTTTGGAAAATACATACTTTCATGCTTGGGTCATAAACCGTTCTCTCATCTTCTGATTCCAAGTCTCACTAAAGGTGAGGCTTTATTTATTTGAAGTTGAATACAATTTTGTCCAAGAGAACAGCAATCCCTCCTCCAGTCCAGTCATGCAAAAAAGCCTGAGAGGTGGAGTCACACAAACCCAGGTGGAAATCTCAGTTGTTCCTTAGAAATCATGTGACTTCAGACAGATCGTTTTACTCCTTTAAGTCTCTATTTCTCATCAATTAAATAGAAATAATAATGCCTACTTCAGGGAGGGCAGTAAGGGTATTAACTAAATCACATGTGTGGAGAACTCAGTGTCGTCCCTGGCATATTTTCATGTCTTTAACGAGCCTACACTAATCATACAGTAATAATCGCAATAACTGCTATTCCCCACTTTCTCCATAATATTAGAGATGTGTGGAGGAAAAGCAGAAGAATTTGGGAATCCTCCAACTCTGAACTTCAGATTCCCAGATCCCAAAATAAGGGGCATCGCTTGGGCCCACATCCCTCATAATGTCTGTATTAATCTATTCTAACACTGTGATAAAGAAATGCCTGAAACTGGGTAATTTATAAAGAAAATGGTTTAATTGGCTCATGGTTCCACAGGCTGTACAGGAAGCATGGCTGGGAGGTCTCAGGAAACTTACAATCAGCGTGGAAGGTGAAGGGGAAGCAGACACGTCTTACATGGCCAGCACAGGAGGAAGAGAGACAATGGGGAGGTGCTACACACTTTTTTTTTTTTTGAAATGCAGTCTCACTCTGTCACCAGGCTGGAGTGCAGTGGCTCCATCTCAGCTCACTGCAACCTCCGCCTCCCGGGTTCAAGCAATTCTCCTGCCTCAGCCTCTCTAGTAGCTGGGACCATAGGCACGCACCATCATACCCAGCTAATTTTTGTATTTTTAGTAGAGATGGGGTTAAACCATGTTGGCCAGGATGGTCTCGATCTCTTGACCTCATGATCCACCCACCTCAGCCTCCCAAAGTGCTGGGATTACAGGCGAGCCACCGCGCCCAGCTGCTACACACTTTTAAACCACCAGATCTCGCCATAACTCACTCACTATCATGAGAACAGTACAAAAAGGGAAATCCACATCCATGTTCCAATCACCTCCCACCAGACCCCACCTCCAACATTGGGAATTACAGTTTAACATGAGATTTGGGCAGGGGCACAGACCCAAACCATACCAATGGCAAAGAGAATTTTGTTTTGTTTTGTAACATGCTGCAAAAATATTCTCAACACTCTCCCACTGGAGTTTTATACAAGGTAATGCGGTAACATACAGTTTAGAGAATTAGAAGTGATAAGTGCCATTTAGGGCAAAATTTTATTTTGAAATAAAATTACAGAGAAAAATGACTAAACTTTCCATGTTAATTTAACATGAGAACCCCTTTTTAGCCACTGATTCTGATCAATTGAGAACTTGAGTTCCTGTTCAATCTGATAAGCTGAGCAAGGTATTTTTCTATTTCAGGGTCTTACTTGTTCTAAATAACGGAAAGTTGCCTGTATAATAATACATACATATCCAAGTTAGGAACTATTATTTTCTCTGTCTTGAAAACCCTTGATGCTATTTACATTCTGAATTAAACTGAACACTGTATATTGATTTTAATATGTTAAGATGAAATTCAATTTCATGACTACTGCTAACATCACAAAGCATGTAGGATCAATGTGTTTGCTGATTTTCTGCTTACTACCAATATCTCCCCAAGGGTTTGATACAAGATTTACAAGAATATTTCTGAAAATGTGTGCATAAGTACGCTATCAAATAAGCTACAATGCATTGCGTATTAGGCAGTGAATGATTTGTTTGCTGCATTTTAATCAGCCTTGTGTAAATGCTGACATATCCTTTGGAGAGTTCACTGCAGTCAGTCCACCTAGTGGAGCTCAATTCCTGTCCTTGGGATCACAGCTGGCAGGAGAGGTCTCCCTGTGGTTGCTCTTAGAATCTACCCTTCCCAAAAAGAAGGAAGTGCATTTTAGCTAAGATAGAGCTATGAGTGCTGAGAAAGTGACTGCTGAGATGGCAGAAGGTACCAGAAAGCACAATCATGTGCCACAGAATGACATTTTGGTAAATGATGGACCACATATACAATGGTGGTCCCATAAGAGTATAATGGAACTTAAAAATTCCTATCACCTAATGATATCTCAGTGATCCTGACCTGTGCAGGCCCAGGCTAATGTGTGTGTTTATGTCTCCATTTTTAACAAAAATATTTAAATGTAAAAATAAATTTTAAAACATTTAAATTAGAACAAAGCTTACAGACTAAGGATATAGAGAAAGAAAATATTTTTGTACAAATGTACAATGTGTTTCAAGCTGTGTTGTTACAAAAGTGTCAAAAGTTTTAAGAAATTAAAGTTTCTAAAGTTAAAAAAGTTACAGTCAGCTAAGGTTTTAAACTTACTGTTGAAGAAAGAAAAATACTTTATTATAAATCTAGTGTGCCCTGTCTTCAGTGTTGATAAAGTCACAGTAGCATCCAGCAATGTCCTAGGACTTCACATTCACTCACCACTCACTCACTAAGTCACCCAGAGCAACTTCTAGTCCTGCAAGCTCCATTAATGTTAAGTGCCCTACACAGGTGTGCCATTTTTATCTTTCATATCGTATTTTTACTGTACCTTTTCTTTGTTTAGATATGTTTAGATACACAAATACTTACCATTATACTACAATTGGCTACAGCACTCAGTATAATGACATGTTGTACAGGTCTGCAGCTTAGCAGCAACAGGGCATACCATGTAGCCTAGGTCCGTAGCTTAGAAGCAATAGTCCAAACCATGTAGCCTAGGTATATGGTGGACTATACTATATTTCTAGGTTTGTATTAGTGTGCTCTATGATGTTCATACAATGATGAAATTGTCTAACAAGGCATTTTTCAGAACATATCCCCGTTGTCAACTGACACATGACTGTATACGTGTGTATGCACTGATCTAACTCCATAAAGTCTTCCTTTGACAACAGAGGAGGCACTCTAATGCAGTTTGGGCTTGGAGTTGAATAGCACTGGGGGCCAGTTCAGGTTATGTCATTTATCAGCTGTTTGATGTTGGGCTAATTCCTTAACCTATCTGTGACTCAATATCTTCATCTGAATACTGGGAAGAATGAAAACAAGTACCTCGTAAAATTGTGAAGATTGAATGAGATAATACTCATTAAGCCCTCCTCCACAGTACTCGGCATTGAGGAAGAGCTCAATAAATGGTAGCTATTATTATTAGATAAAACTCATATCCCAGTCATTTAAACACAATTTTTATTGAATTCTCATTATGAGCAAGACACTGTATAGACACTTAAGGGAATGCAAATATTAATACAACACATTCCCCGTTTTGAGGAGTTTACATTCCAGTTGGGTAGATGGATACACAAATAACTATAATCAATAATAAAACATGATGAAGTGCCAAAGAGAGGTCTAATAAAACACTGTGGGAGTCAACAAAGTAAATAGATTACTGTCTGCCAGGAAGATCAGGGAAGCCTTCTTGAGAAAGAATTCCACTGGTTTTTGTATCTTGAAAAAGAACGGAATTTTAATGTGCAGAGAGTTAGCTGTGCAGAGGCATAAAGACAAGGAAGCAAAAATATGAGACAGAGATGTCCAGAAGCTCTGGTTGCTGGAAGGTGTATGTGGCAATTTAATGGAAAAGAAGTTTGGAAAATAGATTGGAGGAAGATAATATAAGAGCTGAAGGCCAAGCTCAAGGGTTTGGTCTTTATTTGGTATGAAATGGGGAGTCTGGCTGCAGCATCTATGCCCTTGACCATTAGTCACAGGTTCTGCTGCTTCTCACACAGGTGAGAGTAGAGTGAGGGGGATCGGTGAGGCAGCCATCATCGGAGGGCAGCTGAGACCGAACAAGACCTGAAGTATAAAACGATCAAAGGAGAATCGTGGTGCTGGGAGACAACCATGAGGACTATGAAAAGGGTGGTATTGACAGGACTGAGGAATTACTTTCATTTCACATGGCAAGAAAATGAGAAAGAGAACTCAAATGTAGCAGACCTTGTCTCTGGAAGGAAGACAATTCAGGGCATTCCTGGGCTAAGGCAGCACAGCACTGAGTGATCCAAAAGCACAAATGTCGTCTGACAGATCCTTGGGTGGCTTTGTTCAGTATTAGTTTATCCATCTAAAAAGTAAAGATCTGTAAGGTGATTTTAGATTAAATGAAATAGACAATGTTTTCAGAAGTGGCTGGGACATAGGAGGCACTCAACTAACATTAATTTCCTTTCTTGCTGAAAAGGTCAGTGAGCGTAGAAGAGAGGAGGAGAAAGGATGGAGGCTGGAGGAAAAAGATGCTAGTACAGAGAGTTAACCTCTCCTCCTCTGACCAAAGTTGCTCTGTTTTTAGAAACTCCACAGGTGACTTGAAGGGAAGTGAGAGTTAAGAAGCAGAGACCGAGGTTGAAGTTGGCTCCAAGCACATCTCTGTCTCCGTCTGCAAGGCAAGGCTGGGCAGAAACGGAAAGAGAAAGGAAGATGGTTGAAGAGAAAGGGAAGTTTCTTTGACCCTATGATGGGGTGGACATTCTGCCAGGACTCAACACGAAGGCATGCTAAATAAGGGATATCCTTCTGTGCAAAGTTCCTTCACAAACCACCAGTCAACATCTGGGAGATGTCTTTGGCCACATACTAAAATGGGGATTTTGTGACTAATCTGGACTATAAAGTTAAAATGTGGGAAAGGACCAATAGATTTTAAACCCACTTGAGAGAGGTCATGGAGCCTCATTCCATAAGGCAGGGGGTAACAGGGATCTTTCCTTAATAGACTTTGCTGCTGAACCTGTTGGCCATTTTAATGACTGGATTCAGAAAGCTGAAGCAGGCACCAGGAAAAAGGGTCACAGAACTGATGAGATTTGATCAGTTCTACAGCCAGATTCCCAGGGAAATGAGACAACTTGCAAAAGATCTGAACCTACAGACTATTCCTCAGACTGCTAAATTGACTATTCTCTGGAGATGAGACAACAAGAGACACCATTGCTCGAAAACGGGAGATTATGAGCTTTCTGAAAAAGGCAAAGTAGGGAAAAAAATCCCTTAGGGAAAATTCTGAATAAAGCACCTTACTTTACTGAACAAAATGGCCTAACTGCAGATCATCTCACAAAGACACCTCAAAAACATTGAACAAGCCTTCAGGAGGCATCTGAATGTCCTGGAGAGACTACACAGAAATTTTTTTAGTGCCTAAAACAGTGGACCTATAAAACAGCAGGAATGTTTTGCAACAACCACTTTAGACACCTCCACTAGATGTACCCTTCATCCCCATCCCCAATCCCTGCCCATAAACATCCCTGGTTGCACCACATTCTAGGGACCACACATCTTTCTTCTTGACTGCTGCCTCCTGGTCAACCTGGATTATGTAGACAAGTTTTGGTCCTTAGATCTGAAACTCTTGTTTTCAGCTGATGACTTGGGCTCACCATCAGAGAATCAGTTCTCAAAGCATAGTCCATGGAACCCAGGCCCCTGAGATCCTTTCCTGAGACCCGCAAGCTCTTTCGTTTTCCAACTATGTATCAATGTGAAGCAAGATTTTCTTTACATGCTTCAGTCAAAAGGACATCTTCCAAACCATGTGTGGTGGTGCACACCTACAGTGAGTCCCAGCTATTCAGGAAGCTGAGGCAGCAGGATCGCTTGAGCCCAGGAGTTCAACTCCAACCTGGGCAGCACAGCAAGACTTTATTTCTAAAAAACAAACAAAAGGACATCTTGCAACACACTGAATGTAGACACAGATATGGAAATCCAACCGTCATTTGTAAAGCTAGACACTTTTCAAAGACTGGCAAAAATGTAAAACAAGGCTGCTCTTTACAAATTCTTTTGGAAAATACAGTTACTTTTCAAAAAAAAAATGTATGCTACCATGTAATGAATTAATTGTGTTATATTTAAGTGAATTAAAATCTTTTTTAAATTCTCAGTTTTAACTGAAAATGTGGTTAATGTCAATAGAAATAACCCATCCAAACCATCCAAAAACCAAAACAAAACAAAAGCTCTTTTGGGTCCTCAATAATTCTTGAGAGTGATAAGGGATCCTCAAAAAGTTTGAGATATTCTATCCTAGAAGGATGTCGTCTGTTTTGTTTTCCATGTTGGCTAAGATTTCATCTTGGCCAAGAGATTAAGATTCTTCAGACACTCATGTTACAGAAACTGACATTTGGGGTTTGTAGGGAGAGCCTCATATTGGTAATGGGGCTCCCAAAATTGACTCTCTTTTAGCAAATAAATACAATGCTACCTCTATTTTCTTTAGGACTTTTACAAAGAAATTAAGGCTGGGTACCATGGCTCACATCTGTAATCCTAGCACTTTGGGAGGCTGAGGCAGGAGGATTGCTTGAGCCCAGGTGTTCCAGACCAGCCTGGACAACATAATGAAAAACCATCTCTACAAAACATATATAAATTAGCCAGGCATGGTGTTGCACACCTGTAGTCCCAGCTATTTGGGAGGCTGACTGGGGAGGATCAATTAAGCCCAGGAGGTCAAGGCTGCAGTGAGCCATGATAACTGCAGCCTGTGTATTCTGGCTGGAGGGGGTTGGACCATGGAGGTGGGATTTCCCCCTTGCTGTTCTCATTATAGTGACTGAGTTCTCAAGAGATCTGGTTGTTTGAAAGTGTATAGTACTTCCCCCTTTCTCTCTCTCTCTCTCTCTTTCTCTCCTCTGCCACCGTGTGAAGACGTGCTTGCTTCCCATTCACCCTTCCACCATGATTCTAAGTTTCCTGAGGCCTCCCCAGCCATGCCACAGGTTGTGGAACTGTGAGTCAATTAAACCTCTTTTCTTTATTAATTACCCAATTTCAGATGGTTCCTTATAGCAGTGTAAGAATGGACTAATAGACTAATCTTGTCTGATCTAACTTATTTCAGAAGGTTAGTAGCTACAGTGCAAGTAACTACCAAGCTAACATTATTGCTTCTTAGAGCAGGTATTCCCAAAGTGCCTATTATTAAGCTTCTACCCAGATCTTATGATGTAGAATTCTCAGTATAGAATTTCCAGTGTAAATCTATGAAACCTGATTGTTTTTTAAAGATGGAGTCTCCCTCTGTCACCCAGGCTGAAGTGCAGTGGCGAGATCTCAGCTCACTACAACCTCCGCCTCCTGGGTTTGAGTGATTCTCCTGCCTCAGCCTCCCAAGTAGCTGGGATAACAGGTGCTCACCACCACGCTTGGCTAATTTTTGTATTTTTAGTAGAGACAGGGTTTCACCATGTTGGCCAGGCTCATCTTAAACTCGTGACCTCAAATGATCTGCCTGCCTTGGCCTCTCAAAGTGCTGGGACTACAGGCGTGAGCCACTGCTCTCAGTCAGAAACCTGAATTTGTAATAAAGACCCCAAGTGGTATAATGCGCAGCTGAGTTTGGGAATTAAGAGTATTTTGCCTTAGTCAGAGCTCTCAAATTTACCCACCCTATCCCTCTCTTTTCTTCCTTACAAAAGCAGCAGCCTTATAAACTTTCACATTCTTACTTCCAGTTTTCCATTCTTACTTTCTCATTTAAGCTTCTGGAATATTTTTATATATTAGAGAGAGTTGTATTGCTGCAGTTTTTACTAATTTTCTATTGGATTCCTTTTCTCCCACTGAAAAACTATCTTTGCATTTTGTTTCTATAGGAGTCAGATCATTTTGTCAGAAAACAATAACAATTTAAGCAGTTAAATAATGAAATATCAGCAATAGGGTAAAGAGGGGTGTGGTCATCACTACAAAAAAAAAAAAAAAGGAAAGGAGATAGACAAAGTTGCAGCACTTCCAGAGCTGGCATAAGTGACAAAGCTGGATGGGAAGAGCTGGACCAATGAATACTCAACTCTAAATGCTTCCCAGGAAATTCCTGGTGGCTTGCCCTGAGATCTCCCATCCCTTTGGGGAGTAAAGGGGAGACAGACTTATGACTTATGTTAGATGCATATGTGGACTGTTTCCAGAATAAACCCTGGCTGCCTTGGAGCCTGGGACTTGTAAGTGAAATTAGACTGAAGACAGTACTAGATGTTTTTCTTTCATTCTTTTTGTTATGTTTTGTTTGTTTGTTTTTAATAGTAGGCAGGTCCTTATGAGAGAAATAGAGGAGAGCAAAGTAGAACAAGCATCCATAAATGTACCAGGGTAGGCGAGTCATCTTCAAAAGCCTGGGTACAATGGTGGTAATAAAGGCCTTTGGTTTGTTTTAAATTATTTATACTTGGCTCATTTTTTAAGTAGGCATCTAATTTATAATAGAACCAGAGACTTGAGAAGGAGACCATCCATTCCTCTCTCCCTGTCAGCGTGGGGCTGTTTCCTGCAGAACATTTCAGAGTGCTTCGTCTTGCAGACACTCTGTCTAAGCGTGTTCCACAGGAGCCTAAAGCAGGAGTGGTGCTTGATCAACGTGCAGAGGCGAGAGAGCAATAGCAGTATTAAGAGAGCAAGTAGGCAGAATTCCAAAGAAGGGACTTCACCGCTCACTCTGAAAGACAACCTCACATTTGTATTGACTTGCTCTGGGAAAGTATTTCCTGAGACCCTTTCTAAAGTTCCCCCTTGCTCCCCCTTATGCTGTTACTAGTAGCTGGGGCTTTCGGCTGTCGTTGATGGACAGGTGGGGATGCCTCATTTCTAAGTGCTCCTGGAAAGTGCTGACTTGGCAACCCTGGACACAGAGGGTTTTAAATATCCCCAGAAGAGGCAGAACCTATTCAATGGCAGCAGGAGTTTTCCACAAAGGCTTGCCAAGAGATTTCCAGCTTGATTTCTAAAGCTTACTTTTTTACTTTTAGTTGTAGGGCCAGGAGAGGTGATTTGAATTGGAAGGTGTGATGGTACAACTAGGTGAATCCAAATTAATTTCTCATGAACCAAAGAAAACCCAGAAATGATTATCTTGATTGCCTGATGCCTCATTTAGCTTCTCTTAGCAACTCTCTGCTGACTGCTCCTAAACAGTCGTGGGATTTTTGAAAATACCATCAGGTTAAGGCTTGATGTTTTTAACATCTTCAATTAGACCTAAAATGTATGAATGTGAATTGTGGACACGCCTTTAGTAAGAAGCCAAAAAATAATTTAAAGGGAAAAAAAATCCTCTAAAACCTACCCCTCCCTTCTCACCTCCCACATTCATGAGGGAGGACAGGGGAGAGCTAGCTACTGAAGACTGTCCATGGTTAATTACAAAAAAAAAAACTTTGAGACAAAGAAGAATTAAACATGATAGGAAATGCATCTAGTCATATTGAATTGCCTTGAAACTGCCTTCTAGAAAATTCTGATTCTTCAGTTTTATTCCAATCTCTCCACAACTTGAAACGAGCCTCTTGCTAGGAATAGTAGTATTACATTAAAAATATAAACAATTATTAGAAATATATAGTCTTAGAAACCATTAAATTTGTTCCTTAAGCAGGTTTATTACTTTTCTGCATACTTGCATGAAAATTTGTCTTCTACCCATTTGACATAAAATAGCCAGGATCAGATTTATTCATCTTATCAATATCATTATTTTGTACTGTCAGGTATTTAGAATATTATCTGGGTTGCAGGTATAGTTTTTCAAAAAGCTGACTTTCCCTTCCCCCATCAACCAACACACCAATGTTGAGCAATTATTTCGTTGGTTGAAAAATAAGCTTAGTCTTATATCAAAGGCTCTGCTGCACCTGTAGTGATTTAGAATTCAAATGTGGCTAATTTATAAAACAACCACATTTCACTGTTCACAGCAGGAATCAGGGACTTAATACAAACTCCACTCAGAACACCGTCTCTTTGCTTAGGCCTTTTGCCTTCAGAAACATCTCTAGCTACTACTAATAAACATTTCCTTTCTTTCAGCCCCTAAAAGCTCAGTCACAGGGGCACAGTATCACGGTGTTTGGATTTTGTGTTGGAGAACCACAGACCCAGTCAGAACACAGCCGCCTGCATTTTGGTTGGCTGAGAGGGCTCTTAGTGACTGACGAGTGGTGCAGCTTATGAGCACTCCAGATTTTCCGCCCACTAATTCTACAAGGGTAGCAAACCAGGCCCAGGAGACACTGATTGGAAAGCAAAAGTAGAAGACAGAAAGAGTGTGTGCGGTATAATCTGGTGTAGGACACATGTCTCATGAGTGAAAGATGAGTTTTGTAATTGGTTCTAAACAAAATGAGAGGCACAGTGCTTGTTCAAAGAGGGAAAGAAAGAGGAAGCTGGGAGATTTCTAAAATAGTTTTATTTTAACAGAGAGTCACAGTCAGAAAGGTTGAAAGGTGGGAAAAGGAAAGGGCTTGGCAGGAAAATATGGTGGAGGATAGGAGGGTGTGAGTGGGTGATTTAGCCATGTAAATCTCATGGCTCTAGGGCTTTGAGCAAGTCAAATTGTCCAGCCCTCTGGATGCTAGCCTAGAAAACAGGGACCTTAAAGAGTTCACAAGGAGCAAGAAAGGAAATCAGTGACAGTGGTTGACAAACTAAAAACACACTTTTAGTCATCATCATTGTCATCATTGCTCTCTTACCCCTTCTCTTTTTGTAATTTTACCTCTTTTTCTTGGTTATTTCTTTTCAATTAGGGTGGGATTTTTTTATGCAGAATTCTATGTCAGCCTTGGAAATTGTTTCTTTCTTTCCTCAATTAGTACACGAGTTAGGCTTTTCTCGATCAATCCATCACCCACCTGGGGCCAGACACATGACCTCTTGTATCTGAAACAGTTCAGAAACACAATTTCATGTTATTAAATTTACTAGGAAGAAATTGCTTTCCATATTTATATTCACCTCTATACACAAGTTTGGAACCTAGCACTTCTCTAAAGAAGAAAGAGGAAGAGAAAGAGGATGATGAGGATGAGAAGAAGCAAAAGTAGAAGCCAATATTTGTGAGACTTCATGATGAGTGTTAATGTCATTTGGATAAATGGGCTGATAGCTCATAAAGAGTGATCTATGCAAAAGTACTTGGGTTCAGATTGGGCTTTCAGCCTCAAAAGGCACAGGAACACCTGTGTAGAGGTGTACAGAAATCTTGGTGAGGAGTGCACAGATAGTCTCCTGCAGATGCCAATATCAGAATCATTCTGCTCCAACCACTTTTTGTTATGTATCACTCTGTTCAAAAATAAAATAAAATCCCCAAAAAGATAAAGTATGGCCAGTTTGGACTTGCACCTTGGCTAAGGGGCAGGAATGGAAGATGAGGCACAAGGGCACTACAAGTTCCATCAGGACGACCAAGATGCAGTGAGGGTGGGTTTTGATTTCATGTTGAAGAACAACAGACCTGGTCAGAACACAGCCACCTGCATTTTTGTTGGCTGAGAGGGCTCTTAGTGGCGGACAAGTGAAGCAACTTATGAGCACTCTGGATTTTCCACCCAGTAAATCTATATGAATAGCAAACCAGGCCCAGGAGACACTGATTGGAAAGCAACAATAGAAGAGAGAAAGAGTGTGTGCAGTATAATCTGGTGTGGGACACGTGTCTCATGTCCTACACATAAGAAAATATGGTGCTGTTATCAAGAGAAAGAAGAAGAAAAGAGAGAGAGAGACACAGAGAATTGAGACAGTAGATACCGAGCCACCAAAATTCACAAATCTCTACCACATGAAAGACCTCCACTTCTGAACTCAACTTGTTGTTCTCTTTTATTAGAAAACAAAACAGATTCATTTTATTGTCCAGTTAACTCCGGTCGAGATCTAACATATCTAAAATGCAGTGGGACCTTTATCTACCTTGTTCTGGCTTATGCCTAAGATTACACAAGCTTTTGTCAGCCACTTTTCATTACATGTTCATAGGAGTGCAAAGTCAGAGGAAACCGCTAAGACTTTCGTAGGATTGGTGTTTAAGTCAGGTCTTACTAGCATTCTGATATGTGTGCAGCTGATTTCTTTTAACTTAAATTTAGAAATGTACATTTATACCTATTAAGTTACATCATTAGTTTCTAACAGAACTAACAGAACCTTTTCAAAATCTTCATCCTGTCATTTAAGAATTTGGCCACTCCTACAAGCATGGAGTGATTCTATGTAGATTTATAAGCTTCTGTATAGAGTGGTGGTTTAGAGAGGGCTGGGAAGGCAAAGAGCCTTTACTTGCATCCACACTTCTGCCATTACTGGCTGTGCAAACTTCGACAAGCTTCTTAGTCCTGTATTTTGCATCTATAAATTAAGGATAATACTCTCTCTCGTAGAGTCCTTTTTTTGAGAAGATTAGAGAAGTTTATTCATGTAAAAAGCTAATGGCATTTAATAATTGTTAGTTAATATATCATCTATGTGTATCAAAGTCAGTGATGAAAACATATACAATGGAATCCCTTTCTTCCGGGTGGAACACTATCTGCATATCACTGAAAATTATTGACATATCTCCTCTGCTTTGTAAACTCAAATCTAAAAACAGTATCAATATTTAGCCATCTTTTCCCATGTCTCTTTAATAGGATGTCACTCTGTGTACCTTCTGCCATTGTCTCCAGGGCAACCTGAAAGGGCTGCTTATAGGCTCAAGTGGCTTGGATACAGTTAGAAGACTCTGCTTCCAGTCCTTGCCCTTCAACTCTTAGCTGAGTGGCCATTGGCCAGTTATTTAACCTCTATGCATCTCCTTTTTCTTTTCTGAAAAAAAAAAAATAGAAAGGTTGGATCAGATTTGACTTCTTTTAAAGTCCAGGTTACTTTTTAAATCTGGCCTACAGCTCTTTCATGTCCAACTCGAGCCCATGGTAACCTAAAATTCCCGAGGCTGTGTATTCCTGAGCAATAGCCCTTTCTGGCCTTTGGGTTTTTGCCATTATGTGGTTCACCTGTATGTTCCACTGGCCCTCATCTGGACATTGTGACTAACTGATTCTCACTGAGGAATTTATACTCTCGCCACAGCACTTAGAGCAGTGGTGTTAGGGAACCAACCCTGCTTGTGAACCCCTTACATGGAAATCAGATTCCTAAACTCTGCTCCAGATTGGCTGAACCAGTATTTCTGAGGAGGGTCCTAGGAATGGGTAATTTAATAAACTCTCCAGGTGATTCTCACGCACATCAAAGTTGAAGAGCCATTAACCTGTTGGATGAATTCATTCTCTGCTTATGAAGAGGAAGCCTGCCAGATGTGTGTTGGGAATTGAATGTGGTCACATTTCTTTTTATGTCTGCTCGCTTCCACAAAGCCACAGAAAGTTTATAATGCACAAATATCCATTCACTGCTAAGGTGCTTCATCTGTGATATTTTCTGCAGAGGCACTCAAACCAGAGTCTACTTTTATAAATTAGCACTGGAAAACATGTTCGAAAATAGTTAAGAGATGAACTTACCCATTAGGGATTTCCTAAGTCACTTCTGCATTAGAAGATAGATTATCTTTCTCCCTCTGGCTCCTGATAATACATTAGAGACCCCACAACTAAAGCAAGGCCATTTTCCCAAAACCTCAGGCGAAGTGCTCACAGGGCAATACACAACAGTAAGTCTTGGCTAGGCAAGGCGGCTCATGCCTGTAATCCCAGCACTTTAAGAGGATGAGGCGGGAGGAATGTTTGAGCCCAGGTGTTCAAGACCAGCCTGGCCAACATAGCAAGACTCCATCTCTACAAAAATAAATAAATAAATAAGCTGGATGTGGTGACATATGCCTGTGGTCCCAGCTACTTGAGAGGCTGAGGTGGGAGCACCACTTGAGCCTAGGAGTTTGAGACTGAAGTGAGCCATGATCGCACCACTGCACTCCAGTCTGAGTAACAGAGCAAGACCCCATCTAAATAAACAGCAGGTCTCCAACATACAGGACAAACACATCATCAAAAGCTATGAGTTTTAAAACTGGTCCTACTTACTCAAGCCTTTTTTCCTCCACTCTATTATTATCCTCATTTCATAGTCCACACTTGCATATCATGAAGAGATGCTAAGTGTGCTAGTAAACAGCTTTCAAGTACTACAATAGCTAAGTACTACTGTTCTTTTGAGCCTGTTTTGCAGAGTGATGCCATACTTTCAAAGCTATCAAAATGACTTTTCCAGTGACACTGAATTCCATTTAAAAATTAGCTTAGTAAAATTTTGTGAGCTTCTCCAAGGTTTAAGAGAGAAAAGAATATTTATATAGGTCGCTTCTTTTTTATTTTTATTTTTTGAGTCGGGGGGGTCTTCCTCTGTTGCCCAGGCTACAGTACAGTGGCACAATAGCTTACTGCAGCCTCAAACACCGGGCTCCAAGTGATCCTCCCACTGTACCACCAGGCCTGGGTAATCTCTCTCTCTCTCTCTCTCTCTCTCTCTCTCTCTGTGTGTGTGTGTGTGTGTGTGTGTGTGTGAAGATGGGGTCTTGCTGTGTAGCCCAGCTGGTCTCAAAATCCTAGGCTCAAGTAATCCTCCTGCCTTGGCCTCCCAAAGTGCTAGGATTACAGGCCAGGCATGAGCCACCATACCCAGCCTATTAGTTACTTCTTAATTCAGTTTTTTCCTTACCTAAGTTTAAGAAAGCTGGGTAAGAAGCAATGAAAGAAGTCTGCGCTCTGGACACCTTCTTTTATTTATTTTTAAAATCATGTTGGTTAATGTTTACCAACACTGCAAAGTTCTTGAATGTCTTTTCTCAAGGCAAATTGTGTGTTCCCTTCTTTACTGAAAATGTATTTCTTTGCCAGCATGTAGTCATGTCACTGGAAAAAAAAGATTTTTAGGACATTTGCATAATGGAATTTTGACTTTATATGTTGATTGGTGCAGAGAGTTAAAATATTTGGAGGAATTGCCCAGTCTTCATTATCCATTATGATTTTAGAAAAATGTTTAGTTTTATTGCTTTCAGGTAGAGGTAATAGCTATATTTAACACTTGGGCATACTTTAATGAATAGATGTTAGATTTTCACGTCTCTCTGTCTTCTAAAAGCTGTTTGTATTCCTAAAAAAGTTTTAAATGTTACTCTCTGATACTGTTTATACTATCAATTTTCTCATCAAATATTTCATTGATTGTTAATATAAAGACAAATTTAACTCCACATATAAGTTCCAAATACCTGGAAGAAATTTTTGAGATAAATTTTGGAAATTTCTGAGACTTATAGTCTGGCTTAGGATAGAGTCTCACAATAAATTACTATGTAAAGTGTGCCAAAATATATAGATTTAGTCTTAAAAGTTCAGAGATAGAAAGAAACTTAGAAATACACTAAATGGATCATTCCTTCACAAATGAGTAAAAAGAAACTCAATGAATCTGAATATACAAAGTGTAATCATCGGGTTCCTAGTGGCAAGGTCCCACCTGAAACTAGGGAAATGTGTTGCCTAACATATGAAGAAACTCCAAGGATGAGCAGCTCCAGGCCTAGTAGGAGCCAAAGATTCAAATATGTGTCATCCAGCTCTGCTTCTCTCTGGGCATTTCTCAGGCTGCCTTTCTTGGGGTTGCCTTTATGTGGCAACGATGAAGACCAGCAGCTACCAATTTAGATTATCATTTCAATTCATAAACCCAGTGGAAAGCAAGTGCCAGTTTCCCGATAGTCCCAGCAAAATCCCGGGGAAGTCATTAATTAGACTAAATTGGCATGAAGGTCATTCATCTTTAAGCCAATCCCTGTGGCCAAAGAGATAAGATATTAACTCATATCCTATAGATTCACAGCTCAGTAAGGCATGTGTATGGCTGGCTGGCAGCTCCCAAGAGAAAAAGGTGCTGTGCAGACAAAAACTAAGGAGTACTCACTACCCACAGCCACAAGATGAGATAATGGCCATCAACAATGCAGCTAGAGTCCTTGGCTCCTAGTCTAGCGTTTCGTTCCATAAGGTTAGTTTTTGGTTTGCTTTCTTTTGCTTTAATTTGAGAGTCCATTTGATTACTGTTTCTTTTTGGCAAAATTTAGGGATAGGAGCGGGGATAAATCTTAAATAATGTCATCTTGTACCTGGCAATATTTCTTATTTTTATTTCGAAAGAGTACATCCGCATCTCTCTCTGAGCCCTGAATAAATATATGCTTTTTTGTAGATGGAATTCCTCATTGGAGAGATGTTCAAGAGATTCTTAATGTCTATTTTTCCAGTTTCCAACATATGGTCCAACATGTGGCCAAAGAAAGGCTGAGGGTGTCTGGTTCCCCCACTCTGGCCAGCTGCCCAAAGTAGGGGGTGGAGACACTGATATATGTCCCAAGTGACCCAAACCTTGAGAACCTTTTAACTCTTCTTCCAAGAGCCTCATACAAAAGAGTCCACATTTACCCTAAATGGCCCATTTGAAAAGGGCCACCTCCGTGATCCTGCTGGTTTTCCCTGAGGCTGGCACACAATCTACTCTCTAAGAGTAAAAGGGAATAAGTGCACTCCATCAGCCTTCTTTCGTTTTCTATCAAATGTAAGTGGTGTTATAATATTGATATGATCAAGACTAATGAGCCATTAATTCTAATCCAAAAAAAATGAGGTAACTGAACATGATCTTTTACAGCGCATTGATCTGATATGCCAGATGAAGGCAAGGTTACATTTCCTGTTGGAAATATGCCTGTTCTTCACAAGCAATTTTAAAATGTTCCCCATATGGATGTGCTCTTCTGTGTGCCAAAAATAAATCTAATAGAAGGAGACAAATATAATGTCTAAGGAGAAAATATGTCCACCTTTTAACATTTCTTCCTTCTTCTCCTTCCAAGGCTCAGGTCTGGTGGCAAGTTACTTTGTGGGTCACCAAAGTATGCTTGGGGGAGGCACTAATCTCTTAATAAATGCAAGTATATGCAAAGGTCAGAAAATGTGGACATATGTTATCTCTTCCCTCATACATGCAATAGTGAACATAGAGAGAATTGAATTTTAATTAATGGTCATAAGTACCATTTTGGGGGCAAATGTTGCATGTGTGTCATTTAGGGTGGAGCTGACCATAAAGACATTTTATTCATTTTTATTTATGTTTAAGAGGAAATTTACTCTACCAACTTGAGGCCAGAAAAGAGACTTGGGAATACTTTCAGATTACTGAAGTTCAATTTTAAGATTTGGGGCACATTTTCCATAAAACAGTTTGTTCTTTCTTTGAAGAAACTAGTCAGCAATACATATTGTTATTCTAAAACAATTCTATATTCTTAGAAACAAACAAGAAACAAAATATAGGGCATCATTTTGGAGATACTGGTTCTAGTGACTAAGACAAGTAGATTGCTGAATTCTAATCTCATAAAAACTAGTTTAAGTGACAGTCGCATTCTGTGGTTTAGGGCATTTTGATGAAACTACTTTTGCACATATTTAAATAACAACTTGAATAGATACACAGTAAATTATGTCTGCCAAAAATTCCTATGTTGAAGTCTTAACCCCCAGTACCTCAGAATGTGACTCTTTGGAGACAGGGACTTTAAAGAGGTAATTGAGATAAAATGAGGTCATTATGGTAGGCCCTAATACAATATGGCTCTAATACTAATGCTCTTGTGAAAAGAACATTAGTCATATTTTATGACTAATTCAGATACAGATTAAGACACAGACATGCTCAGAGGGAAGACCATGAGACAACACAGAGAAGGCAGCCATCTACAAACCAAGGAGAGAATGTTCAGAAATAAACAACCCTACTGACACCTTAATTTTGGACTTCTAACCTGCAGATCTATGAGAAACTATATTTCTGTTATGTAAACCATCTAGTCTGTGGTAGTTTGTTGTGGCATTAACATGTATACCTACAGAACACCCTTTAATAGGGCCCTCAATTATTTAGTGATTATTTTCACCAAATAGGCATAATATTTTAAAAGAACCAAAAATTAATTATACCAAGAATACAGTGATCAGAATTATCCCTCAGAAAGAAAGAATCCAGTCTTCAAACACTAAGTCTACTTTTGGGGGCAAAAAGTCAGTTAAACAATCCAATGGAAATGAATCATGCATGAATGTTTGAAAGCAGATTTTAGAGAACCAAAACATATCAGTAATTTGGATATGTATCATAAACAAATGTTGGAGAAATCTAATTAAAAGCAAAATCTCCCAGTTCATAAATCCTCTCCATGAAAATAGTACAGAAAGAAAACAGTTTTATTATTGAATATGCATTAAAGCAGAATGTGACGTGCATCACAGGCAATCCACTAAGAGACTGCAAAGACAGAACAAAATGTCACCTTCTATATAGCCAAGCAGATAAAAAACCATTGCATGCATGTTGTCAAGATAAACAATAACTAGTCCTCAAGTAATGGAACTTGACAGCACCATTTTTCACACATAGCTTGTTCTAACTTTACCTGATAATTAAAGTGGCCATCTGGGTTAGCTAATTGACTTCATCCAGAGAAAAAAGGAACTTCTCATATCTTTATGACAGAAGGTAGTTTTGTAACTTGGAGTAAGATGCCCCATTCACCTCCAAGTTAGGATTCTACCCTTCCACAGAAATGGGTAGGGGTGCTATCTCCCTTGATGTTTACATTTTAAAGAGACGGCTCCCAGGTCCATGAGAAAGACATTCTCAGGTCAAAAAGCTGACAATATACCAATATAGTCTTCAAAATGATTTATACACATTTCAAACAGAGGAGAAAGTATGTACAGTTACAAGTTTTCTAAAGTAAATGCTCAAAGAAAATAGAAAAGAGGGAAATCTTTTCTCTTATTTTTCAACGGGAGAATTAAGCCTCTTATTTTTAATTTGAATTTGTCCTTACATTATCATTTTACAGTTAAAACAGAAATAACTCATGTGTTCGCTGGCTCCGAGAAAGCACAATTTTTAGTGCATTGAAGTATTTGAGCCCGTAATTTAAAAATTCTGCGTGGGTGTGACTACCATCTTCCAAGCCTAATAAAACTTGGACTTGGGGACTCCATAATTGAAAGGGCCAATAAAGCAACTTCAAAACCAAAGAAGACATGTTACAGCAGAACTGTCTTTACTCCTAGATTCCACTAATTCAAAAATGTTCTAATAACAACATAGTAGAAGAGATGTCCTGGCTCCACTGAACACTGTTGAATACAAGTTATAGGAAAACATTGTTTTGAACTAAACTCCTGCACTAGGCCCCAATAGAACAGATTAAAAGTCAAAATGGAGTCACCCATGCCAAAGTTCTACATCATGAAACCTAAATTAAATTTTGTCTGACCTTCAGAAAAATCAGGAGAGAGAGGTAACAGCCAATTTCCCAAACAGATCAGTTTCAATCTTCAATGGACATGATAATGAAGTTTCCTCTCTTTTAATGCTTAACCTGAAGTAATCTGACATTAACTAATCAGTTATTTTTCTATTATCCTGTCTCCCTATCCCCACCTTACAAGGAAATTAACTTTGAAATGACCGATCCATTTTTTGTTGTTTATTTCTGCTTTCTTCAGGCCTTCTTTGTCTATAAAGCCAATCTCTTCTGGTCAACACATTGGAACACTTACTCTATTTCATAGAATAGAATTCTAGAATCACAATAAAGCCAATTGAGATCTTTAATCAATTTGTTGTAATTTTGTCCTCTGACATTGTATATATATCTTATTCCATTTAGGTGATTCCTCCAAATACTTAGATGGGTCCCAATCACTTATGACCATTTTTTTTATCCTGGTGTTAATTATTCATGCGGTTTCAGGAATTAGTGAATACTGTCATCTGATACTAAAGCCACAGACTAGTTCAAGAAAAGTGGATGAAATACAAACAAATCAGCCAAGAGGAAAGGAGAGGCTCACAAGCCAGAGACTCCAGAATCTTCCTAGATACGTCCTAGAAAGCAAGATATGAAGACACACTCCTCATCTGTTCTCTGTGCCTTCCCCATGACCTGGTACTCTCTTGGCAATCTCATCTAGTCTCATAGCTTTAAACACCACCCATGTGCCATCAATTGCCCAAATGCACATCCCTAGGACAGATCTCTCCCCAAACTCCAGAATTCTATATCCAGTGACTTACTGGATACCTCCACTTGGACACTTCATCCTTCACATGCCCAAAACTGAACTCTTGATCATCCCCCCAAACTGTTCCACTTTTAGCCTTTACAATCTCAGTCAATGGTAATATTCAACTTCTAATTGTTTAAGCCAGAAACTTTAGAATACTTTTTGACTCCTATCTCTCTTTTACATGAAGATATTATTCAAGCATGTCCAGACTCTGACCACATCTTAACACAGTTACCATAAAATCCAAGCCACCTCTCCTTCTCCTGAGCTATTTCAGTAATTTCCTAAACAACAAATGTTATGTCCTGGCTATCCTTGGCCCTCTGTCAATGAAAAGAGTCAAACTCTGTAAAATATTTAAGGAGGTTTATTCTGAGCCTAATATGATGACCAAGGCCCATGACATAGCCCCAGGAGGTCCTGAGAACATGTGCCCAAGGTTATTGGGTTGCAACTTGATTTTATACATTTTAGGGGGACAGAAGCTACAGGCAGACATCAATCAATACCTCAAAGGTGCACATGAGTTCAATCCAGAAAAGTGGAATAACTTCAAGTGGAGGAGGGTGGTGTTGTGGTTCCAGGAAATAGGTGGATTCAAAGTTTCCTGATTGGCAATTGGTTGAAAGAGTTATTATCTAAAGACCTGGAACCAATAGAAAGGAGTGTCTGGGTTAAGATAAGAGATTGTGGAACCAAGGTTTTTATTATGTAGATAAATCCTCCAGATAGCAGGCTTCAGAGAGAATAAATGGTAAAGATGCCAGACTCTTAGTTAATTCTCTCCTGGGTTAGTAAAAGACCTGGAAGATGAAGGGGATTCTCTGCAGAATGTAGATTTTCCCTACAAGAGACAGCTTTGCAGGGTCATTCTCAAGAAAAGTATTTTGGGGTAAAATACTTTTATTTTTTTCAGGGTCTGCTATCTGTCATGTGATGTTATACTAGTCAGGTTGGATTTTGGTATCTTATTGCTCTTTTGTCAATCTTAAGATCTCTGTTTTAATGTTAATGCTGGGGAGTTGGCCTGAATTCCAGAGGGAGAAGGGTATAATGAGGCTTCTCTAACCCCCGCTTCCCATCATGGTCAGAACTAGTTTTTCAGGTTTACTTTGGAATGTCCTTGGGGAGGACATTCAGAAGGGATCCATTCAGTCAGCTGAGGGGTTTAGAATTTTATTCTTGATTTACACCTCTACAGCCTATTCTCAACACAAGAGACAGATGATCCTCTCGATGTACAACTACTCTCAAAACAAAACACTTCTCCACTAAACCCTATTCTTTATTTCACACTAAAGAAGAGCCAAAATCATCAGGTCTCCAATAATGGGTCCTTTTCCTTTTCTCTTGCTACTCTCCCCTCTGTTTGCTGCAGCCACACTGTCCTTTTGCTGTGCACATGCTAAGTTCCTTACTGCCACAGAGCCCTTGCACTTGCTGTTCTAAGTACCTAGAAGAGTACCCCTAGGTCTTCACATGGCTTGTTTCTTTCTCCCCTCTGGTTTCAGCTCACAAGGCATCTCTAAGTGAGAACTTCCCTGACCACTCTGTCTACATTAGTCTCCTATTTTTCCTTTATCACATAGTCTTATTTTATTTCCTTTAGGGCACATTCTTAATAGTTTACTTGGTGATTGCCATCTTCCCCATTTTACCACACCTCAACTAGAATAGAAGCTCTATGAGATCAGAGATTTTGCCTGTGTTTTTCAGACTGTACCTAGCTCATTATAGGTCCTCAGGAAATACTTAATGAACTGCTTGATGATTCCCTATTGTGAGACTAACTTGAAACACTTGTCCATACAGCATAGCTAGTCTGGGGCATCAAAATAAAAAAATAAAAATAAAAATAAACCTGGTCATTTAATTGTAAGTGCAAGGTGTTATAGTTGATTTAAAATTTTATTGAATTTACCATTTCTTTTTATCTAATTGTCAAATTTGTGAAAATTCCCAAGAAGTCCATCAATTGTCAATAGATGTTCTTAGGAATAAATATTTCACAATCTTGCCTTGGATCTCAGTCATAAATGAGATATGGCCAGGCACATAGGTATCAGCTTTACTGCCCAGCTTGCCAGAAAGCAGGAGGCCTCAGCAGCAGTGAATCTATGGCTGATCCCACCAGGAGACTGAAGCAGGTCACCTATCGACTTTGTGGTTCAGGTTTCCCGCTGGAGAAGTTCAAATTAAAGCAGCTGCCCCTGTTGTGTACCTAAATAGTTTAAACAATTCAATTAATAAAGATAATTTAAAGGAAATTATTATTACTCTTATTTTCAATATGTTCTTGTTACCACCAGGATATAAATCTCTTGAAGGCAAAGACCATTCATCATTCAGATGCTATGTTTTCATGGAACACATAGTAGAGTCTCCAGTTATACTGATATATTTGATTGGACTCTGGAAGGGGGCTGATAATTTACTGACAACACACTGTTTTTAAGGCAGGTGACATATTTTTCATTACAAAGTCTTTACCGAGCTCTATGAAAAGCAGTGGAGGCCAGGGACAGTGGCTCACGCCTGTAATCCCAGCACTTTGGGAGGCCAAGGCAGGTGGATCACCCGACGTCAGGAGTTTGAGACTAGCCTGGCCAACATGGCAAAACCCTGTCTCTAGTAAACGTACAAAAGTTAGCTGGACGTGGTGGCGGGTGCCTGTAATCCCAGCTACTCAGGAGGCTGAGGCAGGAGAATCGCCTGAACCCAGGAGGCAGAGGCAGCAGTGAGCCAAGATTGCACCACTGCACTCCAGCCTGGGTGACAAGAAAAAAAGAAAAGAAAAGAAAGGCAGTGGAATAATCCCTCTCCTTGAGACAGAGTCTAATGCATGACACCTAAATAGGAATGAAGGAATGATAGCAATACAAAAATCATCCCCAGCTGCCACCCCCTAACCCCACCCCCACCCCACCACCAAAAAGATATTTCAGGCCAGGCATGGTGACTCACACCTGTAATCCCAGCACTTTGGGAGGCCAAGGCAAGTGTATCGTTTGAGCCTAGGAGTTCAAGACCAGCCTGGGCAACATGGCGAAACTCCACCTCTACTAAAAATTTAAAAATTAGCCAGGCATGATGGCACACACCTGTGGTCCCACCTACTTGGGAGGCTGAGGCAGAAGAATCACTTGGGCCTTGGGAGGTCAAGTGTGAAGTGAGCCAAGATTGTGCCATCATGCCACTGTACTCTAGCCCAGGCAAAAGAGTGAGACCCTGTCTCAAAAACAAAACAAAACATAAAAGATATTTCAGTAAGTTCTAATTTATGTATTTTAGAATTTATACATGGGGAGCTAGGGAGCTAGAATAAAGGATGCTATCTCAGCTGTACTTGTTATGATGGCTATAATCAGGAATTTAAGTCATACTTCTTGGTAAGGAGAAATTTACAGTATGTGATATACAGACAGTGAAAAAGCCATGTTCTACCACTTACTACCTATGTGCCCTGGGCTGAATTATTTAATATCTCTGATCCTTGAGATTCTCATTATTCAAAAGGGAATAATGACATTATGACTATTATAAACTGAATGTTTGTGTCCCCCCAAATTTCGTATGTCAACATTTCATATGTGATGCTATTTGAAGGTAGGACTTTTGGGAGGAAAGTAGGTTATGAAGGTAGAGCCCTTATGATGGGATTAGTGCCCTTATAAGAAGAAAGGGAGAGTGTCATCTCTCCCCATTAACAACCATGTGAGAACACAGCAAGAATATGGTCGTCTGCAAGCCAGGAAGAGAGCCCTCACTGGGAATCAAATCTTCTGGCACCTTGATCTTGGACTTCCCAGCCTCCTGAACTGTGAGAAATCAATTTCTGTTGTTTAAGCCACCCAGACTACGGTAACGTGTTAGAGCAGCCCAAAGTGACTAAGACAATACCTGATGCTGTCACTGAACAGAGTAAGGGCTCCAGAGACACGAGGTGCATTACAGGTGAGAGGGAAAGAGAGCTCAAACAGGTGATAACAAGCAGGTATGCCAAGCTGGATTAGAGTGACCTGGGAAGCAGGGAAATTAAATTAAGGAGTTAGAGGGTGGTTTTATACCCCAAGATGGAGAGTTTATTTTGATCCAATTGAAAGCTAATGTAGGATCTCAAGAGAGTCACAATATCAAAGTAATATCTTGAGAAGCTAGTACCTTGCCCACAGAAGAGCTGGAGTAATAGAAGCTGGAGGGAAAGGAATTGATCTGGTGTGGGGAAAGTCTGGATTCACCAATGATGATGGTGATAACAATCCAAGACTAATGCATTTCTATTACAGACTATTTCTATCACAGTGCTTAGAGCAGTCAACCTGAGTCAGTCCCAGGGAGATCTGGGGCAGGCTTTTATTCAAGTGCTCAAGTCTGGGTGCTTATGAGGTACCATTTGTCCTCTCAGTTTTTAGTGACTTTTCTTTTACAATAGAAAAACATCACATTTAACAATCAAAATAACGTCACTTACGAACAGAAAAACTTACTTAAAACACACACACACACACACATACACACACACACACAAAGAGATTTTTCCATCAACTAACCCATTTCAGCCAGCTCCTGGGTAAGGATGAGAATAGATACAAACCCACTGGAGTCTCCCTCAGCCCTTGTATTCACCACATTTCAAGCCAATAGTTTTCTCATAAGACAAATTTCTTATTCAAAGTGAATAAGATTTACTCTGAAATCTTGGCAAAGCCTCATTAAGCCTCAGCCCTATTCTATATAAGATAGCATCTCCTCACACGGTCCTTCATGGGTATAGACTTTTTAAAATTATAGATTAGAGCCTACTTTTTCAGAGTCTGGCCAAAAAAAAAAAAAAAAAAAAAAAAACCTTTCTTGGTTTGGAGTTCTCCTGTATAGATCTCACTTTTCTTGAGTTGAAGGGACCCAGAAAACACCAAAATAATAATTACTTTCTATCAACTGCTTATTATAAGCCAAACAACTATATTAAATTCTTAACATGCATTATTTTTCAAAGCTTCACGTACACAAAAATACAAACAAACAAGAACGACTACAAAAACTGTGAGTTATTGTTCACATGCCATAGCTGAGTAAGCTCATCTTAGAACAGTGGTTCACAATTTTGGCTGCACGTCAGAGTTACATTAAAAGATCCTTACAAATAGCTCCATGTCCAAGTGGTGCCTCAGACCACTGAAATTAGAATTTTTAGGGGTGTGACCCAGGCATCAGGCATCAATAATTTTTAAAGCTATGCAGATGACTCCAAAGTGCAGTCAAAGTTTGAGCACCACTTCCTTAATATCTCACCCAGGGTCACTCAGGTTGAAAGTGGCAGAGGACAGTCTTTGTATTCCAGTGTCCAAGATCCTTACAACTACATATGGCCATGGTTCTCAAAACTCTGGCAGCACAACTAGAATCATCTGGGGAGACTTTTTAAGAATATTAACACAAAGCCCCACCACCAAAACTTCTGAGTCCAATGGTATAATTTGGAGATCACCCATGAGCAGGTATTTTTTAAAATCTTCCTGCGCTATCTTAATATGCATCCAGGTTGGAGAATCATTGCTTCCTATTGTTCTTATAATATTTATTTTTATG
Source organism: Pan paniscus (assembly GCF_029289425.2). Lineage (NCBI taxonomy): Eukaryota > Metazoa > Chordata > Mammalia > Primates > Hominidae > Pan > Pan paniscus. The sequence continues at coordinate 80,305,715 of NC_073263.2, read as the reverse complement.
CATACCTTGAAGCCGTTCTTAAACCAATCTATATTTCTACATTCTTTCTCATTGATCTTTTCTTGCCTTAAGGGAATATAAGTAGCGTTCTTGACCTCCATCTGCTAATTAATATGATCAATGACTTTAATAATGGGTATATATTGAATATATCCCATATAATACATATGCTCAAAGATTAGAAAGTGCCTCAAAATCTAGATGCATATAAATATTTTACCAGTGATTTTTCCAACAATATACAAGTCTGAAAAAGAAAGAAAGAAATGTCCTAGAACAGGCTTACATAATTTCTAGAGATGAGTGGGGAGATGGCCACCATTAATGAGAACTCCAAAAGCAGAAAATTAAAGAAAAGGCAAATATCACATATCTAGAGGGTCTCATATAAGGAGGTTATTAAGGAAGTTTTGTAAATGTAAAGCATAACAGAAAGGAATCCTAACAAGGGAACAAGATGTTCAAATGGGAAAATAGGAATAAGCTTACAGGTGCTAAACGGCTGAAAATAGTGTTTTTTAAAAAATAATTATTTTATTGTTATTTTTTAGCCTTATTTATACTTTTGTTTTGTTTGGGGATGGAGGCTAGAGGTCTTATTGAGGTATAATTGACATATAACAGAGTACACATATTTAAAATTTATAATTTTATATTTAGAGATAGCTATATGCCCATGAAACAATAATCAAAATCAAGTCAGTTACCCCCAGAAGATTCCCTGTGCCTGGTTATAATTCTGCCTCCACTAGCAAGCAGGCACTGATCTGATTTCTGTTATGATAAATTAGTGCAATTTCCAAATTTTTAAAAAAGTGGAATCACACAGTATGCATGAACAGTATGGAATTATGTAATATATACTGTTTTTATTGTTCAACTTCTTTCACTCAGCATATTTATTTTGAGGTTCATCCATTTTGCTGCATGTTTATTCCTATTCTTTGCTGAGTAATAGTCCATTGTATAGATATACCTCAAATTGTTTATTCATTCATCTGTTGAGGGATATTTGGATTGTTACCAAGCTTTTGCTATTCCAAATAAAACTTTGACTATAAGTCTATCAGATTTATCCCTAGGTATTTCATATTTTGAAGCTTATTGTAAATGAGACTCTAACCCAATTTCTATCATTCTTGCTAGTATTTAGAAATATAGTTGGATATTTATAACTTGATTATGTATGCAGAAACATTGCTATTAGCTCTAGTAGCTTTATTTTAGATTTCATTGGATTTTTTACATAGACAATTATATCATTTGTGAATAAAGACAGTTCTCCTTTTTCCATTACAATATGAAATTGAATTCTTTTTCTTGTCTTACTCTACTGGGTCTCTAGAGGCTCCCAGTTTACTACAGGGAATAAGAACAGACGTCCTTGCCTTGTTCCCAGTCCTTAGGGGGAAAGCACTCAGTATCCATGAAGTATGGTGGTAGTTTTAGATATTTTTGTGGATTCCCTTGTCAGATTGAGGAATTTTTCTTCTTGTGTTCTTACTTCACTGAGAGTTGTTGTTGTTGTTGTTTTCCTGAGACAGGGTCTCACTCTGTCACCCTATATCCTGAGTGACAGAGTGAGACCCTGTCTCAGGAAAACAACAACAGCAACAATCACAGCTCAGTACAGCTTAACCTACTGGGCTCAAAGGATCCTCCCACCTCAGCCTCCCAAGTAGCTGGGACCACAGGTGTGTGCCATCATGCCTGGCTAATTTGTATATTTTTTATAGAGATTGGGTCTCGCTGTGTTGCCTAGGCTAGTCTTGAACTACTGGCTCAAGTGATCCTCCCGCTTTGGCCTCTCAAAGTGCTGGGATTACAAGTGTGAACCATGACGCCTGGCTCACTGAGAGTTTTTTAAATCAAAAGTAGATAATAGATTTTTAAGTATTTTCCTGTCATCATAGAGATGATTATATGTTGCTGTTTTTAATTTGTTAATGCAAAGAATTGCATTGCTTGGTTTTCAGAAGTTAAATTGACTCTACACTCCTGGAATAAACCCCATTTGGTCATAATATATTATTCTTTATATATATTATAAGATTAAATTTGCTAATATTTGGCCCATAATCTTAGCATCTCTGTTCATCAGAAATATCAGTTTGTCATTTTCTTTTCATGTAATGTCTTTGGCTGGTTTTGGAATCAAGATTATATTGTCTTTAGAGAATTAGTTTGAAAATATGCCCTCTCTTTAGTTTTTTTGGGAAATTTTGTGTAGAATTTGTATTATTTCCACATCAAATGTTTGGTAGAATTTACCAATGAGATCATCCACACCTGAAGTTTACTTTGTAGGAAGGTTTGTAACTACAAATTCAATTTATTTAATAGATATAGGTCAATTTAGGTTATCTATTTATGAGTAAGATTTGGTAGTTGGTATCTTTAAATAATAAGCTTATCGTATCTAAGTTGTAGAAATGTATTAAAATAAAATTGCTCTAAATGTTCTTTTATTATCTTCTGAATATCTGTAGCATCTACAGTAATGTCACCCTTATCATTTCTGCTTTGGCTGTTGCTTTTCTTTCCTATTATTTTTCCCTAATCAGTTTGGCTACAGTTTCATCAATTTTATCAATCTTTTTAAGATACAGATTTTAGTTTCTTTGGTTTTCTCAATTGTCTTTTTATGTTTTCTAATTCATTGAGTGCCACTTTGTTAACTAGCTATGTGGCCAATGTTAATCATTTCATCCTGAGGTTTAGCTCCTCCTTCACCGAACTGGTGTGAGGACTATATTGGATAATGCAGGTAAAAAGCACTCCCACAAGAGCATTTTCAGCTCCCTTCTTTTTATTGCCAATTCATCTGGTATCAATTTTCTTGTGCGCAAACGACCTCCTCTAATATTTCTTGTAGTAGAAGTCTCTTGGTGATTATTTCTTTCAATGTTTGTATGTCTGAAAAAGCCTTTTTTTACTTTCTTTTCTGAAAGTTATTTTCACTGGGTATAGAATTCTAAGTTGATTTTTTTTTCCAGCACTGCCTTCACTGTCTTTTTATTTGCATTATTTCTCAAGAGAATCCTGCTGTTATTTTTATTTTTGTTCCTCTATATGCATCATAACTGTTTTTTTCCTATTCTGTCCTGTGTTTTGAGCACTTCAGTCATGATGTATTTCATGTTTCTCATGCTTGTGATTTGTTGAGCTTGTTGGATTTGTGGGTTTACAGTTTTATCAAATATGAAAAAAAATGGCCAGTATTTCTTCAAATATTTCTTCCACTCCACTCCTTTCTTTGGGGAATTGCAGTTGCATCCACATTAGGTCACTTGAAGTTGTCTCCAGATCCTTGATACTCATCTCATTTTTAAAAATTTATTTTTTATTTGGATTTTCTTTTTCTATAATTTCTTATTTTACGGTCTCACAATCTCACTAATCTTTGCTTTTGAAATGTATAAGTTGCCATTAATTCAATTCAGTGTGTTTTTTAAAATCTCATACATTGTAGTTTTCTTTTCCAAAAGTTCAGTTTGAACCATTTCTTATATTTTCATGTTCCTACTCAACTATCTGAATACATGAAATATAGTTATAAAAACTGTTTTAATGCCTTGTCTGTTATTCTAATAATTCTGTGAATTCTGTGTTCATTTTGGTTTATGTATTTTTCTTTTCATTAATGGTCATATTTTCCTGCTTCTTTACATGCCTGGTGATCTTCAATTCGATGCCAGACATTATAAATTTTACCTAGTTAAATGCTGGATATTTTGTATTCCTATAAATATTAAATACGCTTGAGCTTTGTTCTGGAATATAGTTAAGTCATCTGGAAACAGTCTGATCTTTTCAGGTCTAGCTTTAATATTTGTTAGTTGGGATCAGAGCTTTGTTTAGAATGGGGCTAATTATTCCTGACTCTGAGGTAAACCCCTTCTGAGTTATCTACCTAATGCCCCATGAATTGTAATATTTTCCAATCTGGCTGATGGGAACAGGCAATAGCCCTAGCCCTGTGTGGATTTGAGGCATTCTTCTCTTTAATCCTTTCAGATGGCCTTTTCCTCAACTTATGAGTGGCTTGCATTTATGTAATGATCAGCGAAATGCTCAAGGAAGACCCTCTGTAAATCTCTGGGGTTCTTTCTCAAGTACTCTGTCCTGTGAACTCCAGCTGCCTTGATTTCCCCAGACTTATAGCTCTATCTCTTCAGTTCAGGGATTTTGCCAGTTACAGCTTGGGTCTTTTTTTTTTTTCTGAGCCACAGACTGGAAACTCTCTCCATGCAGTTAGTTAGAGCAATCAGAGTGCTCATTTGTTCCCTTTCTCTCAGGCATTGCTGTCTTTTGTTGCTTCAAATATTTTGTCTGGTTTATTTGGTTTCAGATGGAAAAGTAAATCTAATCCCTGTTGCTCTATATTGGCTGGAAGCAGAAGTACTTTTTGGTTATTTAAAATTTCCTAATTATAGATGTTTCATACAATCATGGAACTAGAATTGCACCAAGGAGATGACAAGTATGAAATGCCCAAATAAGAGCAGAATTTCTCTTGTGGTATATGACACATACAGTGAACACACAGTAGATTTAGTCTACTCAGCTGGATTATAAATACCATAATGACAAGGATTTTGTCTTATGTTTTTCATGTATCTTTCCATTGTCCCTAGCCTGTATCCTGCAGAATCAGGACAAATGGTGGTAATTACTAATTTGCATTCTCCTTTCACAGCTTGTCTGTTTATCTTGCCTTAGCTGAGACAATGTACCATCACAAATGCTCACTAATATGCCTTACTACATAGATCTTGAAGGAACTTCTTCTTTAGCATTTTTAATAGGCAAAAATAAATTTTCAAAAGATCCCAATTCTGACTCCTAACCTATAGAAAAGGAGAGGGGCCATCTCACATGCTTTTAATAAATTTCTCATCAACAGTCTGAGAAATGTTGATGTATAATGGCTGATTGGAAGAATTAAACAGAGAGTACATGATGGGGTTTATTTTGGGAGCAAGTGGAAAGGACACTGAGGCAGCATGAAGTTTTAACACAGGTCTTGGGATCAGGCATGCCTCAATTCCAATCCTAGTACCTCAAACTCTGTGGTATTAGACAAGGTTTTTGACCTCACTGAGCTTTGATCTGATCATCTCTAAATATGAGCATGGGAATACCACTTTACAGAATGGCATGAGAATCATAGACAATGTTCATTAAAACAGCACAGGCTCCGCTATTTGGCAGAAAGAGACATGTAAGAATTTGAAATCTGACTCCTGCTACTAATTAGCTATGGGGTTCATGGTAAATCACATCAAGATGAGGTTCAATTCCAAATTTAGAATTGGCATAAGGATTGTATCAGATAATGCATATGAAAAACACTTAGTAAAAATGCCTGCAATAAATACTGTTGATTAATCCTTGCCTACTAACAACCACTTTGACAACCCCATAAAATCTCTGTGGGATTCTTGAAGAAAATTAAAACACTTGGGGGTGAGTGGCGACAGTTGATATTTTAGTCTTTCTTCAACGATGTCTTCATTTCTTCCAAATCAACAGTGCACTCTCCTCAGAACCAAAACACAGTTATTCAAGAACTGTCATGATGGACACCCCAGTGTTCATGAGACCTAATTAATTTTTGCATTATTATTTTTAAAACATTTTATGTATTTTCAATACAAATTGATACAATAAAAACTAAGCAAGAGTATAGCATTTTGCATTATTATTTTATCAAGGCTCACATTTTGGCATTAAATAATGATATAAATCAACTAGAAAACAGCATGAAAACACCAGTAAAGACAAATATCATCTTAACTTCCCATAGTGTTCTCTTGTAATGTCTCCTGTTAAAAGTGGTTAGGAAGAAAAGAAAAAAATACCTCTTAAAATGATGTCTACCATAAATATTTAAATTGTGATGCTGTTTATGCTAGACAAAACAAAAATCTAGCAAAGGAAAATGCAATACTACCTTCAGTGCTGATGTAAAGATAAACAATAATAATAGCAGTAATGCACCACATAATACATAGAGAAATAAAATTGATAAAGAATCAGCAAATAAAATTCCCTCAATAAACTTTTTCATAGAACACACATAAACAGGAATTCTGGAGCACTTAGAAATCTTCTTTTATTTAATCCCATGATGACTATACTCACAATTGTCATTAATGTGAAAGAACAAATAATTTCTTTTCTCTTACAAAGTAGTCACAGAAAAATAGAATTAAAATATACTAAATGTTACAGGTACCAGTTTCAAAATACAACTTTAAGTTATTAAGAGAGTCTGCTACTAATTCTTCTTTCAAAAAAGGCTCTGACACAGCAAAACCTAGTTATACAAAGCTAAATTCATTCAGAGATTTTAAAGGAAAAACATCATTTGGTTACTTTTCAATAATTTATTAAAAGAATTAAAAATATTTGTTTTAAAAATGCACACATGAACACACACACCACCATTTCTATCTCTTACTCTTTTAGTAATGCAGCAGTGGGTGGGACGGGGCACTCAAAGCCTCTGTGGTTTGAAAAGGACTCCCTATATAGATTCTGATGAACATGCAAGCACTGAGTAGCTTTCTCCAGCTTCTACTTTCCCAAGGAAAAACAACAACTCAAAAGGTCCTAATTTTTACCTACATAACTTTAGCTGAATTAATTATTGATCCCTTAGTTTTGGAAGGTTAAAGTAGGACCCTCAATTTCATAAGAAAGCAGGGTGCATGGGCTGGAGGGAGATGGATGAGGGGGCTGGAAGGGGGAGCTGAAATCCTGAGCAAGCACAACTGGAAAGTAGACAACAAAAGACAGTGTTCCCCAGACTCTGGGCGTCCTAAAGCAACGGTGTCCAATCTTTCTGGCACCAGGGACCATTTTTGTGGAAGACAGTTTTTCCACAGACGAGGTTGGGGTAGGGTGTATAGTTTTGGGATGAAACCATTCCACCTGAGATCATCAGACATCAGATTCTCATAAGGAGCGCACAACCTAGATCCCTCGCATGCACAGTTCACAATAGTGTTCCTGCTCCTGAGAGAATCTAATGCCCTGGCTGATCTGACAGAAGGCGGAGCTCAGAGGTTAATGTTCACTCATAATGCTCACTCGCTGACCACTCACTGTCTGGTGTTCAGCTTGGTTTCTAACAGGCCACGGACTGCAACCCTGGGCTTGGGGACCCTGTCTTAAAGCAAAAAGCAGAGACCAAGGTGAAAGCAAGGATGAAGAGGAAGATCAGGGGGACCAGTTATCTGATACAGTCCATGCTTAGGCATTAGAACTATGACTGCAAGAATCCTCCTCCTCCCTCCTTCTTTTCCTTCCCCTAAACTATTCTTCTATATCAAAAAAAAAAAAAAATGACAGTTCCTAAGCATAGGGCAGGATCTACTCATTCCCTAAAAAAGAACGTTTATTTAGTAAAATGACTAACATCAGCTCAATCTTTAAGCAGATAGAGATAAAGAAAGGGGAACTATCAAAGGACACAGTACCTCTGTGTTGGCCTATGTTCAACCAACGTCTTTGAGGGCCTACTATGTCCAGCCATTGAGCTTAGTTTTTGTTTAACATGGCCAACATTGATGAATAATGTTAACATATGCCAGGCTCTGTCCTGAAAGTTCTTCATGAACCATCTCACTTAATCTTCACAACAATTCTATAAGGATAAGTCTACCATTATTCCCATTTTATATATGGAGAAACTAAGGCTCAGGAAATATAAACAACTTGCCAGCTGTCATACATCTCTTAGTGAGAAAAAGATCATGGTAATCTGACTCCAGGTAATACCCAGGTAATCTGACTCCAAAGCCCATGTCCTTATCCATTGTACTTGACAGCAAACTAATGCTTTATTGGTAAGGGGCTTGGCAGGTTGGATGAGTAGTACTGACATCATCCTTCATGCACATATATGACTGCGGCCCTACACTGCCCTTCTGGTTTTCCGTAGTTTCATGAACTAAATGTAGGTTTCATTTCAATGTCTGTAATGTGGTGTTAACTTTTCTTTACATGCATCTGTTCACACACAGCCACCCAGCCTTCACAGAACTATGCTAATAATGGCAGAAGCAATTCAAAAGAAAGGGTTTGAGTATATTGCACAATGTTAGATTAGTGGATTTTTCCTCCTAATTAGGTATTTCTTATGTTATTGGTAAAAATATCTCGATTCCCTAAAGCCAAACTAACTGATTAGTGAGGAAAGCACATGTGGATCACACTGGGCAGCAGAGAGAGAACAAATGTGGGGCACCATGGAGGTAGCTGGGTCTGAATCTCAGCTCTGTCTCTTAATTCCTAGGTGATTGCCAGACAGTCATAAAGCTCTTTGAGTTTATTTACCTATCTATATAATGCAAAAATAAGACAGCTACCTTCATAACAGTATTGTAGGACATAGAAGAAACCATGTGAATAAAAAAGCCTAGCACCACAACTGGCGTCTACTGATGCTTTCAGCACATTAGCTTAAATTTCACAAAGGCTAATCTGATATTTCTGTATTTGACTGCCTGTTGGCCAATCCAATTTTCTCTTAAATTAAGTGCAAAACTGTTACAAAGGTGAAAATTCTATACTAGCAGATCTCAAATTTTACTATATGTAAGTATCACTAGAGATACTGTTAAAATGAAGGTTTTGTAAATTCTCCTCACAGAGATTCTGATTCAGAAAGTTTATGGTGGGGACCCAGAATTTTCACTTTCGGTGAATCTGAATTGAAAAACATACTTTGAACATTATGTATGCTCCATTTCCTCTCTCCATATATATGTGTATATGTGTGTGACTGTATGTGTATATATATGTATATACATATGTGTATGTATGTGTATAGATATACATGGGTTCCATTTCAATGTGTGTGCGTGTGTGTGTACAAATATATATATATTATATTCTTTAAAGTCCTGTGTTTAAAATACTATAGGTGCAGTCTCAGCCCCAAATTTACTAATGCTATTGAAGCCTACTGAGGATTATGTTAAGACTATACTTTTAATATCTTCATGACACTAAACGCCATGGGACCCATAATAAAAATGCAAATCTATACCAACAAATAATTTCTGAAACTTAATCTTGAATTAGTATATGACAAAATAAAGAGAGTATAGTTGGGTATAGTATATAACAATGTGTATAAGAGAAATAAAAAGAAGCTGTTCAGATTGGTGTAGCTGTTACAAAAAAGAGTATGGAGGTTCCCAAATAAATTTAAAACGCAACTACCATATGATTCAGCAATCCCTCTTTTGGGTATGTACTCAAGGGAAATGAAGTCACCACCTCGTAGAGATACCTGCATTTTCAGGTTTATTGCAGCATTATTCAAAATACCCAAGATATGGAAACAAACAAAGTGTCCATCAATGGATGAATGGAGAAATAATTGTGTTAAACAGTCATGCACTGAATAACATTTCAGTCAATGATGGACCTCACATAAGACGATGGTCCCCTAAGATTATAATGGAGCTGAAAAATTCCTATTCCCAGTACGTAGCATAGCACAATGCATTACCTACTGCACTGCTAGTTGTATAAAAGTATAGCACATACAATTATATAGACTGGGCACAGCGGCTCACACCTGTAATCCCAACACTTTGAGAGGCCAAGGCAGGAGGATCATGTGAACTCAGGAGTTCCAGACCAGCCTGGGTAACATAAGGAGACCCTATGTTACAAAATTAAAAATTAAAAAAACAAACAAACCTAGCCCAGCATTGTGGCACGCACCTGTGGTCCTAGCTACTTGGGAGGCAGAGGTAAGAGATTTGCTTGGGTCAGGGAGGTCAAGGCTGCAGTGAGCCATGATCGCACCACAGTATTCCAGCCTGGGTGACAGAGAAAGACCCTAACTCAAAACTGTATATATTTATACTTGATGATGATAATAAGAGACTATGTTAATGGTTTATGTATGTACTGTAATATACTTTTATTGTTATTTTAGCATGTACTCTTTCTATTTATATTAAAGAAAAAACAGTTAACTATAAAACAGTCTCAGGCCACTCCTTCAGGAGATATTCCAGAAGAAGGCATTGTTATCTTAGGAGATGAAAGCTCCATGTGTTATTGAACCTGAAAGACCTTCCAGTGGGACAAGATGTGGAGGTGGAAGACAGTGATATTGATGATCCTTACCCTGTAGAGGCCTAGGCTAATGAGTGTATGTGTCTTAGTTTTTAACAAAAAAGTTTAAAAGGCAAAATATAAAATAAAAAATTTTTAAATATTAAAAACTCTTACAGAATAAGGACATAAATAAAGAAAATGTTTTGTACAGATGTACAAGGTGTGTGTGTTTTGTGTTATTGCAAGGGTCAGAAAGTTTTTTAAAAGTTTGTAAAGTAAAAAGTCACAGTAAGCAAAGGTGAATTTATTATTGAAGAAAAAATATTTTTATGAGTCTAGTGTAGGCTAAATGTACAATGTTGATAAAGTCTACAGTAGTGTATAGTAATGTCCTAGGCCTTCACATTCACTCACCATCCACTGACTCAGCCAAAGCAACTGCCAGTCCTGCAAGCTTCATTCGAGGTAAATGCCCTATACAAGTGTATTTTTTATCTTTTATACCATATTTTTGCTGTACCTTTCTATGTTTAGGTATATTTAGATACACAAATCCTTACCATTATGTGACAATTGCCTACAATATTCAGTACAGTAACATGCAGTACAGGTTTACGCCTAGGAGCAATGGGCTATACCATATAGCCTAGGTGTGTAGTATGCTATGCCCTCCAGATTTGTGTAAGTACACTGTGTAATGTTTGCACAACAACAACATCACTTGATGATGCATTTTAGAAGGTATCACAGTTGTCGAGCAACATGTGACTGTATATATACGATAAGATATTATCTGGTCTTAAAAAAAAAAAACAATTCTTGCCATTGGTCACAACTGCGGATGAACCTGGAGAACATTATGCTAAGTGAAATAAGCCAGACACAGAAAGACAAATACTTCATGATCTATCTCACTTATACGTTGAATCTAAAAAGGTAAGATAAAAGTTAATTACATAGAAAAAAAATGTAATTTTGGTTACCAGGAGGAAGTAGGCGGAGGTAGGCAGAGGTGGAAATTGGGAGATGTAGGTCAAAGAATTCAAAGTTGCAAATATTTAGGAGGAGTAAGTCTAGAGATCTAATAGACAATATGAGGACTTTCATTGATAATATTGTGTTGTTTTTGAGGTTTTTGCCAAGAGAGTAGCACACACAAAAGCATAACTAGATCAGATGATAGACATGCTCATTTCTTTCACTTTCATTTCATTTTAATATACTTCTAGGTAACCATTTCACCACCTAGAAGTATATTAAAACATCATGTTGTACACCTTAAATATATACAACTTAATTTTTATAAAAAGAAGCTACCCAGATTATTATACTTTTTTTCCCTCGGGCATGCTTTGGAAAAAAAACGAATGCAGAAAAGTTAACTTTGAAGAAAGCTTAAAAAAGAAATCAATGAAGTTTTAAAAGGAAGGCCACAGAACCAGTCGCTGGAAAGAAGTTCTCAGTACTTAACTATATTTTCAGGTTTTCAAAAACAGGTAAAGCCCTTATTTGCAAGAAATATTCGCAGAGTTTTGTTGGTACTTTTTTTGTGTTTGTCTGGACTGCTTTGGCATTCTTCAATTTTCCTTGGACTGTGAAAGGATCTATTGTGCATTGAATCACCAGTGTTCATTAAGAAAATGTTTTACTGGCCGGGCACGGTGGCTCACGCCTGTAATCCCAGCACTTTGGGAGGCCAAGGCGAGCGGATCACTAGGTCAGGAGATTGAGACCATCCTGGCTAACACAGTGAAACCCCGTCTCTACTAAAAATACAAAAAATTAGCCAGGCGTGGTGGTGGGCGCCTGTAGTCCCAGCTACTCGGAAGGCTGAGGCAGGAGAATGGCGTGAACCCTGGAGGCGGAGCTTGCAGTGAGCAGATATCGTGCCACTGCACTCCAGCCTGGGTGACAGAGTGAGACTCTGTCTCAAAAAAAAAAAAAAAAAAGAAAGGTTTTACTTTGGTCAAAAGAAATTATATTCAATAAATGATGGAGAAAATGTCCAGTTTTACTAGCTGAATCTGCCAGCATGGAGCTAAGTGTATTCTTCCAGAAGAATTTGGCCATAGATAGAAAATCTTGTCCAAAGACTTTAAAATACAAGTGAGTTATTAATTTCCTAGGCCTGGAAAATCAGCCTCCAGCCCATCTGTATCTTTCAATATTACCACAGAAATGATGTTCTGGAGGAATGTGCCCACTAGAACATGTCACTAAGTTGCCCGCTAAGTTACAGAATGGATAGGGATTCATTTGATTCTGAGGAACTTCCCTAAAATTACCCCATCATATCCTTCACTTCAGCCCCTTGACTGTCATCATTCACTCTTCTCCAGAAGTAGACTTTCCTATCCAGCTCTTCTACCTGAAACCTGACCAGATATCCCCGCTTGTGGTAACCACTCTGGTGTCCTACAGCCCTTGATGCCTTGCCATTCACTCAAAACCTGTCCATTCTTAGCCTACACTTTATCCTTCTTGAGTATTTGTCTCCTTAACAACATTGTAAACTCCTCAGAGGGCAGAAACCATATCTTCAATTTTATCTGAACCCCTATAATGCCTAGCCCCGCACCTTTGGGCATAGTAGGCATTCATTCAGTAAAGATGTACTGACAGGAGTTCAGCATACTGAATTTCACACATCTCCCCAAAAGTGCCATGCTAGTCCTGAAGTCACCGAGTGTTTGCTGGGCAAGGTGCAGAGCCACTAGCTTCTTTTGCTAGTACTGAGAGCAACCATAACCTTCTCCATAGCCCACTAAGCTTTGGATAGTGTCTTGGCGTTATGGGATTCTCGTCTTTTGTATGATAGAAGTCCAAACTTCAATCTGGACCCATTTTTATTCATACATATCTCTAAGTAGTGTCAGAAAGACAGAGAAATATTCTGCAGCCAAAACTGGTCTTTATTTTCTTTGGCTTGAAGGCTAGTAGTACTGGCAAGCAGACAGATATCTGTATTTTCAATACATGAAAAATATCACCCAATAAAGCACGCATCAATATAACTAAAAATTTAAAGTAAAAATAAGGGCAGTATTTCTAATGTGGAATATTATTTCACCCACACATCATTAGTGCTGGGTGTGCAATACAAGAATAAGTATGACCAAAGATTTAAAAAGTAAGCCTCTACCTCTTTCTTTCTCTTGGCTTCACGGTGCCTACATCCTCTCACCAATAAGATCACAAGAGAACTTCATGTTAATTACCACCATTCACTATGGTGTGACATTATCTGTGGAAAAATAATGTATTTTTCTTGGCCCCCATTCAAAAGGATTGGTTACTTAACAGCTTAAACAGGCTCATTAAAAAATTGCTTTACCCACAAAGCCTCTCCCACACCAGGAAAGCACAGGAAGAAATCTTTGAGGAAAACCTCTGTTTTAAATAATCAAAAGTTGCTTTTGGTTCAGTATCTCAGATCTTCAAAGGAGTAAACTTGCTTGAGTCCATGTGACAAGCGCTAAAAGAATGGTAAAATAGATCTGTCCTGCACCACACAGTGGAGCCTTGAAACAGACAAATAAGTTCCCCGACAGCATCAATCAAGTGAAGTTCTTGTGACTTTTTTTGACTAAGCACTGAGACAGTGATTGGAATAATGAGAAACAATGCTGAAAAACAATAGAAAATTGCTGGCTTCCCCACCTCCCTCTACTACCACTTCCAAATGATAGCTATAATTCAGCAAAAGATCATAGAAGCTGGCATTTATGCTGAATATCACTTCCTACCAGGCTTTTATTTACTATAAATGAATATCTGGCTGAGGGGAGTAAATTGTATGTGACCATCCCTATCAATAGCAAACTAAAATATATTGGCATGATCTCAAATAAATAGAGCAGATAAATATAGTAGTCTGGCACAGGATTGCACATGGTGAGCTGTTTTGCAGGTTTGTGGCAAAAGAATAGAAGACGCATTACAAATAAACGTACCGTACTTAATATTGTCTCATGGAAGACGGCTCAATCTTGCTAAATCAAATAAGAATTTCAGGAAAAGAATTGAGCCATACTCCTAAGTTTATAAATCATAATATAGCTCTTTTTCTAAGGTACAGGATTTCACATATGAATGGAGAAGTTTAAGACTGGCTGAAATAATGAAGGCTGAATGCAAGAGAATGAGTTGTGGACTCTCTATCAACAGAGACATGGAAATGTTTGCTGATGAATAAATTTAAATTCATCATTGCAAACTGAAACAGCACAGTATTTGTTAAAATTAGCCTAAAACTTTAAAGTTGGGGGGAACTTTGTAGACAATAAGGGAGAAGTTTTAATTTATAAATTATTGTCATTTTAACTCTGTCTTTCTTACATGATGTCTTCAAAATCCATAATAGAAATATGACTCTTGTTTTGTTATTAATATTCCCAGAAAGGAAGGCGAGAAAGAAAACATTTCTTCCTCAATTAAGAAGGCTTTTAAGCCTTTTTTTGCCTGAATTTCACTAATGCTTCATTTCGATAAATCAATCATGTTGCTCTATTGTATTAAAATGTACTTTAATAACAAATGTTTGAAATCAGAAGTGACATTTTTTCTAAGATGCATATCTAATAAAGTAACGCATTTTCATCCTGTGCGAAACAGCTGGACCATGACGAGATCACATTAGCACTAATTAAAATGATATTTTTTGTGCAATTTTTGCTAACCCAGCTTCATTGGACTCAAAAGGATTTTTGAAATCCATAATAAAGGCTATTATGTAATCTTACCATGATTCTTTTGAATCAGGCTACTGTCTAATTTCTCTGTAACAATATTTTCTTAAAACTCTCACTCTATAAAATCAGTATTGTTTTTACTCGTAAAGCTCTTTTTTCAATATATGATCCTCATTTAATTAAAAAAAATTAAAGCTTTAATTTATTTTGCTTGATGAACAAGAAAAATATAATATTAAAGACAACATTTTGCAATGTTTCTCTTTTTCCTCACTTTACTGGGTCCCTGTTGTTCCCAACGTATAATTTGCAAAACATATTGCTTCAATACTTACAATGAGAGAGGCGGCCCAGCTGTGGGAGGGAGAGGACAACAGCCTCCAATATTACCATAATAATCTGCCTAGAGTCCCATGAGCCCTCTGGTATATACAATTCTCTGTACTGCAGGCCCCAGCTGGAGAACATTCGCTTGACATGTATGCCAACCTTTGCCTGAAGGCAAAATAAAAAAAAGGCAGAGAAGTAATCATGAAAATAAAAAATCTTGTCAAAGGCATTAGAATGCAGTTCCCATGTTTTTGCTCACGTAGGCAGGCATTGTGCTAACAAAATGATATGAGACTTTAAAAGACTGCAGCTGGTATGTATTTAGAGTTTAAAAAGAAAGCCATGTGCTATGTTAATTCTGCAATCCTAAAATTCGGAGAAGGGGGGTCTGTGGGCAGTGATAGTTTAGTTATTACTGTCAATATATATGACAACTTTATTTACTAACTATTACTTGGAAGATTGCACGTTATAGAGATTGAACAAGAAGAAGTAGCATTATAGTATTGAGGTTAATCATGGATAAAAATTTCAAACAAATAATATTTATATTTTTGGTCAAATGAATGTGAGAGGAACTCAAGCAGTAGCTGATTGTAATACACTTAATTTTTTTTTTTTTTTTGAGACAGGGTCTCACTTTTTTGCCCAGGCTGGAGTACAGTGGCGCAATCATAGCTCACTGCAGCAATCATAGCTCACTGCAGCCTTTAACTCCTGAACTCAATTGATCTTCCCACCTCAGCCTCCCAAAATACACTTTTAAAATAATCTTTCAAAACTAATATTATATCAGAAAATGTTATGTTCACCTTTAAAATAATAAAATATTGAAGATAGTTTTTGAACAAAGTATGTGTGTTTTGAAACCAAAAGTTCAGGTTTGGTTGCAGTTTACTTAAAAAACCAATAAAACTCAATGGGCTTAGAATATTCAAAATTAATATTTAAAAATCTGATATTCTTGTTACAACACTAAAAGTTCCCAAATTTTATTTGTTGAAATAAGAGACTGCTCTGAAAACAATTCAGAATATATTTAGAGTCACACACATTCTAAGCACTTTAAACTGGGTAGCATCCCACTGAATAATTATTCTGAACAGGTAATAATATGCTATTATATATGTAGGATATAAACTTTTTTGTCAAATTAATTTTCCCAGATACTAGACAGACTGAAAGAGGCAGCATAACGTTATATCATTCTTAAACATTGTCAAGAAATGCCAAATTTTACTGTCTTTTTACAAATCTGGTAATGATAAATCTCTCTACTTGGCAAATTAAGAGACAGATTTAGACAATTTAGAGTTCACAGTGCAAAGGCAAGTCATTCATAGTTGATTACTTGTGGGGACAGGATACAGAAATAGGGTTCGTAATTACATCGTAATTACATATTTATGAGACTAATTAATCTCAATCTCTCCCACAAAATGTACATGAGGGCAGGATTATTTTATTTTTACTTTATTTAGAAAACTGTACCCATTTTATACTAAGAGCATTACACACACTAGGTATTCATTGAAAGAATGGGTGTATGCATTTAATTATTCATTCATTCATTCATTCATTCACTAAGCAAATATTTACTGAGGCAGTAGGGATGCAGCAATGAGTAAAGCTTGTCTTCGCAACACAGAAGACAGATAAAAGATAAAAGAAAAATAAGTATAATATGTACTGTGTTAGATGATGATAAATACTAAAACGTTCATCAGGGAAAGGGGACAGAGAGTGTATATGGACAGGTGACTGAAATTTTAGAAAGAGTGGCCAACACGCCTGTAATCCCAGCACTTTGGGAGGCTGAGGCGGGTGGATCGCCTGAGGTTAGGAGTTTGATACCAGCCTGGCCAACATAGCGAAACCCCGTCTCTACTAAAAATACAAAAAATTAGCTGGGCGTTGTGGTGAGTGCCTGTAATCCCAGCTACTTGGGAGGCTGAGGCAGGAGAATTGAATGAACCTGGGAAGCGGAGTTTGCAGTGAGCTGAGATTGCGTCATTGCATTCCACTCCGGCCTGAGCAACAAGAGCAAAACTCCATCTCAAAAAAAAAAAAAAAAAGAAAAGAAAAGAGTGGCCAAGAGGCCTCCCTACAATGAAAGTGTGAAATGGACTCAGTTCTTTCCACTGCGTAAAATTGAATAGGTTCCCAGTAAGAATCCAATAAAAAAAAGCAGAGCAACATCTCAAAATACTTTCCCTTTCATCACTGATGTAAATAGCTGTATATCCCATGAAATTATAAGCCTCTCTTAAAGAGACTGCAATCTTTTTTGGATATTATGTCCGGCACTTGGCACAGTATCTTACATATAGTAGATGCTCTACCTATTATGCCAAATTGACTTGGCTTTATATTGGAATAAAACGGCAAGAGTAAGAAGATCTTCTCTGCCCCCAAGGAGTGGTAAAATTACCAAGGATGGAGAAGAACCACCCAGCACACTGCATGTCCAGAGAGGAGAGATACAGTGATGCTGGGCATACACCATCTTGCAACATTTGGATTGATATTGCTAAAGTTCCCAGATCACTACACTCAGCTGCCCAGCCCAAAGATGACTGCCCACTTTTGGTCCCAAGTGAAAAGAAGGCAAGTTTATGTAGAGAACTGTGCATATGTACCATTACAAATAGGGAAATTAATCAAAGCCCTTACCTTACTAACAGAGACTTAAATTAGGATCATGCTTATCCAAGAAGGAAAGCACACATATGCCATTTTGATGAAAGTGGTCTTGGGCCAGGTGTGGTGGCTCACGCCTGTAATCCCAGCACTTTGGGAGGCCAAGGCGGGTCGATCACGAGGTCAGGAGATCGAGACGATGGTGAAACCCCGTCTCTACTAAAAATACAAAAAATTAGCCGGGCGCCTGTAGTCCCAGCTACTCGGGAGGCTGAGGCAGGAGAATGGCGTGAACCTGGGAGGCAGAGCTTGCAGTGAGCCAAGATCACGCCACTGCACTCCAGCCTGGGCGACAGAGAGAGACTCCGTCTCAAAAAAAAAAAAAAAGTGGTCTTGGAGGAAGTTCATGCCTCTTTTTATCCATATCTACAAAGTGTGGAACTGGACACGTGCAAGTAGCAAATTACATAAGGTACTTAGGCAGATGCTGCCTGGAGAGGTCAAATGCTGCAGTGTCATGTAGCATGAGCTAAAGAGACACTGTTTTCTCACAGATGTAGGAAAATGGGTCACTGGATGGGGGCTCTCGGGAAAACAAGTAACAGTAAAAGGATGCAAAAAGCACTGTGATAAAAAGGGGTTGACACGATTACTGCCTAAAGTTGTAGAAGAATGTATAGATGGCAAAACAAGAAAAGTTGCAACTAACACAAGGGAAGAAATGTGTAATATCATGTTCTTCCGTCACCTCTAGCTGAATGTGCATGTTCTTCCTCACCTCCAGCCCATTGCATGTTTTCCCATTGTCTCCTTTTCTGCTGTCTAGTACTGAAGGTCACAGCTTTCTCATCGCTGCCTGTGTGTGAAGACTGAAGGTTTGCCCTTTTGAATTCCTGGATCCTGGAAAGTATCTGGAAAATGTAGGCACTCATCAAATATTTGTTGCTAGGAACAAAGCCTTCAATTACATTAGGCACTGACTTCAATCTTTATTAAGCCACAGTGCTTAATAAAATTCTTTTAGCAACTTAATTTAGATTATTATTGACAAATAAAAATTGCATGTATTTAAGGTATTCAACTTCATGTTTTGATATATGAATTATGTAGACATTGTGATATCATCATCATAATCAATCTAATTTATTTATCTATGAATCACCTCACATAGTTAACATTTTTTCTTTGTTTGTGGAGTGAGAATAAGATGACTCTTTCATCTTATTTCTACAGTCATTCTCTTCCAACCAAACTCATTCTCAATTCAGCCTGAAGGAGCCATTGTATGGCCGCATTAGTCATTAGTCTTATGTTCACTGTCCTAGTCATTCTATCTAACCTGGGCCAGCTGCATACTCACAGGGCTAAGACCTTATATTTCTGTTTGATCAGACCCAAGTGAACCCAGCAATGATAGACAAAAGAACAGAATGAGACAGTCTTAAAGCACAAGCAAACTAATTGAGTCTGACTTATTATAGGGAGAACCTAAATATGTGTCCCCTAAACTTTGTAATTGCTATGTATATTTATACAAAGTTGCTACTTTCCAATCTTTTAATCTCTGAATCATTTTATCTCTCAAATACGTTAAATTAGTGGAAATTACAAATGCCAAGTGATATTAGCAAGCGGAAGTTTTACTATTTTTAGCTTCCTTCAATTTTCTCAGAATAATAAACTTCTGTTATTTTTCATTTTGTTTTTGTTTTGTTTTGTTTTGTCCTTTAAGTAAAGAAAGGGAAATATTTCCTATCTCTCTCGTATCTGATCACTTCATTCTCCTAAGAAATCTTTAGGAGGCTACTATCATAATACACCAGGAAAACTTGGTATCTTTTAAGTTATTTAAAAAAATAAAAACTCTGAAGACTTCTTTTTCAAAAATTCCTAGGAACAAAAGATCACCAATGGAGCTGGCAACGCAAGAACAACCATTTCCCTAAGGAAATGAATGGTCCAAACTCCGAAATGTTAACATCTGAGTTACTTTCCAAGTATCTCAGGCACATAGGGTTGGTAGCTCATGGACTCAGTCAGAGACTTTGGAAGAAAGATAGCAATTACAAGCAGTGAATAAGAGAATGAAAAAAAAGGAAAGATTTCCATAAAACAATCTGTTTTCTACTTTGATTTTGTTAAATTATATTGCCCACAATTTGTTGTGTTCATTTTTGTGTGCATATGGCTTAAACAATGTCTTATTTTTAGTTTTATTTACACATTTATTGTATTTATATGGGTAACATACTCATAGAAAACCTGTTATACCCAAAGGAAAACAAGTTGTTCTACCAAAAAGATACATGCACTCGTATGTTTGTCACAGCACTGTTCACAATAGCAAAGCAATGGAATCTACCCAGGATCTCATCAATAGTGGATTGGATACAGAAAATGTGGTACTTAGACACCATGGAATACTACATAGCCATAAACAAGAATGAAATTGTGTCCTTTGCAGCAACGTGGAGCAGCTGGAGGCCATTATCCTAAGTGACCTAAAATAGAAATAGGAAATCAAATACTGCATGTTCTCTCTTATAAGTGGAAGCATATGGACATAGAGATGGGAAAAATAGACACTCGGGACTGTAGGAGGGAGGGAGGAAGGTAAGGATTAAAAAACTACCTATTGGGTACTATGCTCACTACCTGGGTGATGGGTTCAATCATACCCCAAACTTCAGCATCACATAACAAACCTTTGTAACAAACCTGAACATATACCCTCTGAATCTAAAATAAATGTTAAAAAAGCAAAAAAAAAAAAGTGATTGATAAATACATGCAGAATTGAATTTAAGGACACATAGTATAATGTTAGGCCCATATGATAATGCATTAAGGAATAAACTTTACCAAAATTAAGCTAACTCATCTATATCAGTCTTTTACTGTAAGAGATACTTCATGTTATTACCAAGAATAAAAATTTTTTAATGTTTTCTGCATTTTTTCTACCAAAAAAAGGCTTGCAATGAAGGAAATCTGTTGAACACCTAGGAATCTACATTGTTTTCAGTATGACCTGTCTTTTTTTTTTTTTTTTAAAGAGACAGGGTCTCACTCTGTTGCCTAGGCTGGAGTTTAGTGGCACTATCATAGCTCACTGCAACCTTGAATTCCTAGGCTCAAGGATCCTCTTGCTTAAGCTTCCTGAGTAGCTGGGACTACAGGTACTTGCCGCTGTGACTGGCTAATTTTTTTTAGTTTTGTAGAGATGAGGCCTCACTATATCGAGCAGGCTGGTCTCAAACTTCCGGCCTCAAGTTATCCTCCCGCCATGGCCATAGCCTCCCAAAGTGCTGGGATTACAGGCTGAACCACGGCGCCTAGCCTGTTGTCTTTTAATTCAGATGAAAAAAAAAAAAGTAGATTTTTCTCATGTTGATCTACTTCTCTTAAACACACATCTTTCTAAGAATGCATGCAGTGTCCAAATTATAATGCTAAAATCTAAATAAATTCTAGTGGGATTGGCAGCCAGTCAGTACTACTCCTCAGGTTCCCAATGGGCAACAATCTTTCTGCAGGTTTTGTGGCTGCACAGCCTTGGAAGCTTTGCAGTCCCCATGGGCAAGCAGCTTCAGAGATATTTAAGCTGGAGAAGATTCAATCTCTCTTCAATGAGGGGTGTGATGGGGAGGAGCTGATAGCTGTGTTTGCATACAAGGCAGTGCCATTCCTGCTTCAATTTCTCAGCATATGTTAGCCTCTTTGTAAATTCTTTGCAAAATATATTTAAGTATTCAGATTATTATAGGCAAGAATAAAATATGATGTGCTCATAACAAAATTATCTGGTTGAATATTGAGGGGAAAGTGTTATTGATTCTGTAGGGAAATCACTGAAGCCAACCGCTCAATTAACACTCACTCATTCATTCTACAAACAACCCATGAGTGTCAAGTATTTGGCTACGTGATGAGTGTACAGTTTTGAACGGACTGAGAGAGTTTACAGTCTAGTGGAGAAGATCGACAATTAGGCAATTTAACAATAAAGTATGACAGGACATTACAAAATAAGCCCCCAAAGATGAGAAGAAAATCTCTCAGGACTGAGAGAGTTTACAATCTAGTTGGGAAGATCGACAATTAAACAAGCAATTTAACAATAAAATATGACAGGACATTACAAAATAAGCTCCCAAAGATGAAAAGGAAGGGAACAAATAATATTATCATGAGAGATGATGCAAAACAAAGAATCAAGTGAAGCCAAACCCTCTTGATGGTTTCCAAATTTGTTTAAATAAAAGAGAGGACAAGAATCTTGTAAAAAAAAAAAAAAAAAAAAGTTTCTCACCTAGATCTAGTTTTCCACATACTGTAAATATTTCAGCCTTTGTCATTGGGCAACTGAAAACTTTCTGCTATACTTGAATGTGTGTTCTCAGCAAAGCAAACAGGTGATAAAGCAACAATATGTAAATTAGCCAAGTGAAATGGAATACAAAGGCTATATTTGAAATTCTATGTGCAGAGTTAGTCTCCCAATGACCTTACTGTAGAAAAGCAAACATTTCTGCCTCAGAGAAGAGGCAATGCACATACCAAAATAATCCATGCTACTCCATATGTTTTTGATCTGGAAGAAAGCCCTCAGAGGAAGAGAGACTATACAGTAAATGTTGTATCAGAAAACCAAAATGGCATAGTGAATGGGAACATCAAAGGGTCATGATGTGTAAAGATAACCTTCCCTCACACATTCTAGATTACACAAAATGATGACTACAAAATGTTTTTATTCTTTAACTTGAAAAGTCACTCCACATATGTTGCAGGCCAATTCTGCCTTTTTTCATTGATTGATATTTCCAGGGGCCCAAACCCAGCTATTATTACATTTTTATGTTTCATATCACTTCAACATCTTTAACCAAGTTTTAAATGAGCCGTAAGAGTTCCAGTGAAGAAAATGAGAGTCTCATTTTTTTTCTCCTCTGCCATAATGGCTGACATACCCTTTACACTCACAACCAATGTATAATTCAGCAAAGCATAGGACAAAAAAAAAATGGACTTTGTGGTTAAAAAGACATAGGTTTAAAGCCAAGTTCTACCACTTATTATTGTGTCATCTTGAGCATGATGCTTCAATTTCCTAATTCATTGTAGGGTGGAAAATAGCTTTCTAATACAATAATTGCAAGAATCAAATGAGATAATACAGGGAATGTACAAAACACAGTGTATGGCATGCAGTACATATTCAGTATGCAGTGGCAATAATTTTCCTGTTAGTGCTTCCAGAATTCTTTTATTTTTTCTCTTTAAGACCTTGCTTTCTTTTTTAAAAAAAACTTTTAAGTTTAGGGACACATATGCAGGTTTGTTATATAGGCAAACTTGTGTCATGGGGGTTTGTTATACAGATTATTTCATCACCCGGGTGTTAAGCCTAGTACCCATCAGTTATTTATCCAGATCCTCTCCCTCCTCCCACCCTCCATCCTCCATTCTCAGATAAGCCACAGTGCTGTTGTTCCCCTCTATGTATATACTGTTTACTATGTATACTGTCCATGTGTTCTCATCATTTAACTCCCACTTATAAGTGAGAACATGCAGTATTTGGTTTTCTGTTCCTGAATTAGTTTGCTAAGGATAATGGCCTACAGCTCCATCCATGTTCCTGCAAACAACATGATCTCATTCTTTTTTATAGCTGCATAGTACTCCATTGTGTATATGTACTATATTTTATTTATCCATTCTACCATTGATGGGCATTTATCTTGATTCCATGTCTTTGCTATTGTGAATAGTGCTGCAATGAACATACACATGCATGTGTTTTTATGACAGAATGACTTATACTCCTTTGTGTATATACCAAGTAGTGAGATTGCTGGGTCAAATGGTATTTCTGTTTTTTTATAGGTATACTTAAAGTTCTGGGATACATGTGCAGAATGTGCAGGTTTGTTACAGAGGTATACATATGCCATGGTTGTTGGCTGCACCCATCAACTCATCATATGGGTTTTAAGCCCCACATGCACTAGGTATTTGTCATAATGCTCTCCTTCCCCTTGCCCCCAACCCTTCAACAGGCCCAGTGTGTGATGTTCCCCTCCCTGTTTCCATGTGTTCTCATTGTTCAGCTCCCACTTATGAGTGAAGACATGCGGTGTTTGGTTTTCTGTTCCTTTGTTACTTTGCTGAGAATGATGGTTTCCAGCTTCATCCATGTCCCTGCAAAGGACATGAACTCATTCTTTTTTATGGCTGCATAGTATTCCATGGTGTATATGTGCCACATTTTCTTTATCCAGTCTATCATTGATGGGCATTTGGGTTGGATCCAAGTCTTTGCTATTGTAAATAGCGCTGCAATAAACATACATGTGCATGTGTCTTTATAGTAGAATGATTTATAATCCTTTGGGTATATCCCCAGCAATGGGATTACTGGGTCATATGGTATTTCTGGTTCTAGATCCTTGAGGAATCACCACACTGTCTCCCACAATGGCTGAACTAATTTACACTCCCACCAACAGTGTAAAAGCATTCCTAGTTCTCTACAGCCTCTCCAGCATCTGTTGTTTCCTGACTTTTTAATGATTGCCATTCTAATTGTTCTGAGATGGTATTTCATTGTCGTTTTGATTTGCATTTCTCTAATGCCTGGTGATGATGAGCTTTTTTCATATGTTTGTTGGCCATATAAATGCCTTCTTTTGAGAAGTGTCTGTTCATATCCTTCACCCACTTTTTTATGGGGTTGTTTGTTTTTCTCTTGTAAATTTGTTTAAGTTCCTTGTAGATTCTGGATATTAGCCCTCTGTCAGATGGATAGATTGCAAAAATTTTCTCCCATTGTGTAGGTTGCGTGTTCACTCTGATGATAGTTTCTTTTGCTGTGCAGAAGCTCTTTAGTTTAATTAGATCCCATTTGTCAATTTTGGCTTTTGTTGCAATTGCTTTTGATATTTTAGTCATGAAGTCTTTGCCCATGCCTAAGTCCTGAATAGTATTGCCTAGGTTTTATTCTAGGGTTTCTATGGTTTTAGGTTTTACATTTAAGTCTTTAATCCATCTGGAGTTAATTTTTGTATAAGGTGTAAGGAAGGGGTCCAGTTTCAGTTTTCTTCATATGGCTAGCCAGTTTTCCCAGCACCAATTATTAAATAGGGAATCCTTTCCCCATTGCTTGCTTTTGTCAGGTTTATAGAATATCAGATGGTTGTAGATGTGTGCTGTTTTTTCTGAGGCCTCTGTTCTGTTCCATTGGTCTACATATCTGTTTTTGTACCAGTACTATGCTGTTATGGTTACTGTAGCCTTGTAGTATAGTTTAAAGTCAGGAAGACTGATGCCTCCGGCTTTGTTCTTTTTGCTGAGGATTGTCTTGGCTACACGGGCTATTTTTTGGTTCCACATGAAATTTAAAGTAGTTGTCTCTTGTTCTGTGAGGAAAGTCAATAGTAGCTTGATGGGAATAGCATTGAATATACAAATTACTTTGGGCAGTATGGCCATTTTCACAATATTGATTCTTCCTATCCATGAAAATGGAATTTTCTCCCATTTGGTTATGTCCTCTCTTATTTATTTGAGCAGTGGTTTGTTGTTCTCCTTGAAGAGATCCTTCACATCCCTTGTAAGTTGTATTCCTAGGTATTTTATTCTCTTTGTAGCAATTGTGAATGGAAGTTCACTCATGATTTCGCTCTCTGTTTCTCTATTATTGGTGTATAGGAATAATTGTAATTTTTGCACATTGATTTCATATCCTGAGAATTTGCTGAATTTGCTTATGAGCTTAAGGAATTTTTGGGCTGAGATGATGTGGTTTTCTAAATATACAATCATGTCATCTGCAAACAGAGACAATTTGACTTTCTCTCTTCCTATTTGAATACCCTTTATTTCTTTCTCTTGCCTGATTGCCCTGGCCAGAACTTCCAATACTACGTTGAATAGGAGTGGTGAGAGAGGGCATCCTTGCCTTGTGCCGGTTTTCAAAGAGAATGCTTCTAGCTTTTGCCCATTCAGTATGATATTGGCTATGGGTTTGTCATAAATAGTTCTTATTATTTTGAGATATGTTCCATCAATACCTAGTTTATTGACCATTTTTAGCATGAAGTGGTATTGAATTTTCTCAAAGGCCTTTTCTGCCTCTATTGAGATAATCATGAGTTGAGACGGAGTCTCACTCCATAGCTCAGGCTGGAATGTAGTGGCACAATCTTGGCTCACTGTAACTTCTGCCTCCCACGTTCAAGTGATTCTCCTGCATCAGCCTCCCAAGTAGCTGGGGTTACAAGTGTCTGCCACCACGCCTGGCTAATTTTGTTTGTATTTTTAGTAGAGACGGGGTTTCACCATGTTGGTCAGGCTGGTCTTGAACTCCTGACCTCAGGTGATCTGCCTGCCTCAGCCTCCCAAAGTGCTGGGATTACAAGTGTGAGCCACCATGCTTGGCCCAGCCAGAATTCTTTTTTTTTTTTTTAATTCCTGTCTACTCCACCTCTTCTTCTTCTTAAGATTGGCCTTGCTTGTCCCACTATTATTATCAAATAATTAGATTTCATAATTTCAGCATCTAGACTGCTTTTTATTTAAAAAATAAAAAAGTTTAAAAGTTGAACTGAGTAAGCCTTTAACATTTTATTAAATTCATCTATAAGGTTTAAGTTCTTTATGAATAAGAAGAAGAGAATATCACCCAAGAGGCTAGCTTTTAATTTAGATTTCATCAAACTATAACAAAGTAAGACAAAATGGCTGAAATTTTCCAGAAAAGAAACCCACCAAAATAGCCAAGTAGCCCAACAATTAATCAATCATTTTAATACTCATAGATTGTCTATTCCATCAGCAGCTGGGTGAGACAATGTTATAAAATGGTTTTATCAGGCCCCTTGAACAGGAAACAAACTAAACGAGAGAAAATCTGAATTTGGCAGCAGAAGGACATAGTGAGGCCTGCTTAATCCCACAATTTCCTGACAAGGCATGAAAGAAGAATTCAGATTGGCAGTGAATTAGGCAAACTAGAATGTATTTCTGCAAATGAGCATTGACTTTAGAAAAAGCAACCTCAGGAATTATAAACCTATAAACCTGTATAAACCAATGAGGCTGCCATTATGTTTATCTCCCAGTCATTAAGGCCAGTTGAAAATCCAAATACAAATCAGTGTTATTATTTCAGAGCCACATCTCCATCAGCATCAAAAATCTAGGTATATCTTTTGTTTACCAATTTTACCTGGTAGATTTCATTTCAAATGAATTTTGGTTATTTCCAGAAATCAAAGCTGCTCTAAAAGAAGCAAGATGAGGTTCTGCTGAAGGTGTGTGAAATAATACAGTGAAGGCATGTTCTGAGACAATTTCTCAAAAAAAGAAAGTCATGTAAATTCAACCAAGATGATTGACTATCTTCAAGAGCACAACTCTTGATTATGCAAGTTCCAGCATAAAAATAATAAAAACTGTCATATGAATTTTGCCCCTGATGTTAGCCTGTGTCTCCTCCCTACACCTGAAGATGGGAAGAAATTTTATGCCGTGATCAATGATTCCCTTTCTGCCCTGCTTCAGGCTTGCTTTTCATCAGCATCCTGGTGATACTGTAGTTTCTGCAGCTGTGGAGCCAAGTCCACTTTCTGAGGAAACAGCAGCCAACTGAGGAACCGAGGTAGTCATCTGCAAAAGCCTGTCTGGGGAAATGGCTATTTATTGTCAGTCGAGTTGGGAGTGAATCACAACATACATCAGTTGTGGTGGCAATGTTATTCATATAATATTTAATAAGTTTATGTAATTGGACCAAGTTCCATTAGTACTTGTTGCAATAAAACCACAGACATTTCTCAAAAAGCAGGGCATCCAGCTGGAGAATATAGACTGTTTATTTAAAATTGGTGAATACATAGCCACAGGCATCCAGAAGCCAGAGCAAAAATAAGCATGAGCAGTAAAAAGTGCAGTAGCCAAAAAAGAGGCTGAGTGGGCAACAAGAAAAAGGAAATTTAGTAAAAGCTCATCTTGCATTCAGTCATTCAATTCACAGAGGTCCATGAGCAACCACTATTGCAAAACAATTCCACTGATCTCTTTCATTGTTTTCTAATTAATTGCATGTGTCATAGACTTGATTTTTGTTTTTCAAAAAATGTGCCTTGAATGCAAAAACCAGTTCATACAATATTGTTTTTCTATCACAGCATTTGGCACAGTGCTTCGTATTCTAGATCTTATCAGTACATTTTAGGCCCTTTGCCAAATGTTAGAATGTAATGTTATAAAGAGTACTGTACCTTCAGTAAAAAATACATGAGTACAAATCTCACTTTTCCATTTCATTGTATAATTTGGGTAAAGTAACTAAGCATATTGAGAAATATAAAGAAGATCTAATTAGTCTCTTAAAAAAAGAGAATATGCACTTTTCTGGTTGAAAACATCAATTCCTTGCCAATTATTTTATTAGCCAACAGAATTCTTTTTATTCTCAATGAATTTTGGGGACAGCTTAACAGTGGTTTTAAAGTTTATTTAGGGAATTAGTAAGTGAAAGTAGATAAGAAGCTCTTAGGAGAAAAAACTGACATGAAAGTTGCCCCACCAGAGAAAATATTATAAAGCTGAAATCACTAAAATGACTGTACCAATACAAATATTTAAAATGTTAATCATTAAGTCTAGGTAATGGAAATATAGATGATTTCTATATTAATTATCTTTGGCTTTTTTTCTGTTTCATTCTTTTCAGAAATAATTTAAAAGAGCCAACAAAGAAGAAAAGCTACCACTTAAAGAATAAATAGATGAATCTTATGGATAGTCCCTATGAGCCTTAGTTTATGTAAAACTTTAATATATGATGTTATGGACTGAACAGTTGTGTTCCTCCAAAATTCCTATGTGATGAATTAGAAGGTGGGGTTATTGAGGGGTCATTAGGATTTAGATGAGGCCATGAGGGTAGAGGCCTCAGGAATGAGATTAGTGCCCTCATCAGAGTTATGAGAGAGCTTGCTTTCTCTCTCTTTTCACACACTGTGTGGATCCAAGAAGTTGGCAGTCTGCAACCTGGAAGAGGGTCCTTACCAGAATGCCACCATCCTGGCCCCTGATCTCAGACTTCAAGCCTCCAGAGCTGTGAGAAATCACTGTTCGTTGTTTAAGCCACCCAATCCACGGTGCTTTGTTAGAGCAGCCCAAATTGAATTGAGACATGTGACAAAGCAAGCATCATAAAACAACAGAGAAAAAATGAAATATTCAAATTATGTCACGAGAAAACGAGCTAGGTATTTAGAAACAATTCTTTAGATTCCTCATACCACACAGTGAAATGCATTTTAAGTTGCTTTCAGAAATCAATATCAAAAATAAAACAAATTTTAAATATAAGAAAATTTAAAACAATGTCTTATTTTTGAAGAAAGAAATGCTTTCTAACCCTGAAAGTAATGGAAGAAATAACTAAGGAAAAAGTCAATATATTCAAAATAGATATATGTTTAGAACTTTGGCTTACAAAAATCATAAAGTTGAAGACAGATCAAATTGGAAACATATGCCATGATTTTATAAAGAATGAGTATTCCAGTATGTAGAGAATTCATAGAAATTGAATAATGAAAACAATATCTAAGAATCAATAGTAATATGAGAAATAAATATGAGTAGCAAATTCATAGAAGGAGGATTTCATGTGTCTGATAAACATGAGAAAACCAATTCAACCTAATGAGTCATAAAAATATGTAAATTGAAACAAAGAATGAAATAATATTATTTTCCCATATTTGAATAGCAAAAGCATTTTAAATGTTAATTATCTTAAGGAGGTAGGAAAACATACATTCTCCTGCAGCATTTGTGGTGTGGCTATGTAAATTAGTATAACTTCATGGAAGCAAGTTGTGAGTTTTAAGAACCAAATACTCTTGCTCAAATAGTAATGACTAATTCTAGTGATCTATCTTTTCTTTTTTTTTTTTTTTTTTTTGAGATGGAGTCTCATTCTGTCGTTGCCCAGGCTGGAGTTCAGTGGCATGATCTCGGCTCACTGCAATCTCCACCTCCCTGGTTCAAGCAATTCTCCTGTCTCAGCCTCCTGAGTAGCTGGTACTACAGGCGCACGCCACCACGCCCAGCTAATTTTTGTATTTTTAGTAGAGACGGGGTTTCATCATGTTGCTCAGGCTGGTCTTGAACCCCTGACCTCAGGTGATCCACTGGCTCAGCCTCCCTAAGTGCTAGGATTACAAGCATGAGCCACCACGACCAGCCCTAGTGATCTATCTTAAAAAAATAATCAGAAAAATGGTCAAAAATTTACAGAGAAAAATGTTCATTGCAGTACTAACTACCAGAGCAAAAACTGTCCAATATGAGGAAACCAGATTATGGTGGGTGCCTAATGGAATACCAGTCACTATTTTTCAATGTAATTGTAGATGTACATTTTTTGACCAAGAAATATAGTCACAATATGTTGTTTTGTAAAAATAAGCATATAGAAATGAAAATAGAGTATAATTTCAACCATATAAAGATATTCACATAGAGAAATGATTGCCCCAAAATAGTGACAGTGTGTATTGGTTGGTAGTCTTACACGTTAGAATGAAAGTAAAAAGATAAAAAATGAGCAGTTTTTGGTGGATATAGCAGCTCCCGACTGTCGGGGTCCTTCCATCTTATTGTTTCAGTATCCTGGAGTGTTGTCGTCATTCTCCTCAAACAGTGCTCAACCCTGCATTCATGTTTCAGGCAGAAGGAAAAAAGGAAGAGGGAATATGATGAGTACACTCCTTCCCTTTGTGGGTACAGTTCCAAAATTCCATATATCACATTCACTTTTATCCCATTGACCAGAGCTAAATCACATGGCCACACCAAAATATAAGAGAAGCTGGAAAATGAAGTCACTAATTAGATGATTTTGTAAACTAAAAATTGTATTACTATGCCAAAAAAAACCCCACAGACTATTATGAGATAATTTCTGGTATACTTCATCTATTTGGACACGACACCGAAAGATCCATGTGCACCTGTCATCACATATGTAGAATATGGCCATTTCTCAAGACAGACAATCCAAAACTTCCTCCAGTTATTAAATGTGTCTCAATGCCCTGGAATTCTGGAAGATGCCCAGTCCTCTTCATCACATCTAGATGTGTTTCCTCTCAATCTGACATCCTACAAACTAAAATACAAGTTGTATACCCCCTCCACCCAACACACATAAAATATAATGGTGGGATAGGAAAAGGCTAACTGCATTTAAAATTTCCCTTCACACAATCATGCCAATGAAACTAAAATACTTGGGTATACATTTAGCAAAACATATACACAATCTGTATGCTGAAAATTACAAAATGCTAATGTAAATCCAAGGAGATTAAATATATAAAGAGACAGACAGACTGTGTTTATGAATTGAAAGACTCGTCATAATAAATACGCCAATTCTCCCAATTGATCTATAGGTTTAATGCAATTCCTATCAAAATCCTAGCAAGAGGATTTTGTCTATATTTTTGTAGACATACACAAGCTTATGAAATTTATATGAAAAGGCATGGTGTTAGAATAGCCTATGTATTCTTGAAAAATAATACATTATGGAAGTAATCACTCAGCTCAATATTATGGTTTATAACATAGCCACCATAATCAAGACAGAGTGGTATTAGTGGAGGTATAGACATGTAAATTAGTGGAACAGAATAGAGAACTCAGAAATAGACCCACACCAAATATGCTTAAGTGACTTTTAATAAAGATGCAGAAGCAATTCAATTGAGAAGGACAGCGTTTTCAACAAACGGTGTTAGAACAATTGGACATCCAGAGGCAAAGAAAAAAAAACTTAATCTAAACCTCAAATCTTGTGCAAAATTAACTCAAAATGGGTCGCAGACTTAACTGTAAAATGTAAAACTATAAAACTGTTAGGTTGGGTGTGATGGTGTGCACCTGCAGTCCCAGCTACCCATGAGGCTGAGAGAGGAGGACTGCTTGAGCCCAGGCATTCAAGTCCAGCCTGGTCAACATAGCAATACTTTGTCTCTAAAACAGCAAGAGAAAAAGAATGACTTTAGAAAAGACATAAGATAAAACCAGTCAGTGTGTAGGGATAGGCAACCTGACATGAAACCATGATTCCTGAGAGGAAAAATGGATAAATTAAGCCTCATCAAAATTTAAAACTTTTACTCTGTGAAAGACCTGTTAAAAGAATGAAAAGACAGGCTGCAAACTGGGGGGAAACATTTGAAAAAAATCCCACAAATAACTAGTATCAAGAGTATATAAGGAACTCTCAAAACTCAACAGTTAAAAAACAAACAATCTAAACAGAAAGTAGTCAAAAGGCATGAACAAACATTTCACTAAAGAGAATACATATGTCAAATAAACACATAAAAAGTAGTTCAACACCACTGAACTTTGAGCTTAGTCCATCAAGGAAGTGCAAATTAAAACCTCAATATCATTACACACCTATTAGAACGGGTAAAATAATAACACGAAATGCTGATGAGGATGTGGGGAAAACTGGATTGTTCACATATCGCTAGTGAGAATATGGAATGGTGCAGCCACTCTGGAAAGCAGCCTGGTAGTTTCCTGTAAAACTAAGTTTGCAGTGCAACTGTGATACGACCTGGAAATTTAAATCTTGAGCTTTTGTCCCAGATTAATGAAAACTTATGCTCACTCAAAAACCTGTACATGATGGTTCATAGCAGCATTATTTACAACAGCAAAACCTGGAATCAGCCCAGATGTCCTACAACTGAGGAATGGTTAAACAAATTGTGCTGCATCATGCCATGGAATACTACTCAGCAATAGAAAGAAACAGATGATTGAATTCACCCACAACTTGGATGAATCTCCTGAATATCATGCTGAGTGCAAAAAAAAGCCAAACTCAAAAAGTTACATATCAGCTACGAAAAGTTACAAAAGACATAAATTCAACTTATAAAACATTCTTGAAAAGAGAAAATAGGAGAAATGAACAGCAGATGAATGGTGCTAGGGGTTACGAATTGGGAATATTGTTCAATGTTTATGGCAATATTATTCATAATAGCCATAGCCTGAAAACAACCAGTTAACAGATAGAAAGGCAAACTGAGGTAAATCCATGCAATAGAATACTACTCCTGATACACAGCAACATAGATGGACCTCAAAAGCATTGTAAAGTGAAAGGAGCCACACATCTACTGATATAAAATATAAACCAATTGCATTTATATGTAATTCAAATACAGGCAAAACTAATCTACAAAGAGTCCAGAGTGCATGTGAGGGTGAAGACAAACTAGAAAGGGAGGTTGGAACTTTCTGGAACGATAGAAATTATTTATATGTTACCAGGATAGTGGTTACACAGGTTTATACAATTATCAAAACTTATTGAACTGAATGCTTAAAGTCTGTACTGTTTATAGCACATTAACTATAAAGCCATTTTTAGAAATGTGATTGTGAGGTTAGATGGAGAGAAATCACTCTATGATTTCACTTTAGCATTTCCAGGGTCATGCTAGGAGTCTGAGCAGCATTAGGATTGTTGCCTCCGAACGTTTGCCTTAATAAACTCAATATTTCATATAAACAAAAGATGGGATTATTTAATTTAACAGGAAACAAATATTACAAGAATTAAGAAGATTCTAAGTGGATTTGGATCACTCCATGTTCATCTCACAGCCCTTGAATTATTCATCCATTCACTCAGTAAACATTTCTTGAATCCCTACAATGGGTCAGGCACTATTATAGACACTTGGAATCTAGAAAGAGAACTTGTTCAGGAATAGCATCCTGCCTGTCCTGACCCACGTCACCCTCCCAAGCCCAGAAAGGAAGGCTATCGAGGTTAAAAGAGCAGAAATAGGGACCAGACACACATGAGCTGCTTCATTACTTTTTGTTGTGACTAGTGATCAATGACACACATGTCATTAACCATATTACCACCTTCTGTAACATATACAATGACTAAGCACATTCAATAGCCCTGTGAATGGTTGAAAAACACAGCAGAGACTCTGCACAGGACTCCTGGATAGGAGGGGAGTGCCAAAAATGCCAGGCCTTGATGTATAAAGACAGGATAAAATTTTCAAAAGCTTCTTCGCCTTTTCTCCTCCCCTACTCTTTTGTTTACCTTTTCTTTTCTTTTGATGTTTGCCTCTTTCTTTCTGAAATAAACTTGTTCCCAGTCTCTCATTTCCTGTCTTATATTTTAAATTTCATAAAATAAGATCTTATTTAAGTTGTAAATGTTCTTTCCAAGGCCTTACTTCTTTAAAAGGAAGCACTGATATATGAACGTATCTTCTTAATCAAGGAACAGTACGGGGAGGGCCCCGACATGAAAAGAACATGTATGGGCCCCAACATGAAATCAACAGTACGGGAAGGGCCCCAACATACAAAGAAAAGATAAAATACAAATTTTGAGAAACAAGACAAATCAGGAAAAGTTAGATGAGGACAAATAGTGACTTTCTGTGAAAGCTTAAAATGAGAAGCTAAAATGGGTAGAACCCTTAATATCATTGTAAATAGTAAGTTATGAATTGGAACTATAGTAAAGATGATATAGTCACATGGAAAAGACTAAGTTTTAAAAGCAGAGTTATTAACAACAACAACAACAACAAAAGCTGCCAATGAAACAGATGAGCCTAATTAACAGTAATTTTGAAGGGTAGTTGTGAAATCCATCCATCAGATATACTAATAATTAAAGTATCAGGAAATGAAACATGCTAGTAGGACATAAGCAGTGGTTTCTTAATATTTGGCTAATTCACATATTTGGGAGGTAAACATTCCCATAGAACATGTCTCAAAGTCTTAATGACTTGTTTGATGATTAGACAGTAACTGAATCATGAATATAATCAAGATTTTCCAACTCTTGATTTAGTAGCCTGGCTCCAGACCAAAGAAATACACCTTGTCTTTAAGAAATATAGCTTTTCATTTAAGAGTTTTTGAAATTATTTCATAGACCACCTATAACTAACAGCAGCTTAAACAGCGTTTCTTACTGTACTCACATTGAACCAGCATCTGTTCTAAATGGTATATGCTCAATCGTTGTTGCTAATTTGTCATTTAACTCAAAAGAGATCATTTAATATTGAATTTTAAAAATAATTTTGTGCTCTTAGGCACCATGTCATGAATTCAAAAAGGATAAATCAGCATATTATTTTTCAAGGAAAAAAATCAGAAGCTTATGTTTTAATATGTAAAATACAATAAAGCCATTCTCAGATCATAATATCAGTATTGGTTTATGGATCAGTTGTTGTAGATAATCAGCCTAAGAGCTCAGAGACCCCCAAATCATTCTATAGGAGGCAAAACGTCTGTTTCTTTAGAATCCACTTATACATGCCCAGAGGGAGACCATGCCCTAAATAGAGACCGAACGTTTGCGTTAATAAACTCAATATTTCATATAAAGAAAAGATGGGATTATTTAATTTAACAGGAAACAAATATTACAAGGATACAGGAAAGTTGCACAGCCTTCCATAGTGAGAGCATTGCCACTCATATTACTGAACTGAATTCTTGTCCACAGCAGACAGTGCCACTCTGAAATAGCAGTGGCAAAATTTTGAAATCGATATATCATGAAAGATGCCACTGCATGGGAAGTCCAGGTTAATTTCATCTGCTTGTGAGGGTTCTTATTTTTCACTCTTGTCCGTAAACACAACTGTTAAGAATTACCATCCAGAAGTTGGTTTACTAGCATTTCTGAGAAATCCACATAAAATCAACAAAGTATATAAACTCATCAAAATTGTTGACGTGGGTAATTTGGGAAGAAAGGAAGGAGCTGTAATAAATAATACCAGGATATGACCAGTATAGATGTGAGTTAGTTTGTTGCTATCCCATTTTGCCTCGAGTGAACAATCTATTTTTTATTCATGATGTTCTGCTTTCAAAGTTCACATTTTGTAGAGTTGTAATGTGAATCAAAAAATGTGGCTCCACAGAGACCGCTAGAAATAGAAACTGCTATTTTACATCTATGATTTCAGGGAAATGGCCATACTTCAGCTTTGTTAGTAACTTAGCATAAAGATTCTACAAGCCAGAAGAGAGTCGTTGTAGAAAAATAACAATGTCAGGCAAAGGAGGGTGCTGGTAATACACACAAATAAAGTGTTTAAAATATCCTTTCCAAAAAGTGTTCCTGGATTAACTGCAACTCAGATTGACTCCTGTAGCACCTCGTCTGTACCTATACACTGGTCTGTAAAGCTGTAATGATGGCAAAATACTGAAACATATGCTTTATTTCTTTCTAATGGAAAAGGTAAGGTTTTGACATGAGATAGAACTGAGTTTGAATCCTGGTTTGGCCCCTAATAAGTTGAGTGATCTTGAAAGACTGACTTTTTTGGAGGTTCAGTTTTCCCTTTTGTAAACAAGGATAATAATATTAATACTTGCCTTAGGGGTTTGTTTTATGAGTTATTTCAGATAACATAAAGATAACCTAACAGTTGGTGGAGAATAGATACTACATACATGACAGTTTCCTTTCTTTTTCCTTCAGGCTAGGGATCAAGATTTCTAAAATGTTTATGATTCCTCTACAACCTAAAGAATTCTATGTACAGTGTACACTTGATAACTGAGCAATCACATCAGGATATTTTAGCAAGACTATGAATTTCCAAGTTTTAATCACTACTACCTCCAAGTCAACTGGATTTCTACAACATAATTACAACCATAGATGCACAAAAAAGATCAATGATCAAGTTAAGGGGCAGCACATATTTAAGGCTTATGCTGAAATAAAGTTTAATGGCTCTAGAAAAAAATATCTTTGAATTGGTTATGTAAGATCAAGGGCTCACTCTCCTTTCTTAATATTTAATTTAAATAATGCCCAAACATACAAGCATACAGTAGACTAACAACGGAATTCAATATTGATTTGTTTGTCCAAAACACATAAAAAGCAAATCTTATAGAGAGCTTTATGATGTTAATAGTTAGCCTAATCATATCATTTGGAATACAATACTTTTCTCTATTTTAAAATGAGTATTAAAAAATCAATATGCTCTCCCTGCACTATCTGTATGTTGTCACGACTCATAACTGTAATTTCAGATCAAGACAACATCAAAGTGCTACCTATATTGCCTTCATTTGGACTTGCTATGAGAGTATTGTTACAATATGAACTACATTTACATACATTAGAATACAGCAGAAAAAGTAGCCACTGTGCGTGCTAAATAGTTGTTTTCCTAAACTTTAATATCTCAGGTGGCTTCCTTTTATTCCCCAATCCCCTAAGGACATTTTTCTACATTAAGAATTGCCTTCATCCAGGCAATTATTTGCAAAATTTCGAATCAACAATACCTTTGCTTATTTGTGATATTGTCTCTATTTTTCTATGTCTGTTTTCAAACTGCAAGGCTACCATGAAGTCTGATTTCTTTACAAGTTCGTTCTCTCCTGCTGTTTCTCTCTCACCTCAAGTCAGCATCCCCTGTTGCAAAGGGCATGTGCTAATGATCCAAGTCACAAGCGAGTATATAAAAGAAAAAATGAAAAGGCTATAATCACGTTAATGAAATGAACAAGGGAGGTTTCAGGAGGGAAGTCCACAAAGGCTTTGAAGAGCAGCCCTGTTATCATTAGCACTACCTCATCTACCAACTAACTTGTGCCAGTCTTCTACCTGCAGCCTAGTTGATCCAGGACCACACACTTGTAAATGCTTGCATGACATACCACCGAAACGCATATATAGAAATTGTTATTCATTAAATACACAGTTCTATTTTAAACCACACCTCTGACTGCAGGCGGACGTTTGCCTGAAGGTAGGTCATTGAGAGTCAATGCAAATGAGGGCAGCTCCTCAGCAGTTTAAAAAAAAAATTAACTTAGGGAACTTTGTGGGCATAGGTCTTTCTCAAAGCAGCTCTACCGATGCTCTTTAAGATGTAGGCCCATCACCCAGGTGCTGAGCCAAGGCCTCCAGGCTGATTACTGAGAGTGGAAGCTCTCCCAGTGGACCACTCACACGGTGCCTTCCACTGACTCTGGGCTGCCGTCGCTTTATGAAAATAACAAGGATTACAATGAGAGACACTGGATATATTCTATAATATGGTAATTACGTCGCATCACTCTTCTACCTCGAGTAACATTCATTAGAAAGTGCCAAACACAGATCACATTAGATCTTACCCATCTTAAAAGCACTTTAAAGTCATGGAGACTATAAAGCAAAATAGCTGAGTTTCTGGGGAACCTAGGTCTTGACTTCAATAGAGACCTTGTTCTTCTCTCACTGGTTTCTCGTTGGGATACAGAAATTGCTTCTACTCACAAACTCCAATTTGAAATTGGAGGTAGCTCTTTTTTTAAAGGTGTTGTTGGAGTCAGGATTCAAACTCATATTTTCAGGACGCAGATTTTTTGTTGTTACCCACTTTGCCATAATGGCTTTCAAGAAAGAGAGCAAACCCCTTCATCTGACAAAAGATTGGATAATACCCTGATCTCTCCTCTTCTCTACTCCTTTTATTCAGTAAAGCAGCTTCTATAATTTCCAGAATTCTGAGGCGTCATCTCTCTTGGTGCAGTGATGCTTTTTGAAATAATCAGATGGCTTACCTGCTTCCTACCTCCGATTTTTCTATTTCCTTTAAGAATCTTCAATTCGGGCCGCGCGCGGTGGCTCACTCCTGTAATCCCAGCACTTTGGGAGGCCGAGGCGAGTGGATCACCTGAAGTCAGGAGTTCGAGACCAGCCTGGCCAACATGGTGAAACCTTGTCTCTACTACAAATAAAAGAATTAGCTGGGCATGGTGGGGCACACCTGTAGTACCAGCTACTTGGGAAGCTGAGGCAGGAGAATCGTTTGAACCCAGGAGGTAGAGGTTGCAGTGAGCTGAGATCGGGCCACTGCACTCCAGCCTGGGAGGTTTCAGTCAGCTAAGATCGCGCCACCGCACTCCAGCGTGGTCGACAGAGTGAGACTCCGCGTCTCAAAAAAAAAAAAAGAATCTTCAATTCCAAGTGGACTGGAATCAGAGATTTAGTTGGTCACAGGATTTCTAACAATTGATATCAGCAGTCCCCAGGTAGACTGGGGTGGTGGGAGGTATTTGGGCCCTGAAAAGCAAGAGACTGGAGCGGTTGTCCTGAGGCATTCCTAATCCAAGGGGAAAAGAGTGAAAAACAGGAGTGTCTGGTTCTCAGAGTTTTGCCACATGGTGGCAATAGTAGAAGCCTCTGATAATTGGGAGACTTAGTTTTTTCTCCAGACCTTCTCGTGAATACACAGCTTTCAGCAACTAAAGTCTGGATTGATTTTTGTGGTCTAGATGTACTGCTGAAGAGTACAAAAACACCAGAGAGGGACTCTTAATAGGTCCCTCTTTTTGGCTGCTGCCAAAAAGAATCCTAAGACATGCTTACTTAGTAAACTAAACTAAATAGTTTGAGGTTCCATCCTAGTGCATAGGTGCTGAGAGTAAACAGAGTCAAAAATTAGTGGTATTCCCATTGAAATCAGGAATGAGCCATTGCTGATAAAAGTATGTTGTAACCTAGAAATAGAAAGAAACACTCTCATTGTGTGAAAAATTAGGAACCAATGATAAAGATCATTCTAAATGGTAAGACACTTGATAATTAAAGATAGAAATAAAATATATATGTTCACTATCATTGCTATGTTTAACAAAGTTCTGGAAACCTTAGCCAATGCAAAAAGAAAAATAAGAAACAAGATGTGTGTACATATTGCAAAGGAAAGGAACGGGAAGAGAAAAAACTGTCCTCATTTGAAGATTGGAAGATGATCAGAAGAATCACTTTAAATCAATAGAAAAGCTATTGAAACTATTTAAAATTTTAGCAAATTAATATTCGGCTAAATGAAAATTTAAAATATGTGTGTGTATACTGCAAACTGCAAAATTAAATAACAAATTAGAGGAAAACATAAATAAGAACAGAAAAGGTATGAAATGGCTTAATATACAAAAAGGTTTTTTTTGCAACTCAATAACAAACAAAAGCATTTTAATAGCATGAACAAAGTAAATAAACATGAAAAATACAATAGGATATACAAAAATCTCCTAAATAGAAATAAAACTGTAAATTTTAAAATATGAGACAGCAATATCGATTTGATAAAAATATTTTAAAAGGTAGTAACATTTGCCAAAACCTATCAAATACACAACACCAAAAGTGAACCCTAACATAAGCTATGGATTTTGGGTGATAACGACGTATCCAGGTAGATTTATTGATGGTAACAAAGGTACCACTGAGGTGTAGGAAGTCAATAGTGGCAGAGGTTGTACATGTGTGGGACAGGGGCAGATGAGTACTTTCTGCTCAGTTTTGCTGTGAACCTAAACCTGTTCTAAAAAATAAAGTTCATTAATGAAAAATGACAAAAACACTTTTGTAACTGCTATTCCTGGTATCAATAACTTTAAATATATTGATATGCTAGGAGCCCATAATTTTGCTTCTAGTAATAAATACTAAGTGATTTGTTTAAAATGTAGTAAAAATTATGTGTGGAGATGCTTAGTACAACTTTATAATAATGAAAAACAAATAGCAAGCAAAACAAAGCAAAACCTAATTGTCAATGAGCATTTCACACTAAAGACAGTACAAAACTGTGGAAGCAAAAGCATACCTGAAATATTTTAACAATTTTTTTAAAAAAACCTCAAGATAAAACATCACTTAAACAAAAGGAAGATGTATGTTGTACATGTATGTGGTTTTAATCCTAACTCTTTAAAAGTATAATTACATAAATGTTCCTTAAAAACTGCATGGATGTATTAACAATATTATGACTGGGTAGGGAGATTTCAGGTGATTTTTAGTTAATTTCTTGTAATTTTTATATTTTCTGAATGTTCTACAATAAGCACATATTGTATGTATAATTCAAATGCAAAAGAAATATTTTAAAATTATTGCTCAAGGCTAGATCAATATTCAAAAATTAATCAATGTAATTATTATATTAAGTCTTTTTTAAAAACTCACATATTTATATCAATTCATACAGAAAAATATTTAACAAAATTCAACATCTCTTCATGATAAAAAGTCCCATCAAACTGTGAATAGAAGGGAACTACCTTAACCTGATCCACAGCATTTACAAAAACACTATGGCTAATATTATACTTGATGGTGAAATAACATTTTCTCCTTAAATTCAGGAAAAAGGCAATTTAAGATTTCTACCATATTTGTTAACAAGAGACAGTGACCTTGCTACTCAAAGTGGATAACACGGTAAGTGCAGGCTGGGCGTGGTGGCTTACACCTGTAATCCCAGTACTCTGGGAGACCGAGGTGGGCCGATCACCTGAGGTCGGGAGTTTGAGATCAGCCTGGCTAATGTGGTGAAATCCTGTCTCTACTAAATATACAAAATTAGCTGGGAATGGTGGTGCATGCCTGTAATCCCAGGTACTCGGGAAACTGAGGCAGGAGAATCACTTGAACCTGTGAGGTGGAGGTTGCAGTGAGCCAGGATCGCACCTCTGCACTCCAGCCTGGGCAACGGAGTGAGACTCCATCTCCAAAAAAAAAAAAAAAAAAAAAACAAGGTAAGTGCAAAGGTGTAAATGTGCAGAGAGAAAGCTAACATTCCCAAAACTATTGATGGAGAAAAAGCAAAAGCAAGAACTTAGGTTTCCTGAGTACCAGACTATCACACACTGTGGTTGACTTTGCTAGGCCCTTATCATAAAACTCAGACTTGCCTCCACCCCCAAGCCATTTCCTGAATTGTTGAATTATGTATTTCTTGACATAATGTTGCAGTCACAGATAATTAGTATTAGTTATGTGTCTATAGACATACTACTGCTATCATTTCTAAAGGCCGAACTGAGATGTACGTAGGATCTCTTCCTCTCCAATATACAATATTTGTCTCCTGCAACTTTAAAAAAGAAAGTTCCTTATTCCAATCTTGCATATAATTATGAAAAAGAAATGAAAAAAAATTATCAGAGTGAAAAATGCAAGGTGACAAATAGAAAGGACCTGTCCTAGAACTCAACTTCAGCTCCAAATAACAATGAGAGGATCAGAAAAATGAATTCCATCATTCATATTGGTCAACAGCAAAGAATTAATGAGGCCAAGGAGTCAGAACGAGGCTTCTTACTCTTAATTCCACTATTTCAGAAATCTTAGAGTCATCATGCACTCTTTATGTCTGATTTATTACCTCCCTGATGCTATTTTAGCCGATGTCCCCTTTTTGTCCTTAATGAGGATGTAGGACATTTGGTCACCAGTCATCTTTGCAAAAAGTTCACATGGTCTTATTCAATCATCCCTCACCTTTTTTCTCATCAGCTTTGCTAAATTTTATCATATGAACAAACCATTTTTCTTGTTGCCTTTCA
The DNA here is from genome assembly GCF_029289425.2 of Pan paniscus. Classification (NCBI taxonomy): domain Eukaryota; kingdom Metazoa; phylum Chordata; class Mammalia; order Primates; family Hominidae; genus Pan; species Pan paniscus. The sequence continues at coordinate 80,263,467 of NC_073263.2, read as the reverse complement.
CTCAAACAGAATACCAAATCTTTTCCTTTCTCTTCATATTTTCCTTAAATTTCTTTCATCTCTGGTTGAGAATTTCATCTGGACTTCTGAAAATGGTGTTTCTAGAAAAAGTTATATAGCTCCCATCTGGCACTCAAACTTTGTGTCTGTTTTTACAACACTGGGGGATGGCCTCTTGGGGTACCTGATAACAGATCCCAACCAGTGCCAATAGGTGTCAGGGCCCACCATCACCACTCAGCACTTCTCTGTGGCCCAGCACCAACCCTAGACTCATGCCTATCAGAGACCATCCCCAGTGGAAGAAGAAAAGTAAAGGCACTGTAGTGAATTTTCATAAAACTGTGTTTATTTCCATGGAAACAAGTTGCTTTGTATTCTGAGATTGTATCTTTTCTTACTTTTTCTGTCTTTAAAATGTCCTTTCTTTTGTTTGGATAGCGTATTAAAATTGCCTTCTTTGAAATGGTTTATCTTTGCAAAACTAAAATGCTGTCAGCTCTCAGTCAGTCCCTTTATCTTTGTTGTTGTTATTTCTTTTTTACTGCTTTGTGAAATATCGGTCTGGGTGTAGAGGTTAAGAGTATACATCTTGGCCTCAGTGGTCAGGGCTGGATTCAAATTCCTGCTCCTCCACTCTTTATTGGTAAAGTAACCATAGACATGTTGCTAAACCACTATAAGTTTTTGTTTATTCATATTACAATGGAGATATCAGTGCCTACACTGTGAGGTTGTCAATATATGCAAAGCACATAACATAGTATCTGACACAGAGTGATGAATCAATAGATCATTGTGATTATTATATTCCCTTGAGTGTTATTTGGTCAAATGTTTAAAATAATCTCCCATCTGTTATCAAGGTTCCACTACCCCTTCTGAGTGAAAGCTCAACATCTAGACAACTTCAAGATCTCACCTTCGAATGCAGCTCAGCCCTACAGTATAGGGATTCACAATTGAAGCAGAGCCAGTGTATTAGTCATGTTTTCCTCTTTTTTTTTTTTTTTGTATTTCATTATGCTTTGAAATATTGGGAGCCTTGGAGACCAGGGAAGAGACTGCCCTTCCCAGAGTTAGCAAATTCCTGGAGATACCAAATGTAGGAGTCAGAGATCACTCCTAACAATCCTTTTGCTCTTGGTGGGCTCCTCAGCTGGATCTAGAAACCAAATGGACCCCAGGCAGATTAACAAGAGAAAAGTACATAGATTTTGTTAGGTGTACATGTACATGGGGGTCTTCATGAGAGAGTGAAGTCTGATGAAGTGGCTAAAGCAAGATGCTTCTGTACTTTTTGGACAAAAAGTGATAAATTGGAGAAGAAATGACAGAATAAAGAAAATCAGGCTGGGGCAGTAAATTTCTAGGGGCGTCATTAGGAGATATATGTGGGGAAAGTATACAACATGTAGGGGATAAGGGTTGCTTCGTTAAGTATGTTTATTCAGGTCCTTCGTAGCTTCTAATTCCAACTCTCTGGTGATAAAAGCTATTTGTTCACGCTGGTATGGAGAGAGTACCTCTCCCAAAGGAATCTTTATCACTTTGCTCCATGCAGGAAGAGACAGGTCAGCCCACTTTTTCTGAAATTACAATTTCTCCCACGTTTTTAAAATGGGAGAGTTCCCTGGCTTCCCTCACAGGACATGCGACAGAGGTGTGGCTCGTCTGTTCAGGCCCCATGCTCAAACAGTTATGGGAGGGGGAGCAAGCAGATGGGCAGATGCAGGAGCTGAGGCAAGTGCTGTTGGGTTCTGGCCCTACAGTAGAATCTAGGAGTGGGGGCCTGCAACTCCAGAAGCCCCAGTGGGTGTGTTACAGTGCTCCTTTAGCTCTGCCATCAGCAGACAGCTTAAGTGTTAGCCAGCTTAGTGCCTTCTTGGTACCCAGGTTCGCGCCCAGTGTTCAGGAAGAATCAGATCACACATAGACTTTAAGGATGGTGAATGCTGGGGTTTTATTGAGTGGTGGAAGTGGCCCTCAGCACAATGAATTGGGAGCTGGAAAGGGGATGGAGTGGGAAGGTGACCATCTCCTGGAGTTTGGCTGTCCAGCAGCCTATCTCCTCTCCGACCATCGTCAACCGATCTCCTTTCAATGTTCAGACACTCCTTCTCTTCTCTTCTCTTCTCCTCTGCCATGCTATTCTGCTGCTCTGCCACTCTTCTGTTCGTCTGTTCTTCTGTTCATGGAGCCAGGGGTTGGGGTTTATATGGGTGTAGGATAGAGGGACATGGTGGGCCAAAAGGCAACATTTGGGCACAAAAACAGGAATGGCTGTTCCCATTTAAGCCCATGGGTTTCCAGGCTTGAGAGTAAGGCCTTTACCAGGGAACCATCCTCTTCTGCCCAGTATTTCCTTGCCTCCTGTTTGTATCATTTTCAACTCAAAATAATATATTAATTAGTCATATATTGGGGTAGCACATCCTTCACTCCTTTACAACTTCCCCACTAGAATACCAGAACACCTTTCACAGGCAAACCAATTTATCCCAAGCCCATACCCCTAAACACCACCTTTGTTAACTCTCACATACCAAGTCAGTATTTCCTTCACCCTTAATCATTCCGGGGCCAGGTACTGGATGACTATAGCTCAGAGCCCACCAAAATTATTCCAACTAAGACCCTAAGGTATTTCCCCTCCCCTGCCTTGCCCTTCCCACAGAAACCACAATAAAAGTTTGGGACCATGCTTTCCCTCCCTTCTTCTGCCTCCTGACTGACGCAGGTGCTTCCCCATATGATCCTGTGTGCTGTGTCTCCTGGTTCCAGGGAATTGTTAGTAAAAAAAAAAAACTTCTTTCTTCATGACAGTCCTCTCCTTATCTGTTGGTCTTAGTATACATGATTAAAACAAGTACCAGGTACACTTTAATACCAGCCAGCAAGTCAAACCTGTCTCAGATTAATTTTTTTAATAAATACTCCCTTAAATTTGCACCAACCAAAGTATCGCCATCGGAGTGCAAATGTGTTCATTAATGATAAACCCTCCCCACTTCCACTCCAAATCCACTTGGTAATAGATTTGAAAATCCAGAATGGCTGGAGAATTGATTTGCCTTCCAAGGATAACTTCCAGTATTGAATATTGTCCTCATGGAAAGTTGGGCCAGATTTAGATCCCCCAAACCCTGACTCAGAATTGCAGTGATAAGCATTGACTTCAGAGAATTTTTGAAAACAAGCCACAATAAAGCAAAAAATATGTTTTACTTATTTACTAGGAAGAAACTTACTTCTTATTAATTAATTTTCTGTGTTTTAACGATGTTAAAGATTCCTTTCAGTTCTTACATTACATAATTTTATGACTATTACCATCATTTTATTTTCTCACCACCTTTGATACAGTTTGCTGAGATACTATTAGGAGGTATGAATTGTTATTGATAACAGATGAGACTGAGCAAAATATATGTATTGTTCAATACAAGAAATAGCCTTGTGAAGTTCAAAAACTCAGAATTTTTATTTCTTCCTATCCCACTGACTCCCCTACAAAAAGTCTTCTTGGCCAAAATAAAAGTTCCTTGCAATCACCTAAGAAATTGCTTACTCTCCAGAGAGCCTTATCCCCCCACCCTCCATAGCCATTGAGGATGACAGAATGAAGCACAGAATTTTAGAGGCTCTGAATTCCTCACTTTCCTGATTCATTCTGGACATTGAACAGAATAACCTGCTGGGAGACCCCAATAAAAAGACTGCCTTTACAAACACTTTGCCTCTCCCTTCATTTATAATTGAGGTTGAGCTTGTCAATAAAGCTTTCCAAAGGCCATTCACCACAATACTGTTAGACAAGTATTTACATTCTTTCCTCCTCCCCTATCAAAAACAGACTGTTTTTGTTGCCTTAAAAAAAATGAATAATAGTAGCAGGAAATTGGAAGCAGACCTTAGATTTTCTATCCTGGTATGATATTAAAAGATACCCTCTCGAACAGAAATACATCATGGGCAATAAGAAGTTGTTCCACTTTTTTTCTGTTACTGTAGTTCTTGTGATGTAGTCTAAAGGAATTTCAAAATGGGGTCCTGAAGTCCTTTTTCTCCTTGCTCCTCCTGCTGCAACTATTCTGCTGGGCATTCCCTGTCTTTCCTTTTTTCCCTTTATTTTTGGTAACAAATGAAAGAAGAAATTACTGGACTTGGGTCTATTTTTTCTGCTCCAAATCCATTGGTCTTATTGAGCTTTGGTGCTTGTGTTCACATTTATGAAAATAATCCTCTGTAGATTCCTATTAAGAAATGTAAAGTAAAACAACACTAACCTGCGTATTCCTCGTCTTCATCTGGTCAGTCATAATCACCCACTGCATGCAACATCACCAAGTGCTGAAAGTGGTTCTTTTCTCTATTTGTACTGTTTATTTTACCTCAAAACGTATGCAAATAAAGATTAATTGTACCTGGACTATGTAGATCATTTTTTAATTAATGGAGTTCACCAGGCTTACAGAATATGATGATTAAATAGGACAGCAAAATGGCTAATCCATCATAAAATGTATAAGTTCCTTACCCCCAAACTTTCAACTTAAGATGCTTTTATTCATTTGAACAATTCAGCCTTGCAGTAAAAGACAAGAACGCAACTAATATGAGCTAAAGCCCCATATTTGCATTAGCATCCGTCAAATAGAAGAAAACAACATAACCTATTCTTAATTACATTCAAGGTGTTTGTCCTATTAATCTGAAAATTAACTATGCAAAAATGAATTCTACTGGTGAAATATTACTTTCTAGTATATTAGAAAAGAAATAAAACCACCCGGGATATAAAGCAACGTGTGGTGAACCCTTCTTACAAACTCTTGCATGGTGGTTTCCGAGGAAACCAAAACTCTGCAGATGTACAAACAAAAGTGCAGAGGTGGGTATTTCACAAAACTAAATCCAGTTTTCATTCCTAATGAGACCAATTCATTTTCAGACATTTATGCAGAAAACCGTGTCCCTCTAAACTGAAATTAAAATATGATCTAAGCATGAACACTGATGATGTTTGAAGATGAACATTTATTCAGTCAAATTTGATTTTTGAAGCCATGTATTACAGGATCTCCATAGACTGGCAACTAGTGAACCACCAGGTAACCTTGTTCTTTGGTACCTCTGCAGAGGCCCTGCTGAATCATCGCCTTATAGGTTGTGTGCCAACTCTGGAACAAACACAAACATGTATTTCCTCTCCAAATGCCCCACTTCTGCCAGGAAACTAACAGATGCACCAACAAATGTTGCAAGTCTGTCTATTAAACATGGAGCTCATTGAATTTCTATTGCATTTCTCCAGCACAAGTGCATTTGGAGCAAAGAAAGAAATTAAAATGAAGTCAGGTGTCATTCAAGAAAATTACAGTCCCACAGAGGATAGTTTTGAGTTGCAGTTTTGAGTTGCCATGCTGTGCCTTTCACAGCTGCCTACAGTTCTCGTCATTAATAATCAGTAAATAAGATCTGCAGGTGGGCCTGGAAGGCACCCCGAGCCAAGAAGACGGTAGTTAGGGCTTCTGTCTCTAAGATGGGTGGCCAGGCTCATTTGCACAACCCAGCTTATGTTTCCACACAAAAGTGCAACCCTACTTAGCATAGCTTCAGGGAAGCCGCCACAATATAGGGAATGCTAATTACTGTAACCAACTGGCAACGATGCATCCAAAATTAAATGGCCTGTGACTGAGCAGATGAACAATTTTTATGGCTCAAAGATCAGGGAACAGGGATAGTTTGTTAAATTAACTGACAGCCTCTTTGGTCTAAGTAGGTGAGTTGAAGTCATTTGAAAGCTGTGTTTGCGTGCAGTTACATAGCAGAGTCTCTCCTGCATAAGTACGGTTCCCCTGCAGTTTTATGTGGGAGTATGGCTACATTTAGTAGATAAAATTCACAAAGTTCTCTGGTTCAGTTCATAAATGACCAGGAGAAGCTATTCTAAATCCCTGTGGGATTGATTTTTCACATCCAAAGATTTGATCTTTTAAAATTCAGCTGATCACGCCTGTAATCCCAGCACTTTGGGAGGCCGAGGCGGGCGGATCACGAGGTCAGGAGATCGAGACCATCCTGGCTAACACGGTGAAACCCCGTCTCTACTAAAAATACAAAAAATTAGCCGGGCGTGGTAGCGGGCGCCTGTAGTCCCAGCTACTCGGGAGGCTGAGGCAGGAGAATGGCGTGAACCCGGGAGGCGGAGCTTGCAGTGAGCCGAGATCGCGCCACTGCACTCCAGCCTGGGCGACAGAGCGAGACTCCGTCTCAAAAAAAAAAAAAAAAAAAAAAATTCAGCTGAATCTAACTCCTAGAGTTGTGTAGAGAGGTTTTTAGGAAACCTACAGAACCCTGCATGAACAAAAGCTTTTAACTTCTAATTTCCAACATTGATCACACTTAGACACCAAGCCATTTCACTAGCATATCAGAAGTTGCTGTTATTAGATGTTCATTCCCAACTGTTAATGCATATCTAAAAGTCTTCCTGAAAAACAGATAATGTAGAGATGAGAACATGTCCTCTAACATTTCCAAAGCATTGCTTCTAGCAAACAACGCTTTTTCACCTCACAGTTTAAGCCAAAATTTCTTAGCGTCAGCACTACTGATATTTTAGACTGCGTAATTATTTGTTCCAGGGGAGTGGAGGCTGTCCTGTGCATGGTAAGATATTTGGCAGCACCCCTGACCTCTACTCACCAGATGCCAGTAGCAACTCCCACCCCCTCCCAGTTGTGACAACCAAAAATATCTGCAGGCACTGCCAAATGAACCCTGACAAACAAAAGCACTCCTGATTAAGAACCACATTTATTGAATGCCTATGATATTATACAAGACTCTGTGCAAGATGGGGGATAAGTAAGGGTTATACTGACAAATAACAGTCAGGCCATGTCACAGTGTTAACCTGGAGGAGTGTGTAGTTTAATAAGGGAGACAGATATGTGAACAGAACATTTCAGCACTATATAATAAGTGCTAAAATACAGGTGTGTAGAGGGTGCTCTGGAAATATAGAGGAGTGACAACTCCTAAGGGTTCTGGTAGGATTTCCTAGAGGAGATTACTCTGAACTGGGGCTTGAAGAATGAGTTAAAGCTGGCCAAGTAAAGAAAGATGGAAAGAGCATTCCAGGTAGAAGGAACTGCATAAGCAAAGACATAGAGGTATGAAATAACAGGGTATATGCGAGGTGCTATGTCCAGTTCTAAGCAGCCCTATTGATACTACAGTTTTTAAAAGCACATCCAAAAAAAAAAAAAAAAAAAAAGGAGACAATGCTATGAGGTTGGAGCAGAAGTATATCATGATTTCTGATATTACAAGAAAGTTCTTTCCTAATCATTAATTCAACAAATATTAATTTACTGTCAACTAGTAATACAAAGATACATGATACACCTCGCCATCTAGATGCTCACCATCTGGTAAGAGATTTCAGAAGTGAAAGTATGACCCAGATATTGAACTAAGCTGCACATTAGAATATAACTCTGTGTATTACTCCAGCCTGTAGAATCTTTCCTTCGTATATTGAATTTCACCATGAAACATTAGAATTAGAAGACTGCTATTACAGACTCATAGGAGAATATGAAGAAGTTGAAGACACACAGCCTATAAAAAAACTTATAATTTAGTTGGAAAGATAAAATTCATTAAAAAGATAATAAATCATATAAATAACAAAAATGCTAAAGAAGAGTTATAGACTCAAAGTAGCTGAACAGATTGAAATAATAATAGACTTTCATAGCCAGGAAAGGAGTTGAGAAGGACAAGGACTTTGTTCTGATCTTAAAATATAGGTCATGTTAAAGTAGTAGAAAAGAGGAAAACATTTTAGACCATGGAAAAAATGATAATTACAATGAAACAAATGTTAGATTGTGCCTGGCATTGCAAAGACAGCGAGAAGACATACTTGAGCAAAGCAATGAGCTCCTGCAGGGAGGAAGCAGAAAGGAAGGGTTGAAAATAGACAGTGGCAAGATATGGAGAAACTTCAAGCTAGAGGATGGGGTTTGTGGATGGGGTTAAGTTAGACAATGCTGGTATTCAAATCTATCCTTGAAAGGAAAACAGAATGTTGATAAGAATTAGGGGGAAGTATGTGGAAAATAGTAAGGAGGTGGGAAAGGACAGTATATGTCCAATGTGGTTGGAAAGTTTTATTGGCTTTGCATGGTCTTACATGATGGATATAAGACATGTCTTATTTGTCTGCACTTTTTTTTATATTTCATGATAAATATCATGATATGGCTTGGTTATGTCCCCACCCAAATCTCAACTTGAATTGTATATACCAGAATTCTCATGTGTTGTGGGAGGGACCCAGGGAGAGGTAATTGAATCATAGGGGCCGATCTTTCCCATGCTATTCTCCTGATAGCAAGTAAGTCTCAGTAGATCTGATGGGTTTATCAGGGGTTTCCACTTTTGCTTCTTCCTCATTTTCTCTTGCTGCTGCCATGAAAGAAGTGCCTTTCGCATCCCACCATGATTCTGAGGCCTCACCAGCCATGTGCAACTGTGAGTCCAATCAAACCTCCTTTTCTTCCCAGTCTCAGGTATGTCTTTATCAACTTTGTGAAAATGGACTAATACATACCATTTCTTTTTAGCATTGTAATAATGTAATGGTTACTATAAGTAATTACAGGAAAGTTTTTATCTTGTTAGAAAATAATTTCAAAGCCATCCTTTAACATGTATTATATCTCTGCAACCATAAGCCAAACCTCTAGATGTCTTCTGACATTCTCCTTCACTTCTCTGACTTCAATAAAATGACACTCACTTTTCTCAGCCCTGCAGAATAGGCAGTAAATAATACCTCCCAACCACACATGCCTCTGCCCCATGCCCCTTAGGGTCTCTGTTGCCTGCAGCCAATAGACTTAGGTGCATGCTTGCCTAAAGCAGGTAATAATCTGGCCCAGCTAGTTAGCATCCTGCAAGTTAGCTCCTTCTCTCCCAGAGGCAGGTGTGGAAAACTCTTTCTGTTTTTCTTACACTTTCTTTAGAAGCATGTAATTTTTATCGTAAAAGGCATGAGATAGAACACAAACTTTGCCTTCCAATGACCCTGTGGCCCTGGCACAGAGGCCAGCATCCACATTATATAATTAAACACACATACAAGAAACGACATTTCTGTCCATGATTTTCAAATTTGAGTGTACATAAGAATCACATGGAGACCGGCAGCCTAGAAATTCTGATTCTGTAAGTGGGGGGTTGGAGACTAATAGCTCTTTTTACTCAAATGATTCTGACATAGGAACATATTTTTAGAAACAGTTTTCAGAGAAACACAAATTATTATTTTTAAAGGATATTCCAGACATCTTTCTGGAAATTAATGCTTATCTTGACTTTCTCTCTAAATAATGATTAGTCAAAAAAGAAAACTTGTTGTCGCTTTAACTTGAAGCTTTTAGGTTACGAGGCAAATAGATCAGGAGTATTCAATACTTTAAAATCACTAGAGGAGTCCTTTAAAGAAATCTACTACCACAAGTGACACAGCTGAGACTCAAGTCTTCCCTGGCTTGCTCCATAACTCACATTTTACATCATTGCAAAATGTGAGTTATGGAGAAAATTTCTTGTCAAAGAATCTCCTTCCATTGAATAGAAAAGAAGCTCTCTTAAAATTCAGGCCAGGGACTATGGCTCATGCCTGTAATCCCAGCACTTTGGGAGGCTAAGGTGGGTGGATCACTTGAGGTCTGAAGTCTGAGACCAGCCTGGCCAATGTGGTGAAACCCCGTTTCCACTAAAAGTACAAAAAAAAAAAAAAAAAAAAAAACCAAGCTGGGTGTGGTGGCATATGCCTGTAATTCCAGCTACTCTGGAGGCTGAAGCAGGAGAATTGTTTGAACCCAGGAGGTGGAGGTTGCAGTGAGCCAAGATCATGCCACTGCACTCCACCATGGGCAACAGAATGAGACTCCATCTCAAAAAAACAAACAAAAAAGAATCCTTTGGAGTGGGTTGAATGCTGGTCTGGGGTGAATTTAAGTTCTGATGATTGTCCCATAAAGCTTTCATCTTACCTGAGGCTCCTTCACTCTATGCTTTAATTCCTTCCTACAGAAACCAGGGAATCAAAAACATATAGAAAGGGGGAATGCCAGAACTAAACTAGGGAACAATGTGACGTGGTCCTGCTCACACATCAGCCAAGGTAGGATAAAAGAATCTGCCCCACTTCTAGACTTGAAGGAATCAAAGAGATAGGGAAGGAGAAAGAACAACTTCATCAAAGTTAAATACTTTTCCTCTGCAAAACAGATTGTTAAGAAAATCAAAAGACAAGTCACAAACTGGAAAAAAGTAATTGCAAAACACATATCTGATAAAGGATATGTATGTATCTAGAATATATAACAAACTCTTACAACTAAAAATGAAAACGAACATGAAATTTTAAAAATGGGTAAAAGATTTGAGCAGTCACTTCATCAAAGAAGACATATGAATGGCTAATAAACATATGAAAAGATCCTTTCAGGAAATGTAAATTAATAGCATAATAGATGCCACTACACACCTAGTACAATGGCTAAACTTATAAAAGCCTGACTGTACTGCTTGTTGGTGAGGATGTGGAGCAACTGGAATTCCCATACATTGTTGATGAAAATGTAAAAGATAAACCACTTTGAACAACACTTTGGCAGTTTTTAAAAACACAAACACACTAATAAACTAAAGGCTGCCAATTATAGGAGGGTTGCTATATACATACCAATAGCATATAAAACCTAAGAAATTCAAAATGGAGCTTCCTAATCTCCTTTTGAGAGCAAGGAAGATAACCTGCTGATATTTTCCCCCTGCTACAAAAATGAATTGCAATAAACTAACTAGCGGAAACAGGCCTGCTTTCTTATGTCTATCTCAGGCCTGGCCTGCAAAGCCTGATGCTCCAGTACTTAGCCTTGCAAACCTCAACATGGCTTCTCCAGGTACTGAGCATGCCTGTCCTTAATAGCAGCATGCCAGCAGGGACTATCAGTTGCAGCTGTTTCCCAACTGTTTACAGCAGAGCTACATTGCTCTCTTTTCGTTTTGTCTGTCTGTCTGTTTGTTTGTTTTAAGATATGGGGTCTTGCTCTGTCACCCAGACTGGAGTGCAGTCACACCATCATAGCTTATTGCAGCTTCAAACTCCTGGGCTCAAGCGATCCTCCCGCCTCAGCCCCTCAAAGTGCTGGCATTACAGGTGAGAGCCACTGACCTTGAGTTTAACTTTTTTAGATTCCACAGATAAGTGAGATCATTCCACAATACTGAATCTCGAGTAAACTTACAAAATTCAGTGATTGCTTATGTCTTACCCCAACACTTGTTGTCCAAGCTAGTAATCCTGAAATCTTCCCAACTCTCTTTCCCTTGCTTGCATCCCCATGACAAAGGGCACTCTTTCACCCAGCCAATTTCTCTGCACAGGCAGTCTCCTCTGTCCTGAGGGCTTTGCTGTCCTTGTTTGCTGCTGAATATTCTAACCACTATTTCTTAGAGATGGCAAAACTTACCTGATCCCTACCCTTAAAGGAGACTTCTCCACAGGATGCCCACAGCACAATGCAGACTTCATGCCTGGCCCAAAGTTAATGCTCCATAAGTAATGGCTGTTATGGCTATATTATCTTACTATATTTGATTAAGTATGAAATATATCTATAGCCACAGAGTGACTCAAGCTCTCTGAGGGCAGACGCTATGTCTCAATTTAATATTTTCCAGGTTTCCTAATACACAGTTTCCAGGACATAGTGCATCCTTGACAAATGATTGGTGAATGAGCAGCCACTGGAACACATATCAGAAAATCCATCAATGGCATTTAACAGCTATGTAGCTTTGTTACCTCTCTGAACCTCAATTCTCTGAACTATAAAACAGAGAGAATGACTATCTATAAGGTTTGTTGCTAAGAACACATAGCACACACTGCAGAATGCCTGCGGGGCTGAACCACTATTCACATTGGGTTACCTTTTGCAGTACTGTATTAGTCTGTTTTCAGGCTGCTTATAAAGACATATCCAAAATTGGGTCATTTACAAAGAAAAATAGATATGCCGAGCACAGTGGCTCACGCCTATAATCCTAGCACTTTGGGAAGATCACTTGAAGTCAGGAGTTCGAGACCGGCCTGGCCAACATAGTGAAACACCATCTTTACTAAAAATACAAAAATTAGCTGGGCATAGTGGCCTGTGCCTGTAATCCCAGCTACTCAGGAGGCTGAGGCAGGAGAATTGCTTGAGCCTGGGAGGTGGAGGTTGCAGTGAGCTGAAATCACACCACTGCACTCCAGCCTAGGTGACAAAGTGAGACTCTGTTTCAAACAAAAAAAAAAGGAAAGAAAAAAGAAAAAGAACAAGAGGTTTCATTGACTCAGTTCCACTTGACTGAGGAGACCTCACAATCATGGAGGAAGGCAAAAGACATGTATTACATGGCAGCAGTCAAGACAGAATGAGAAACAAGTGAAAGGGGTTTCCCCTTATAAAACCATCAGATCTTGTGAGACTTATTCACTACGGCAATAACAGTACAGGGAAAACTGCCCCCGCGATTCAACTATCTCCTACCGGGTCCTCCTACAACATGTGGGAATTATTGGAGCTATAATTCAAGATGAGATTTGGGTGAGGACACATCCAAACCATATCAAGCACTGCTAGAATTTTGTGTCTGAGAAAGAAATTACAACAAAAGTCATACTCTTTTCTTTTGTTTGCACTCAGTTTTTGCAAAGTCAGAGCAATAAAGTTGAGACTATTTCTTGAAAATATATAATGTTTAACTTTATGTTTTGGTGGAGGGGTGAGGCGAGGAGAGAATGGGGACAGAAAAAAAAGTGGTTAATCAAGGCACCACTGGGTTGGTAAACACCTTCTTGCTTAGGGTGGATGGGTGGGGGAATACTAGAAGATTAATTTGGCCCAAGTCTTGCATTTATCAGATGATCCAAGTTTTGACATTTAACATCATCTCAGAAAGAATGTAAATACTTCATTGTAGGGACATGCTGATCATTCATCCTAAACTTGTATACTACGATACCGGCTCTGAAATTTTTTAGTGTAAACCACAGTCAGAAATTTATTGTACATAACAACCAGCACAAAGCCATACTTACCATTACCACATGCAATGCACTGTGTATTTGTATTCCATTCTCTTTTCTGGAAAGTTTCTTAAAGTATAGGTTGCAATCAGGTGAAGATGAGGGGATGAGAAATGTGGATAGAGTCAGTATAAATTACTAAGGTTTTGCGGGCTGGTGGGAGTGAGGAGAAAATACAAATCCCACATAAAAATTTTCAACCCATCCACCCTGGCTTGGGGGAGAGAGGTGAAGGAGTTTTTTTACACCTGAACCTGCTCTTGTTTGCTCTGCTGTTCACCCACTAATTGATTTCATGATCCACTGATGGAGATGTGACCCCTGGATTGAAAAAACCCAAAAACTTCCCAAGACAGCACTTCTTGTAGTGCCCAGGACTTAATATTCTACAACAAATCCTATAATTATCTTGGACAGTGTGAACTAACTTTGTTACATTATATTTTTGTGTTAAAGAAATTCATTTGTTAAATGTAAATCTTCAAAATATACTACAATACTGTAATACTGTGTTGGCATTTTCTTTCATTAAAAAAAAAAGTATACTGAGGAGCTTAAAAAATAAAAATCAAAAACCAAAAAAGGGGCCCTGCCTTTTGACTTCTGAGAAGTCCTTCTTATACACCTGTAGTTGATAAGGAGTTTCCTTCAATGACTTTCAACATAAAAACCAAGTCTGCTTCTGAAAGACAAACTTGCATCTCTAACATACCTTCTAGAAGAAGATAGTCTCTGAGGCCCACAGGAATAGAGGGGCTGCAGCTGATCAGTAATAATGACCTATTTCAAGAACAAACGGGTAACCAAAGGGGGAAAGTGGGAAGACCCTGAGGCACAAAAGCCTATTTTCAGTAGGTGTGTGCCCAACCCACTCCAACAGAGAGAGCTACTGATTGCAAAGATCAGAGAGGAGAAGTCTCCTTGGTCCTAACTCTATAGAATTCTCGCACCCCAGAAACAGCATAACCTCCAGACTCTCCATTTTCCTTTGCTCTAAAGTAATGGCTGCTAAATTAAAGATGCAAGTCACCAGAAAGAGGTTTCCTTCTTTGTAAATTCATGTATTTGCATTATTCTTTATGTATCTGTGGTGGTCAGTTTGATTAAAGTGAACCTGGTAAGTATTGACTGAACTGATATATTGCAGTTTCTGGACTTTCAAAGCTGAGAGTCAAATCTGAAGCAAGCTGAGTTTACCAACATAATGCCAACTGTGAAGAATGATGGCACCATTTACAGTGTTCTTCTGATGCTTCCATCCATGTCCCAAAGCTCTTGGGTGTCCCACTGGTCCCTTGGAATTCCTCAGCCACTTATACCCTCCCTAGAACTATAAGAGGAACTTCTATATTTGGTAGCTGTTTTTATGCTCTAATTAGATTTAGCAATTAGATTCAATGTTTTAGGCTTCTTTTAAGACCTGAAAAAACTTTTGGAGGTTGTTTTGCCCAATCTCCTTGACATGCAGCTGAGAGTACTGAGGCCCACAGAGGTGCGATGACTTGCCTTCTGTCATACAGGTAGGTAAGGTGTGGTGCCAAGGTAACCTTCTACCTCCTGGATTCCCAGGGTAGTTAATGCTGAGACTGCTGAGAATCGAATGTGTAGTCAATACCCTTACAGTAAAATGTGTTTAGGTTGTCCTAATGTGGGGTCAGAGAGAGAAAGCATAAAGATAAGTAGGATATTCCAGTGAAAACCAGGAGAAATGGGAGGTAAAAGCCCAGTGTCAAATACATCCATGTAGAATTTGGGACAAGGACAAAGAAGTGAAATTTGGGCTGGAAATGTCTCTCAATTCTCTTTCAATCTCTCTCTTTCTCATTCTCTCTCTTTCTTTCTTGCTCTCTCCTTCCCTCCTTTCTTCTTCTCTCCCTCCTTTCTTCCTTTCCTTTCTTCTTTCCTATTGTTGTTTCTTAAACCCAGTTGTTTCTTTATAGAATAATTATGGAGATATCCATGAAGCCAGGATTAGATGCACAGATAATTAAACATACGTGTCCATTAATGCACACATGAGCACATGCATGCACACACATGCATATCCTAAGTACCAGAAACCAAGATCAAGGTACATTGTTGCAGGTCGAGTTCTCTGGGAAGCTGATTCTGAGACAGAGTTGAACATGCAGGAGGTTTGTCAGGAAGTGCCCTTGTGACCAATACCAGTGAAAGGGTAGGAGAGGGAAGTAGGGTAGGGAACAGAAAGAAGTCAAGCTGGGATGCAGACCCATCAACACTTCATCAGATCCCACAGGGAGCTCTACAGCTAAAGTCACCCATTACAGTTGTCTTGCATTGTCTCCAAATAGCCGAGCCTTTATATCCCTGCCTCCATTAGTCTCCAGGTGAGAGCCACCCCCAGAAGAATATGACCTTGATTGAGATAGTTCTCTGTAGTTGAGGCCAACCCTGAAGGGGACGAAGGTTGAAGAGTGTCTGCTGACAATTCTCCCAACAAGTAGGGTAGCAAGATCCCCCTGAAATAAAATCTATGTGGTTTATCTGTGTTCAGCACATATTTTTCCAAGAAAGGGCTAGCCTGTACTGTATACATAGACAGAGACACATATATGGTCTCACAGAACATGAGCACTTAGAGGGCAGGGCTGTTGTATTGGAAGGATGAGCTAGCATTTGTAGCTATTGGAAAAAGTCACCCCAAAATGTCAGTGGCTTATAACAGTAAAGATTTATTTCTAACTTATGTTTCAAGCCTGTTGCATGTGGCTTGAGTTTCTTCTCTATGCTGCCTTCACTGTAGGAGCCAGGCTTACAGAGAAGCCTCTACTGACATACTTCCAGTACTCACAGCAAAAGAAAAAGTGGCATGAGGAAGTAGACACATACTTCTAAAGTTTGAATGTGGAAGACACCTATCTCTATTACTTCTACTCATATTTCATTGGCCAAAGAAAGCACCATGATCAAGACAACTTCAATAGGACTGTAAATATAACTGTCTTCCAGGAAGGGGAGGAGAAGCAGATTTTGGTGACCACTATTATAAATTTTTCACAGCTACATTAATCTCAAGGAATACTCTAGGGAGACCAAAAACAATTCTGCAAGTCACCATTTAAGTTCATGAAGGACAGAAATGGTATGTGTTATAACTGTTGAAAGACAGGTATGAGATTTGTGTGAGGCCGTTAAGTATAGCACTCACTTGTTAGGTCTTTGGCTAGACCCAGCAGGTCCTCAATATATTTCCATAAAATTGAATTGAAATTTGGTTTTCATGTGGATTTTCCTTGAATTGTTCTCACTATAAAGATAACATAGGTCACATATTTAGTAAAATATAGTATAATGATGATCCTTTTAAGGTTGATTTTTTTTTACTGTTAAAACTTGTGGTTATGAAAGTAATTTTTAAGTTTAAGAAAATCAGAAAAGCATAAATAAAAATCATAAATAGAAAAAAGTATAAATAAGTAAGAAAAAGACATAAATAAGGAAAAAAGTGTCTTGGTTCAGCCTGCCATAACAAAATACCATAGACTGGATGGCTTAATCAACAGAAACTTATTTTCTCACAGTCCTGGAGCCTGGAAGTCTTTTCAGAGTGACAATATGCTTGGATTTTGCTGAGGGCTCTCTCCTTGGCTTGTAGACAGCCCTCTTCTGCTTTTCTCCTACATCCTGACATGGTGGGGAGTAAGAGAGCTCTGATCTCTCTTCCTCTTCTTAGAAGGCCACAGTCCTATAAGATGAGGTCCTCACCCTTATGACCTCATTTATCTTTAATTACTATCTAAATACTATCTTCAGATACTTTCACATTGGGGGTTGTGATATAAGAGTTAAGAAGAAATCACTTAGGCAGATAGCAAGGATATGGGAGTCCTTGGTAAGGCTTTTCTTTTTAATGGGTATATTTAAAAGGCCTTTATGTTTTTCTCTTCATAAATCTTGTTTTTCTGGAAGAGGTTTTTTTCTGTCAACCGAATTACTTTTTCCACTGTTGCTTGCCACTCTTGGTACATGCATGAAAGGCCATAGAATGACTTCTGGTGGCCTAGGACTCCTTGGGAAAACAGAAAAGACACCACAAATCCCATTTTGGAAAAAATCTGGTTTCTTCATGGAACCCCTGGAATTAGAGGTGAATAAGGACCTCTCAAAATCTGTCTTTGTCTTCTGGGTATGTTTGTCTGCTAGGCCCTGGAAATTGTATTCCTAGCTCTTTTCTTAAAGGGTCTCACCAGGAGGCCAATAATCCAATTGAGAAATTAGCAAATAAAAAATCTTATAAGAACTGGATCTTCTTCTGTTGGTCTGTGTGGTTATATATGTGCTATGAGTGTAATGTCTATTTAAAAAGAGCTCTAATTAATTGGGCTAAGAACGTAAGTGCTTAAATCAAATATTTTTAAGGGAAAAGTAAAAGCTGTGGTACCTTTCAGTTCACGTAACTTTAATCTTTAAAAATAAAAATAGTTTTAGAAATTATTGGTAAAATACAAATGTCTTCAAGGTGTAAAAATGTGGTCTAAATTAGGCAGGTCAGATACTACAGGTTTGCTAAATGTTTTGAGGTTGTAAACTACTTCTTTAGCCTTTAAAAACTGTCAACTTGCTTGCTTCACAATTGGTAAGGCCTGGGAACATATGGAAGCAACCATGCCCCTAACTATGCTAAAAGAAGTCAAACTTTATCCACATCTAGCACATAATTAAAACAACCTACTGGGTTTTACATTAAAGTTGAAAATTGCTAAGAGTTACCATTATGACATGTAATTGAAACTACTGAATATAAATCTACATGCGAGGTGTGTAAAAACCAGTAAAAGGTGTTTTTATTTAAAGAATATAAAAAGGCATGGAAATGTACATTTTGCCTAGAAATAAAGGATTGTCTTAAATTAAATAAAATAAAGTGAAGAGTTTAAGCAAATTATGAAAAGATTGTAAAAATCTTGCAAAAGAAACTCTGTGTGTGAACATATTAACTAAATTCAAAAGGGTATTATATGTTTTTTCTCTGTAAATTAAACACTAAAATAAAAGCACAACAAGGTTGTTGGGTTTTTCTTTCTTTCTTTCTTTCTTTCTTTCTTTCTTTCTTTCTTTCTTTCTTTCTTTGAGACAGAGTCTTGCTCTGTCACCCAGGCTGGAGTGCAATGGTCTGATGTCGGCTCACTGCAACCTCCGCCTCCTGGGTTCAAGTGATGCTCCTGACTCAGCCTCCTTAGTAGCTGGGATTACAGGCACACGCCACTACGCCTGGCTAATTTTTTGTGTTTTTAGTAGAGACAGAATGTCTCAATGTTGGTTAGGCTGGCCTCGAACTCCTGACCTCGTGATCTGGCCACCTTGGCCTCCCAAAGTGCTGGGATTACAGGCATCAGCTGCCGCACCTGGCCCAAGGTTTTCTTAAGATGACAATCTGCTCTTTAGCAAAACTTGCAGAGAGTTATAAAAGGTCTGTGAAAATCTCACTTCATAGTCAAACTGGTTAAGATTAAATAGGATTGTCTGTAAGGTTTCATTAAAAATTTGGGTTAACATTAACAGCAAACTAATGCAAAGGTGAAATTTAACTTTCTCTCTTGAACAGGATTTTCATGTAATACAAAAGACTGATGGATGGTTTTTGCTGTTTCAAATTTTTGACTCATTATTTTGGCAAAACAAATAACTTATGGTAATCTAAAATTCTATTTCATAATATCAAGTGTTTTAAATTCTAAACATATTTAACAGGTTTCCCAAATCAAACTTTAGTCTCAAGCTTGTCTTTCCTAATCCCTTAGCTTTCGGGTGCTGCAGAGGGCCCCTGGAGCATCTGGAAGAAAAGTAAACAGAATTATTTAACATGTTTAGGTACATGGAATTGCCAAAATAATGTCTAATACTCTTCAGGTTATATTTAGGGAATAATATTAGCATGTGTTCCAAAACTGTATGGGATGTCTAATGTCTAAATATGTGCTATCAGTCACAGTTAAGGTTGTTATGTTGTGTTATTGTCAACCACAAAAATAACCAAATTTCTTTGTCAATTGTGTTTCTGACTGTATCCAAACTGGACATTTTTGTCATTTACAGACAATTGTTGTCTTGTTTTAATTCTCTTCAGAATACGGTTTATAATCAAGCTGTGAAACCTTAACAGGTGCTCTAATAATTCTAATAATAAATGCAGGTTTCTAATAACAGAAAAATGTACAGGACTCATTAAAAACCTAAAATGTTTATGAATATCAAGCAGAACAAGAGTTAACAAAATGGACTAAACTAATAGAAAACTAAGGCAATATTCTTAATTTATGCTTGGAACACTGCTAATCCTTATTTTGTTTTTCAAAGTCAAGGAAACTGTCTTAAAAGTTTTCAACAACTAAACAAGTTATACTCCCATAAACAAGATTTAAAGCATGTTTGTTTCTCTCTGCCTAGTTCCTCTAACATTTGGAAACTAATTATAAGTATTCTTAAATTACAACAATATAGTTGTTTGCATAAGTGCAACAAGAATCCATTCTCTTTTGCAACAAAACACAATGGGAAAAACTGGTTGTTTTACCAAAGCTTTGACTGGAAGGGTGTGAAGCAAGCTTGACTTGCAAAGCCAATAAAAGCCTCTTAAAAAAACTGACCTCATACTTGTCTACACAGTCTCTGTACGGGGGGGTTCCTGACCTGTGGTAAGTAAAGAATGTCACTTTCTAATAGGCCAAAAACTCCATGCTTCTGGAACATCAGGAAGAAAGTTTACCCAACTCATGTGTATTTAAAGGTACAAACCCATGTCTGGGCTTGGTTTTAAAAATCCTATCTAAGATTCCTTGTGGAACAGAGTTCCATCAAAGTCAATCAAAAAGGCCTGTATAGAGGTAATTATTCTTGCTGCACTTTATGCAAATAATCAGGCCAAGTATAAGACTAAAGTTTATTTTGCAAACAGCTCAGTCCTATCATAAGTTGTTTTTAACAAAAATGATGACTGGAGAGGGAGAAATTATTATTTTTGTTGTTGTTGTTTGTTTGAGATGGAGTCTCACTCTGTTGCCTAGGCTGGAGTGCAGTGGCACATCTCGGCTCACCGCAAGCTCCGCCTCCCGGGTTCACGCCATTCTCCTGCCTCAGCCTCCCGAGTAGCTGGGACTACATGGTGGCCCGCCACCATGCCCAGCTAATTTTTTTGTGTTTTTAGTAGAGACGGGGTTTCACCGTGTTAGCCAGGATGGTCTCTATCTCCTGACCTCGCGATCCGCCGGCCTCCGCCTCCCAAAGTGCTGGGATTACAGGCGTGAGCCACCGTGCCTGGCCATAAATTATGTTTTAAAACTTATCGGCCGGGCGCGGTGGCTCACGCCTGTAATCCCAGCACTTTGGGAGGCCGAGACGGGCGGATCACGAGGTCAGCAGATCGAGACCATCCTGGCTAACACAGTGAAACCCCGTCTCTACTAAAAATACAAAAAATTAGCCGGATGTGGTGGCGGATGCCTGTAGTCACAGCTACTCGGGAGGCTGAGGCAGGAGAATGGCGTGAACCTGGGAGGCGGAGCTTGCAGTGAGCCGAGATCTCGCCACTGCACTCCAGCCTGGGGGACAGAGAGAGACTCCGTCGCAAAAAAACAAACAAACAAACAAACAAAACTTATCATACATCTGTCATTAACTTCTAGTCTCATTAGTCATTTTTAAATTCTTGCCTACATTTTAAACTAACCAAGTTTTTTCCTATAAGCCAACCACCAATCTTCAGCTGTGGCTCAAAGGAAACAGAAAGGGACGGGTAAAGTAAAAATCCAGAACAATGTTCTAGTTCTGGGCAATTATCCTATCCATCCTGCTGGGTAACCTATAACCCAAAGTTTCCTTTTTTTTTTTTTTTGCGCGGGGGGTGGGGGCGGGGGTGGAAGTAAAACCAAGAAAGCTTAACAAAGACAAGCCCCATACACCCACTTACAACAGCACAACCCACAACCCATCTAAATGGCTCACAGGTAGAAAACTCTGTTGTCATGGTTATGGCCTATAGTGCCTCCACTAATAACGGTAGTCTTAATGCTCATATTTAAACCCTATATTCTAAACCTCCTTGCAAAGTTTATCTCTTCTCACCTGGAAACCATCAAGCTTTAAATGGTGCTGCAAATGAGGCCAAAAATAAAACGGCTTTTCTACCAGGGACCCTTAAATCAACCCCAGGATGAGCCCTAGCTGCTGTTCCCATACCACGCCCCTCTCCAGCAGGAAGTAGCCAGAAGTCGTCGCCCAATTCCCCGAAAGGCAGTTAGTGATTCCATTCCTGAGGCAGGAAATACTTATAGGAGACAGAAAGAAATTATTAGGTAGACAGGGTAAAGAGAGTCCCCGGCAGAAAACTGTCCTTCTAACAAAAAGCAGCTAAGAAATTTTCTAACCTCATGCAGTTCAAAGAAATCACTTTTCTTCTAACAAAGAACAGCCTGAAAGAGCAGGCTGTAAAAACACAGATAAACAGGTTGGGCACAAGAGTCGGAGAGTCTCCTGGGTAATCACCAAACTTCACACTCATACAATGGGCCCCAGTAAAAACAGTGGGCCTTAATAAGCACATTCCTTTCTCTTTAGGCACACTAAGATAGGGAAGCTAAAAGCGGACTCTGGGATGAGGTGGGGGCGATACCTGCAGCTGCAAGAAGATGTCTGGGAACAGACACAGAAACCCTCACTCCTAGATAAGCAAAACAAAGCAGCACAGACGAAGAGTTTGCCTACGGCCGGCCGCCGTGGCTCACGCCTGTAATCCCAGCACTTTGGGAGGCTGAGGCAGGCAGATCACCTGAGGTCAGGAGTGCGAGACCAGCCTGGCCAACATGGTGAAACCCCGTCTCTACAAAAACACACACAAAAAAGCCGGGCATGATGGCGCGCGCCTGTAATCTCAGCTACTAGGGAGGTTGATGTGGGAGAATTGCTTGAACCCGGGAGGCGGAGGTTGCAGTGAGCCGAGATTGAGCCATTGCACTCCAGCCTGGGCGACACAGCTAGACTCCGTCTCAAAAAAAAAAAAAAGAAAAGAGTCTGCCTACATAATCAAGGAACGGAGTGAATGGGGTGAGAACTGATAGAAATCTCTGCTCTATGCAGACAGCACACCTGGCCCCAACTAAATCTTTGGGCCTTAGGAAGATAAGTTCCCCACCCCCCCCCCCACTCCTCACTAGCCCATTTATAAAAACCCTAACCTTTTTTACCACGACTTGGCAACCCGCTTGGGACCCTTCTCTGTGACAGAAAGCTGTTATTTCCTTTTGCCTATTGAACTCCTGCTCCAGTCTCACTGTGTGTGTGCGTGTGTTTCCGCAACCTCAATTTCCTCGGCTGTGAGATCAAGAACCTTGGTATTTACCCCGGACAACGAGTCTGCTTCACAATGACTGGTAGCATTGAGTGCATAAAAGAGGTGTTGAGCCCTATTTTCAGGAAAAGCAACTTGAGAACTCCATGGTCAAGTTTAGCATGCCTTTGTGGGAGTGGTACCCTCAGAGAGAATGCAATTATTTGTAGAGCTTCAGTAAATAGAATGAAAACATTAGTTTTATTAAAAGGGGACTGACTTTGGGTTCCTATGGCGGAGCGGCACCTTGGAATTTCTGTTCACACATAAAATAAGGTAGGAAGAAAATGAATATGCTCTGATGGGCAACTTAAGAGACAAAAGCAGTCAGTATCTCAGAGCTGCGTTCCCTATTCTGCTAGTTTGCCCCACAACCTCTCCGCCTTGGTGGTTCCTGTTACAATATTCCTAGAAGTGATATTTCCTTCATTTATTCTCCAGCACTCAACAAACATTTGTGAAGCACCACTTAGCCTTAGGTAGAACTAAAATATTCTTTTTCAAATGACCTAATTTAAAACAATCACCCAATTTGCAACATTTAAAAATATTTAAAATTATAACTTGCTGTGTCACAATGGCCAGAGGCTAAACAAGAGAGAAATAAGAGCATCCAGAGAGAAATTACTATACAAATGGGCATTTCATGATTGAATAGAAGAGTTGGGCTCAGTTGTTCCATTTATAAAGTGGTTCATTAATAGTACAGTGGCTGGTACATCATTGGTAGTAAATAAAATATTTGTTGAATGAATAAATGAAGGCAAGGATCTTGTTTGTTTGATTCACATTTGTATACCTACTCTTACACCAGTGTCTGGCACATGAAAGAAGTTTAAAATATTGGTGTATTGAAAAATAACTAATTTTATTTATTTATTTATTTTGCAATTACTATACTGTGATTACATACAAAGTTGATGTGCGGGTTCAGTATTAAAATCTCAACTGCTACTCAAGAGGCTAGAGTTAGTTCCAAAACAGTGCCACATAACTTTTCCCACTAAAATGTAAGCTCCATGAGATGGAGCTTTGTCTGAGTTAGTTGTGCCTTAATGCTTTTAATAAAAATACATTAAATGAATGACTGCTAACTTCTAGGAGTTTTACAGTGAAAGCAGACAACATGTGTCAATCTATTCTAAAAAATCAAAACCAAAACCGAAACCCACTGTTTAAGAGAAACCCAAGTTTTCTGCTGCACTAACAAGTATCTTTCATGCCAACATCTTGAGACACCTTAGTTCAGAATTCCCAGCCTGTGAGAGGACGGTACCATATCTGACATTCATCCTACTGGGCCAGCACCCCTGATTAATTTTTAATGTATCTTTATGAGTTTCCTCAGTGTTAACCACAATCCAGGTGGGGTGTACAAATTTAAAACAAACAAAAAAAAGTCTTTCAGGAATGAAAAATAATGTAAGCTGAAATCAATATTTATGAAGTTGTGATTAATTGACTGATGACCAAATGATTACAAAATGTCTGTCTGAAACATCTACTCAAATTTATTAGCTTTGACCAAAAAAATTAAAAAACAATCCAAACTGGGTCAATGAAAGAATAATGCATTCCTAATCAATTTTTAATAGCACTTAAGATTTTATATTTTTTTAAACTTGCTTTTAAATAATTTATCATCAAAATGAATCTGATTTAAACATGGGGTAAAAGGTGTTCCATAGCTATTTGATGGTTTTCTTAGCAAAGAAATTCAATTATGACTGACTTTTTATTACTGAGACACTTTATTAATAATAATACATCTTGCACTTACACAAAGGCATTGGGCCAACATTCTCAGAGAGTCCAGCAAGTGTGATCTAGGATTTAGCCCCAATTCTACTGTTATCTGTTGATTTACCTTATGTAGGCCTTGATTTCCTCATTTGTGAAAGGAAAGGCCTGCATAACAACCCCTAAGAGCCATTTTAGCTCTAAATGTTTATAATTCTAAGGATGTAGGACAGCTTTAGCCCATTCCAGATGTCAAATGTAATAGAACTCATCAGATCACAGGGCTGCTCAAAAAGCTACCAAGATGTGGTGATCAAAATTAAGCAGCAGTGAACTACGTAATTTTTGTTTTCCTATTAGGGTAATGGTAGGATCATTTAGTGATTTGGGCCAAACGACATCTATTTAGAACATGAATTGTCAAAAAATGGGAAATGTCCTTCACAGAGCAGAGAAGAGATAATTCCTGACCTTAAGCCACTTGCATTATTAAAAGCAAAGCCTGGGAACTAGCCTGGCATTCATCTGGACTGAGGAAGAGTCCTAATCAATCTATATTGCTAACAATATTATTTGGATATGTGTGTGCATGTGTGAGGGCATATGTGTATTGATTCATAAAACATTAAGTGAATAAAGCAGGTATGTTATGCTATGACCTTGTTTGTGCTTATGTATACAGTAATAGATGAATTAGTATGTTTTAAGGATATGTTCTAGAATGTTAATAGTGATTTCTACACTGGATACAGAGGTGAGGCAGAAATATGGAGGAACTTTTACTTATTTTATATACTTTTTAATGGCTTGTTTTTCTTAAAATGAGCATGTGTTATTTTTATAATTCTCAAAAAGCAATAGAATCTTCCATTTTGAGATTAAAAACAAGTAAAGAAATTGTTTAAAATAAAACAGCCTGGGTTTATTATAAAGGTAGGCTGTAGCAAATGAGAATATTACTATTTGTGGAACAGTAACCTATTACAGACATTAGATAAATTGGATGCAATCCCTGACCTCAAGAAACATAGCCTGTTGTGGGGACAAACACATCACCAACTATAATACAATGTCATCAGCACAGAAATGGCTGTATGGACTGTGCACTGAAACACTGAGAAGCTGTGACAATGGTATGAAATGTGGAAAGAGATGTTAGAGATAGTCTAAATTTTAATAGTTTACTTAAAATGCAGGATATGATTTTTAAAATTATCTTTGTGACTACATATTGACACCCATCAACAAGATGATTTACAAGGAAATGAACTTGCCCCATTAAGTAATGGGAAATGTTTTGAAAAGAAATGTCTTTACAATAGAATACTATTGAGCCATAAAAAATAATAAAATCCTGTCATTTGCAACAGCATGGTTGAACCTGGAGGACGTTGTGTTGAGTGAAACAAGCCAGACACAGAAAGACAATTACCACATGATCTCACATGTACAATCTAATAAAGTTGATCTCACAGAAGTAGAGTGCAGAATAGTGCTCACGGCTGTAATCCCAGCACTGTTGGTAGGTCAAGGAGGGGGGATCCATTGAGCCCAGGAGCTCAAGACCAGCCTGGGCAACATGGGGAAACCACTCCCCGACCCTCGAGGCAGGCGGATCACTTGAGGTCAGGAGTTGGAGACCAGCCTGGCCAACAGGGTGAAACTCCGTCTTTACTAAAAATACAAAAATTAGCCAAGCATGGTGGCGCATGACTGTAATCCCAGCTACTCGGGAGGCTGGCTGAGGCAGGCGGATGGGATCGCTTGAGCCTGGGAGGTCGCTGTGTTGGCACCTAGTGGTGACAGAGCTAGACCCTGTCTCAAAAAACAAAACAAAAGTTGCCAGAAGCCATGGAGCTACCGTTTAGGTAGGAAGTTGTTGGGGGCAGGGATTTCCGCTGAAGCAGCCCAGGTCCAGAACCCCTTTCTCTTAACCATGAGGCTGCTTCTTGAAGTCATACTGCGTCTTTTTCACAAAGATTAGTAAAAGTTGTCCCGATGGTCTTGTCTTTAAATCTCTCAACTCACAGATTTTACTCGTTAGCGTAATTTATCACATCAGCTCTTCCTCGCTTCAAGTAAGTTGCAGATAAATTCCAAATTTGTTATACTGCATTTAAGATAAATTTAGGAACTTTTAGGTTTTTTTCTTTTTTGTTGGTAGGAAACGCAACTTATAACCTCACAAATTCTCCCTTGGGGTTCAACAACACAGCGGTACATTTCATATGCAACCATGCACCTGAAGTGAAGACGTTAAAACGTTAAATCTCCTTTTGGTGGAAAACCCAGAGAAGCCCACAGTAAAAATGTATTTTCAGGGAAAGCTGCGATTAAATGTATCAGGATCGTCTCGGACACAGATAAGGAGACAATCACTGTTTTCTTAAGTGAATTATTGTGCCCTCTGGAAGCACATTATATTGAGTGGAAAGAGAACTGACAGAGGTGGAAAGCTGTTTTGAAAAAAATTGAAACGTGTAGATAATGTCTTTTCTCTATGTTTTGATTACGCTGTGTTGGCGGATGTGTGGGGTTTAATAATTAGGCGAAAAACTCTCCATCCTTCACCCCATCCAATCCCCGAAAACAATTTGGGGATTTAAAAAATCGCCTTTCCGTATCTTCCTCTTCTGTCTCCACTATTCCGCTTTCCTTTAGATTTTCCAAGATCCTCGATACTTGTAGTAAACTACCTTCCTACACATTCGCAGGAATCTTGCAGCTCCCTAATCAGTGAATTTTTTCTTTTCTTTCCTTCCTTCCTTCCTTCCTTCCTTCCTTCCTTCCTTCCTTCCTTCCTTCCTTCCTTCCCTTCCTTCCTTCCTTCCTTCCTTCCTTCCTTCCTTCCTTCTTTCTTTCTTTCTTTCTTTCTTTCTTTCTTTCTTTCTTTCTTTCTTTCTTTCTTTCTTTCTTTCTTTCTTTCTTTCTTTCTTTCTTTCTTCTTTTCTTTTTTTTTTTTTAATGAAAGGAAAACGCCTTGGAGATCGCGCGTTTCGAAAGCGCGTTTTCGTTTTCTCTCCTGGGCGGGTTATGGCCCTACCGGGGCGCCGTAGCCGGCCCGCGCGTGCCCAGTCTTGGCGGTAGGTCGGCGGGACTTCCGTGTTGGCGGGATTCTGAACGCTGCCATGGCTCAGACCGTGCAGAATGTTACATTGTCGCTCACTCTGCCCATCACGTGCCACATTTGCTTGGGGAAGGTAATGGGTGATTGTGGGCACAGCTACAAAACGGGGTTGGATAAGTCGCTCGCCGGGGCCGAGGGCGGTCTCGTGCGGGGGCGGGGAAGGGGCGTGAGGCGCCGAGATGGGAGAAAACGCTGACCCGCGTTCTTGATGGGAGGCCGCGTCCTGGGAGATGGGGGTAGCGCACCGTGATTAATGGATTCATCTGGGCGCCTTTCGGAGGAGGGTGACAGCGGCCCGTGGTCTGCCGGGAGGGCGGCGAGACGGCCCTGCCACCGCCAGCGGCCTCACACTGGCAAGACACCGGCCTCGAAGGAGGCCCCATCAGAAACGCATCGCAGGGATATTTAACTTCCCTCTGCAGCCTCGCGTGGCGTGTAGTGAAGCCCATTAAAACACATTTCCTGGGAGCCTCACCTCGGGCTTCTTAGTCCTCTGTAACTAGTGTTCATCCTCTGGGGCCTACGGTGCTGTGTATTGAGTCTTTTCCATTTCCAAGACCTTTTGCCTTTATCCTGGCCTTGAGGATGACCTTTGCTCTGAATTCCTAATTTGAAAAGTAAATAGTAAGTGCTCCTGGAGGGTATTAGAATAAGAGGTGTGGCCTTTAACTCCAAGAATGGGTCAGTCAGGAGATAGAATACTCTCTCTTTGTGATGCAAGAGGTGCCTAGTGTGTTTGTGAAACAAGGTAGGGAAAGTGGTTCTGAATTAGAAACGGAGCTTTGAATATTCTAATGCATTCCTCTCCTCTTTCATTTCCATTTGTGCCTCACTTTCGGTGTTTTAAAGAGCATTTCTTTACCGAATAGATAAAGAAGGGGAAAGATAAACCACCAACTTTTTTCCACCCTGAATTATTTTTATGTCTGTGGTGTGTCAGGGTGTGTGTTTACCCCCCAGCGCAGACTGAGCCGTAGACTCAGATTTGAGAAATACAAACTTCTAGAGCAAGCATTTGAGTGCCGGCCAATACGATCTGCCTGGGGTGTTTGAAGTTCTGTGTGAATTTACTGGATTCAAAAAGTAGAAGAAAGTCAGCATTGGAAGCAACTGATAATTCTGGATAGCAGTCAGAATGAAATGCCAATGAAATAGCAAATGTGCTGGGAGATCATGGGTTGGGGATGGCTTGATCAATTTGGAGAGATCAAGGATGGCGTCATCGAGGATGGTGTTTGAGCTGGCATTTGCTATTACTTACTGCCTGCACGGCTAGGGGGAGGGAAGAAGCGATGTTTCTATTTGCCACAGTCTACATTTGGCTCCTGACATAAAGTTCCTGGAAATATGTGTTAAATTCTGAGTTAATTTCCTCCAACACTGGCTTTAAAGGCTGATAAAAATATTCTTGGGAAGTATTTTGTACACATTATATATAGTTTCCATTAGTTATAGGCTGTCTTTTGCAATTGTATTGACTGTTCTGTTTGATTTACCAAACCTATACTTTTTGTATTTAACGAGAGTGATACCTCATAGAATATAGTGATTTGCAGACTACAGAGTGCTTTTGTATGCATATATTATTTTGTTTACTCTTCACACCAATGCTTTAAGATAGGGCTGGTTTTTCCATTTTTAAAATAAGAATACTAAAGCTTAGAGTCTGTGGTTGAACCTCTATACTATCATTTGTGTCTTCAGAATACTAAGACTTTGAGTCTTCATAGTTGAACCTCTATCATTATTACCATTTGTCTTCAGATTACTTCGTAAAACCCTCACCTAAGTTCATCCATGACATCAGGCATTTTTAGTGTTTTTTTTTTTTCCTGTATTGGTTAACTTTATTCTGAAATAAAAATCAGATAATAAAGATAAAAAGATTAAGACTTTTGTCTTAATCTTATGTGCCAGACTTTATGCTAAACTTTGCACATGCTTCATTTAATCTTCTGAAAACAGAAAGGATGGGGAGTTGATGTTATTACCATATTTCTACTGTTACAGATAAGGAAACAGGTTCAAAAAGGTTAAGCCAGGCGCGGTGGCTCACGCCTGTAATCCCAGCACTTTGGGAGGCCGAGGCGGGCAGATCGCCTGAGGTCAGGAGTTTGAGACCAGCATGACCAATATGGTGAAACCCCATCGCTACTAAAAATACAAAATTTGCTGGGTGTGGTGGCAGGCGCCTGTAATCCCAGTTGAGGCAGGAGAATTGCTTGAACCTGGGAGGCGGAGGTTGTAGTGAGCTGAGATCGCGCCATTGCACTCCAGCCTGGGCAACAAGAGTGAGACTTTGTCTCAAAAAAAAAAAAAAAGAAAAAATTTAAAAATTAAAGAAAATTAATTAATTAAGGATTTTTAAACAGGCTCCTCCCCCCCCCCCCCCCCCCGGTACCATGGAAGCAGAAAGGATATGTGACTGAGGGCCTGAGTTCTACATTCAGGCTAGCCGGGTTCTAATCTAATCTACCACTTACCACTCATACAATCTTTTACAAGTTACTTAACTTTTTTTCTTTTTTTCTGAGACGGAGTTTCGCTCTTGTTGCCCGGGCTGGAGTGCAATGGCGCGATCTCGGCTCACCGCAACCTCCGCCTCCCGGGTTCAAGCAATTCTCCTGCCTCAGCCTCTTGAGTAGCTGGGATTACAGGCATGCGCCACTACGCCCGGCAAATTTTGTATTTTTGGTAGAGACGGGGTTTCTCCATGTTGGTCAGGCTGGTCTTGAACTCCCGAACTCAGGTGATCTGCCCGCCTAGGCCTCCCAAAGTGCTGGGATTACAAGCGTGAGCCACCACGCCCAGCTTAAGTTACTTAACTCTTTTGCGCCTGTTTCCTTATCTGTAACAGTAAAAATATGGTAATAACATCAACTCCCCATCCTTTCAGTTTTCAGAAGATTAAACAAAGCGTGTGCAAAGTTTAGCATAAAGTCTGGCACATAATGTTTAATAACTGTTAGCTTTTACTATAGCCATTGAGGCCAGCCCTCAAACTGAGGAAACCAGCCTTTTCCAGTAATTGTTCTTCCCAGTTGCTTTGTGAGGCTGGAGCACTTCAAAATGAAGATTTGCATTCCCAACCAAATGAGACCTGTTTGTTCTGGAAATTGCCACAGTACATCCAGAATTTTCAGCTGGTTCCATGTCTCTTTTCTTTTTTATAGTGAAAGCAAATTCAGTATGATTGTGCTGCTCACCCTCCTACACGTATTATACTGTGAGATACTAAAACTGGCATGTCCTCAGGTTCGCTTCTGCTTCCCTGACATAGAGCATCTCTGGCCACTTCTAAGAATGTTCCTAAGGTCCTTCGTGCCTAGCTCTTTTTTAAAGATAATTGTTCTTGTGCCACTGTTACCATATGTCCCCAGATCTCACAGTCAGCATCTTCTCTTTTGATTATTCAACAGAATTAAGGACCATTATCCCTGGAGGGTCACAAAGTGGATACCATGAAGGGGGAGAGATGAGGGCAGGACATTAAATCTGAAGAGATAAATGCCAGTGGGGATGGAGAGGAAGGAGAGAGAGCCCAGGTATTCACCTGTTAATGCTTTGTCTTTGCACTTAAAATTGGAAAATTTAGACCTCTGTCTCTACTTCAGTTTTAAAGGTGAATTTTCTCTACCCAATAATGTTTTTAGTTACTTTGCCAATATTGTAAGTAAGAGCTCTATGTGGCCTGAAGAAGTTAGGTACCATCCCATGGGATGATTTACGCATAACATATTTTCTTACCTATTCTTCCCTGTTTTTTTTTTTTTGTTTGTTTGTTTCTTAAACTAGTGGGCCAGCAAGCAGAAATGTAGTAATGATCTATCCCAGAGTATCTGTTAAGTGACATTTTGATAGTGCCACCAGGCTGTTACAAACCAGTTTACCTCTAGATAATTCCAGGGTTTATCTTTTCAATTGGGACTCAAGCTGTGAAACCAAATTATGGCATGTAATACTTTTTATTGGCCGTGCATGCATTTTGCCATGAGTGAAAGCCAAATGTGGCCCGCAGTTGGTTTTATGAAAGGGTGAAGGAGATTCTCAAGAGAAATGCAAAGCAACTAATGCTTTTCAGCACTAATGTATCATATTCAGTTATTTCTCATTCGACTATGAGTCCAGTTTTGGGTCCTACCCTTTAAGATAAACAATAAACCAGAGTATTTTGAAAACATTTGGGGGAGAATGAAATTGGGATTGGAATGTAGGTGGACTGGAATAGTGCTGGAACGAATGGATATGATAGAGAATCTTTAAATAATTAAAATATTTTTCATTTGGAAGGGACTCAAGCCTTGTGTGGCTCCATAAAATTATGATTTCTACTTAATATTAAGGGCAAGTGTTCTGGCTGAAATAACCAGAAATGAAATCAGCTTCCTTATAATGCAGGAGTTCCTGTGTCTTGGAGTATCCTCTAGTAGACTGTTTCCCATAAGGAATGCTATCAAAAGGATCCCTTCTTTCAGGGATGCCTCTCTGCTTCTCACCCATATTGTTTATTTAAAATATTGAAAATATAGGGCTAGAGACAAAGCCTTATGCAACTTAGAGTCCTCACTCTAGGATGACAAAATTCATTAATCACTGTTCACTTGGAGCTGTTGATTGACCAGCAAGTCATCCATGTCAGTACATGGAGCCCATGTTTGAGTCCTGATTGCCTCTCAGTTCCCAAGAGTGGATTTAAGAACCAGCCTTGTACATAATTGTCATAAGTAATTTGCTTTGGAAAAAAGCCATATGGACTGCAAGTTCTACATTTTTCTCTTTTTCCCAGTTTAAAATAAGTTTGAAGGATTCACTTTCAGAAAAGTATAACAATATTGCATTTTATACATAGTGTATAATAAGTTAATTCAAAAATCGTAGATGTATCCTAGTAATTATCAGGGTTGGTATGTAATAGCTGACATACTTACTTGACAAATACAATTCCAGTTTATCCCAAAGCATTTCTGGTAGGGATGAAGGTAGAAGAGAAGAGATGTATCATCTCTCCTTTTACCTAGACAGGAATGGGGAACCAGTTCTATAGGCATTAAGTGACTTATTTCACACAGGTTTTTTTTTTTTTTTTTTTTCCTTAAGTTATAGGACCTAAATTCTGGCCCAGAACCAGGGATTTCTTAAAACATAACCAAGAGCTATCCAGGAATTTTATTTTGGAAAGTTTCCAAATTCCTAATGTTGAAGTAGTGGTGCCCCTACCATAGTCATTTTTACACTGAAGACTAATCCTTTACATAGTCTTTCCAGGTCTTCACTAGAGAAACCGATAAAGTTTTGACAAGGTGCAAGAAAGAATAATATTCTTTCTAGAAGCACAGTTGGCTCTTGTCTCTAGTGAGGGGAGGATGCCAGAAGAGCAGGGGAGTTGGTTTTATAATAGATATAATTGCAAGACCAGTTGGTAAAGTTCATCAATACCGTCTTCACTCCCATGACCTCCATCAGTGTCCAGGATCTCACTTCCTTCAGGCACATCGTCCTGTATTTATTTCTCCCAGATTATTGTTCACTAACCCTGCTCCAAGGAAGAAAGAACTGTTTCTTAGTTGAAAGAACACATGATTTTGAGTTGAATCACATTGAGTACAAATGCTAGCTCTACCATTTATAACCCGTATCATTATTTCTTAGAGTCTCAGTTTCCACAACTGAAAATGGATTTGATACAACAGCCCCACTAGCTTATTAGTAAGATTCCTTTGAATATCCCATACTAGTGGTACTCAACTAGGTGGAGGTAGATTTTGTCCCCCAGGGACATGGGGCAGTGTGTGGAGACATTTCTCATTGTTTTCAAGGGGCTACTACTGGCATCTAGTGGGTAGAGCCCAGGGATGCTGCTAGCCAGACATCCTATAATATGCAGGGAACCGCCTAAAACAAAACTTTCTTCAGTCCAAAATGTTAGTAATGTCAAAGTTGAGAAACGCTGTTTGAAGCCAATGTGTAACTCCTAGTGGGTAAGTCTAGGATGATATGGATATTAATGAACAACAGCCTTAGGCATGTCTCTGCCCAAGTATACTTGCTTTTTTAAGGGGATTTGGTGGTAGAGTGGACTCTCTTAAGACTGGAACATCTTTAAAAGAAATGAAATATCAGAGTAACAGATTGTAAGGTTAATATATCTGCCCCAAGAACTGCCCCCCTCAGGCCCATTCCAGTAAGAAGAGCCCATCCTTTACACCTGGGGGATATACCCTAGGGCAGGAGTCTCCAGTCTCAGTCAGGTACTGTTCAGTCAGTGGCCTATCAGGAACCAGGACTGCACAGCAGAAGGTGAGCAGGGAGTGAGATAGTATTACCACCTGAGCTCCGCCTCCTGTCAGATCAGAGGCAGCATTAGATTTTCACAGGAGCATGAACCCAAATGTGAACTGTGCATGCAAGGGATCTAGATTGTGTGCTCCTTAGGAGAGTCTAATGCCTGATGTTCTGAGGTGAAACCCCCCAGTCTGTGGAAAAATTATCTTCCACGAAACCAGTCCCTAGTGCCAAAAAGGTTGGGGACCGCTCCCTAGGATACCACTTTACTATGCTTACTCCAGATGAGTTTGGAATTGTATGTCACTTACCATTGCCATTTTTTTGTCTTGCATTTTTATTTCATGAGTACTGTTTTATTGCCACGGGTCTCATTTGAGAGTAAATTGGATAGAAAGTCTAATAATGTGACAAATGATGACCTTTTTTTTTTTGTCTTGGGAAGATCTTATTAAAGAAAATTATGTATGTGTTTTGTTCTACTCAGAGCAGGATCTGGGTAGAAGAGGATGGGTGCTGGATTCTTTGTGTTTTGCTACCACAGATTACGGTCAAATATATAACAAGTAACTTGTTTTAGTAGTTCTTTAGAAATTTCTATTCTCGTAAGATAAATTCATTGAGTTGTCTAGAAATCATCATCTGATAAATACTCATTCCAATATTCATTTCCAAGGAAATGATTCAGTCACCTGTTTCCAAAATCTTCCCAACACAAAGGTGGTGATAATACCAGGTATCCAACAGTGCAGAAAACTTTCCTGTGGGTGACATTGTTAATGACTCTTAGCAGACAGAGCCAAGCAGTCGGCCTGTGGTGGTGGTTCTGTATCATTTTGGCATATTAAATGGGGAGGTTAAACTTTTGCTTTTTTACAGTTTGACAGTGGCTGTTGACCTTTTGCTGCTTGAAGCACTTTTAGGATTGTTATCTCAGCCTTTCATTATAGTACATCAAAATTCACTTTTATTAATCTTGCAGCTGTTAGAGATGAGAAGGACACTCACCCTATTGTCAGTGAGCCTGAAATCTAATAAGGAAGACAGGATGTAAGCAGTTTCTAAGTACAGCACAATGCAGAAAGAGGTGAACATTAAATAAATGAACAGAGAGTGCCCTATCAAAGACTTGGTTAATTCTGAAAAAGATTAATGAAGGGCTTGCAGAGGAGGTGGCATTTTATTTGCATCTTAAGAGGAGGGAAGGAATTTTTTTTTTTATTACTGTCAGGAGGATGGAGAGACCAGGAGGATATATCAAGCTGAGAAATGGGAGCTCTATAAATAGGGAGCCCCATAAACAGGGAGACCCCAATGTTCATATTCTTATTGGTGAACATAAGTAGACCCATGAGGTTGAAGTGTGCATTGTGTCAAATATTGAAATGGTAGATCAAGGGGAATGGCTGTTTAAGAATTAGATTATGTTCTTTGAAGGCTATACCTTGAACTATGAGCAGGAAAAAAATCATTACTGTTTTGTAGGAGAGGAGTGAAAGCTGCTTATTCATATTTTAGGAAGGTAGCTCTGGCATCATTGTGAAAGATGTACTGAAATGAACATTTGGAAGCTTGGGAGGTGGTCATTGCAGTAGATCAAAGATAAAAGAATGAGAACCTTAAATTCATTGGGGTGAAGATGCAAAGGAAAGGATAGATGAGAGGTGAAAGAATGTTTGGAGGTAGATTTGTCATGTTTTGACTATTCTGAGATGTACATTTTTTTTCAAATTATAACATCTTTGGAATCTGATTGTATCTTAACAATTGTAATTGACAGTTTTTCATTCTTAGTGATACATAAAATATTGGTGAATCTTCAAACCTGTGGCTTCTTAGACTTAATGTATAATACCAGCGTCTGGTGACAGTTTGGATGGTGAGGATAAGTAAAAAGAGTGATTCAGAGATAACTCTGTTGTAGCTCAAGTGGAGAAGTAGTGATGTCATTAACTTAGGTGGGAGGGTGTGCAGGAGGAGGAGCAAGTGTGTAGTGGAGGCCAAATTATGGTTGAGGCAGCTGCAGGATCCTTATATGTAGTCGGCTCCTAGGCACTTGGATATAGTAATATTACCTTTTTTTTTTTTTTTGAGGGATTGCTATGTAGAAGTGTCTGTGCTGACATCCATTATATTATCTTAAACCTGAATGAAAAGGTTACTAGGTTAAGCCACAGTTTTCAGAGGCAGAAACTGATGCCCACAGTAGCTAAAGGGCTTACCCAAGGTCAGACTGCTCAATAAATGGCAGAACTGGAGTTGGCCCCAGGTTTGTCTGTCAGAGCCTAAGCTCTGCCACTTACTGAGGTCCAGTTACAGAGGGAGACTTGGGAGTTGTCAGCATAGAATAGATGTTAATGCCATGTGACACATGAGATTGAGAGAGAAAATAGAACACATCAGATAAGATGGCCCAGAACAAAACATTAGAGAAAGCAGTTATACCACCTTTAGTATCTTGACTATAAGCATCCCACTCTCTGATCCTGTTTCTATCATACTTATTCTCTACCATTACTTCAACCTCATCGAGACATTTTTGTTGACCCTATCACTTTTTCACTGTTATCATTACCGCTTATGTACTTGTTTCCCTTATTATTCGTGGTCATTTGTTATCATCAGTCCCTGTCTCTTCCTCCTTGGCAAAACCCCAACTCTTGGTAAACCAAACTACTCATCTACTTCCTGCCTGAGTCTCCACAGCTAAATATTGATAAGAAAAATACACACCTACGTTAATTAATCTTACTTTGCATTAGAAACCACAGACCTGGAAAAGGAACTCAACAATGTATAGCAATCTGCTACCTATCCCTAGTAAATTTGCTTTCTCACTTTTCAAAATTACTGCTTTATTCTCCTGTCTTCTCAAATCTGTAACCCACTTCCCTTCTTGTTTTCAGCTGATAACTTCACCTCATATTTGATGACAAAAGATAAGCAGCTGAGATAGTGGGAACATGAATTTCCTCATTTTTCCATCCACAGATCTTCCAACCCCTTTGTATTTGTTCACACACCCCCTACTTTCCCTTCTGTTGCAAAAGAAGACAAACCCTCACTCCTGTATATGCCAAAATCTCCTTTTGTGCTTTGGATCCCTTTCCCCTCTTGACTTCTTAGGGACTTTGTTGCCTATCGCTGTAATACCCCCATCACTCTTCCTCCATCACTAATATCCTCTCTTTATCATTCCCATTGGCATTCCTAACCATCGTCTCATTTTTATGCTCTCTCCTTTACAGCAAAACATGAAAGAATTGTCTGTATTTTCTGTCTTCACTTCTTCATCTTTCATTGTCTCTCAACCTCCAGTCAGGTTTCCATCCCCAACATTCGCTGAAACAGTGCTTGTCGGTAACTGATCACAGTGACTTCCAAGCAGTTAAATCCCATAGTCACATCTCAGTGCACATCAAACTCAATCTCACATCAATATTTTACTTATCTGGCCGCTGCCTCTCTCTTGAAAAACTTTCTTGCCTTGACTTCTGTGATATCATATTCTCCTTTCCTACATCACAGGACCCCTCCTTGTCAGTTTCCTCTGCTGGTTGCTCTTCCTCTTCCTTTGCTTGCTGGAGTGCCTTCTTTTCTCCAGCTGTTTTGTCCATTCATGAGATCTCCTCCAGTCCTATGGCCTTATATGCTCATATCTTTTATGGCAGTGACTCAAAACCTGCCTTGTTGAACTTGTCCACTTAAAAATGGGCTTAGCATCACAAATTTAGCATGGCTAAAACAGAATTCTTGATTTTTACCTTGTGCGAAATCTGCTTTTCTTGTCTTTGCCACTTCAGTATATGATAACACCAACTACTGAGTTGCTCAAAACCACTTCATAGATTGGGAAGATAATATTTAACCTTTGCTGTGGGAGCAAATACATGAAAAATACTGATTCTTTTTTTTTTTTTTTTTTTTTTTTTTTTTGAGATGGCATTTTGCTCTTGTTGCCCAGGCTGGAGTGCAATGGTGTGATCTCAGCTCGCCGCAACCTCTGCCTCCCGGGTTCAAGTGATTGTCCTGCCTCAGCCTCCCAAGTAGCTGGGATTACAGGCACACGCCACCACGACCTGCTAATTTTGTATTTTTAGTGGAGATGGGGTTTCTCCATGTTGGCCAGGCTGGTCTCAAACTCCTGACCTCAGGTGATCAGCCCGCCTCGGCCTCCCAAAGTGCTGGAATTACAGGAGTGAGCCACCGTGCCTGACCTACTGATTGCTTTTAAATGTGTTTTTTTTTATGGAAAGATTGACAGAGCATCTTGAATCCTCTCATATAATGTGCACACTTTGCTTTTAAATGTGTTTTTTTTATGGAAAGATTGGCAGAGCATCTTGAATCCTCTCATATAATGTGCACACTTTTATGTCTTGAGCATTGGCTTTTATCCATTTTCAGATGAGTTTATAACTTATAAAAAATAACTTACTATAAAAGTAGATAACAGTAGATAACTTCCTTTTTTACCTGAGCTTCCTAATTTTGGGGCATATAGTACTTCTAGTAATATTGCAGGGGTGTGTGTGTGTGTGTGTGTGTGTGTGTGTGTGTGTTTGGGGGAAGTTACAGGATAGATAAGGCAGTATCTTCTTGGTTTGGGATTTTTGTGCTCTTAAAAGATTTCATGACATAAAGATGAAATTAAAACATATATGAATATATTATGGTCTGGACTTGCAAATCACATGAATTTTTAAGAAAAAAAATAGAACCTGCAAAGAAAGTTCAGGTTTGTCTGCCATTTGAGACTCTGACCAGGAATACTTTATAGATAAGCGTTCACTCCTGGCTGCTGGTAGGACCACTTTGGAAGAAGACTTTGAAACACTATGGTTCATGATTTTTTTTTTTTTAATGAATCTGTCAAACCAGTTGAAATGAATGCTTAGAATTAAGTTTCTCCAAGAAGTTTAAATCTATTCCAGATTATCTTTGTTTAGTTTTCTTGGGTTAGTGTTCATAATCAAGGGAGAACCAGAATGTTCAGAAAGCCAGACTGAGACCAGAGAGCTCTTTGTAATGAGACTCAAATGATTACCTGCCCATCATTGAAGGGGGCCAGCCCCTCCACACCTGTGGGTATTTCTCATCAGGTAGGACGAGCGACTGAGAAAAGAAATAAGACACAGAGACAAAGTATAGAGAAAGAACAGTGGGCCCAGGAGACTGGTGCTCAGCATACGGAGGACCTGCACCGGCACTGGTCTCTGAGTTCCCTCAGTATTTATTGATTACTGTTTTACTATCTCAGCAAGAGGAATGTAGTAGGAGAGCAGGGTGATAGTGGGGAGAAGGTCAGCAAGAAAACATGTGAGCAAAGGAATCTGTGTCACAAATAAGTTCAAGGGAAGGTACTGTGCCCGGATGTGCACGTAGGCCAGATTTATGCTTCTCTCCACCCAAACATCTCAGTGGGGTAAAGAGTAACAGAGCAGCATTGCTGCCAACATGTCTCGCCTCCCGCCACAGGGCGGTTTTTCTCCCATTTCAGAACTGAACAAATGTACAGTAGGGTTTTATACCAAGACATTCCATTCCCGGGGCAGGCAGGAGACAGGCCTTCCTCTTATCTCAACTGCAAGGGGCCTTCCTCTTTTACTAATCCTCCTCAGCACAGACCCTTCACGGGTGTCAGGCTGGGGGACGGTCAGATCTTTTCCATCTCATGAGGCCATATCTCAGGCTATCACATAGGGAGAAACCTTGGACAATACCCGGCTTTCCTGTGCAGAGGTCCCTGCGGCTTTCCGCCATGCATTGTGCCCCTGGTTACTCAAGAATGGAGAATGGTGATGACTTTTATCAAGCATACTGCCTGTAAACATT
The DNA here is from genome assembly GCF_029289425.2 of Pan paniscus. Classification (NCBI taxonomy): domain Eukaryota; kingdom Metazoa; phylum Chordata; class Mammalia; order Primates; family Hominidae; genus Pan; species Pan paniscus. Next base: position 80,223,969 of record NC_073263.2, on the reverse strand, counting down.
TTATTAACAAGGCACATCCTGCACAGCCCTAGATCCCTTAAATCTTGATTCCATGCAACACATGTTTCTGTGAGCACAGGATTGGGGCAAAGTTACAGATTAACAGCATCTCAGGGCAAAGCAATTGTTCAGGGTACAGGTCAAAATGGAGTTTCTTATGTCTTCCTTTTCTACATCGACACAGTAACAGTCTGATCTCTCTTTCTTTTCCCTACAGTCATGAATAGCTATGCATCTATTAATTCTTTGAGAGGTGGGGGCCCCTTTTAAATTAATGAATACTCAGTAGATTCTTTTAAGGCAGACATAGAGTAGCACAAGCATTTTCTCCGAGAAAAGTGGTTTGTGGTGGTTCTGCCTCTTCATTCTCCCTCTACTTACTCTGCTTTCCCTTGACCTAGTCTTCCAGTTCCTAGTGCAGAAGGGTTCTATACTGTAATTACTATTAGGGAAATATTGAAAATGGCTATGAAATGTTTTGAGTCCCACCGTGAAGATACCATGTAAATCAAGTGATAAGACTACATTTTTCTGTGCTGTTTTTGTTTGTATTGTTAAATTCGTGCTATTTCAAAAAATATTAAATCATTATTTCCTTCTGACAACTTTCCCAACTAGTTGAATGTTAACACTATCTTAATAGCAGTTAATCATTCAACAGACCTTTGTTGAGACCTTTGTTGAGAAGATAGATACCAAGCTATCTTCTAGGCACTAAAGGTTTAGTTATGAATGAGGTAAAGAAGTTCTTGCTCTCATGGAGTTTCCATTCTGATAAGGGAGATAGACAAATATGTAAACACGAGTATAATATCAGGTAATATAAATGCTGTGGAGAAAACCAAAGCAGCTTCTCTTTTCTTTCTTCCTCCTGATAAAACAACTACAAACAGTCAACACACCCAGTTAACCCTGAGCAAGCTACCTAATTTCTTCATGCCTTTGTTTTCTTATTTGTAAAGCATATTTACCCAGTTTACCTCACCAAGTTGTGGTATTTTTAAAAAAAGAGATGGAAAAGGGTTGGGGCGGTGAAAGATGCATGTGAAAGCCGTTTGTAAAATATGACTACAGGCCAGGCGCGGTGGCTCACGCCTGTAATCCCAGCACTTTGGGAGGCCGAGGCGGGCGGATCACCTGAGGTCAAGAGTTTGAGACCACCCTGACCAATGTGGTGAAACCCCGTCTCTACTAAAAATAGAAAAATGAGCTGGCGTGGTGGCAGGCGCCTGTAGTCCCAGCTACTCGGGAGGCTGAGACAGGAGAATTGCTTGAACCCAGGAGGCAGAGGTTGCAGTGAGCCTAGATGGTGCCACTGTACTCCAGCCTGGGTAACAGAGCGAGACTCCGTCTCAAAAAAAAAATGCTATAAATGTAAGGTATTATTTATGCTTGTTTAAATGGAGGCTGGAGTCAAAGATTTGTGTATTTGGTGTATCTCAGTAATTCTGTCTGCATTGTTTGCTGTTTAGATTATAAACTGCTTGAGAGTGAAGCTCATGCCTTTTGGGTTGTTTTAGCTTTCATTACTGTTTGGTTTTGGGGAATTTCTAGTAAAGTATCAATACAATATTTAATAGTTGCTGTTATTCTGTAACAGTGGAATGAATTGAGAAAAGGATTCAGGCATCAGATGGATGATTGTGCTAAATGATATTTTCAAAAACCTAATCCTGCTGTTCTATAATGCTAAAATAGAAGAGTTTGAGCAAAATTGTCCCAGCCTTAGTGGAACAAAAAGCATTTTCTTTTTGGCATGAATTCTGTGGTTTAGGTACAAAATAAAGCATTTTATATGTCAAAAGCTTCAGTCTCCATGATCCAGTATCTCAGCTAGTATCTCTGTTAAACATGTGTAAAAAGAAAAGTGACCAACAGAAGCAGTGTTTTTAAAAGCGCTAGATATCCCTTCTTAAACACCTACTCTGCTATAATCTAGAGAAGCAGTTTGCTGTAAACTAAACCATTTGATCTTCTAATTATGACCGTTGTCCTGTACTAAAAGTGATGTTTTTTTTTCAAAGGTACGTCAGCCTGTCATATGCATCAACAACCATGTATTTTGTTCGATTTGTATTGATTTGTGGTTGAAGAATAATAGCCAGTGTCCAGCTTGCAGAGTCCCCATCACTCCTGAAAATCCTTGCAAAGAAATTATAGGTAAGGGCCTGTTTTATATATGCATAGGAATAGGTTTGAAACAATCTCCAAATAATGTATATTTTGAGGAAGACTGAAATAGACTATTTTCAGTGATGCTATTTGGCCAACATAATACTGAGTGGTTGAGTAATTTGTGTAATGTATATGTGGAGCAACTGGGGCACAAGGCACTGAGAGGTGCTAAGAGGAATAACCCTGAGAGCCTCACGGAACTTACATTTTCATAGCAACTGAACCAAAAGAAAAGCAGCAAGTGCTAAGGGCCCCCAAAAAAGCCCAGAGAGTTCAGGCAAGAAACTTCAGCTAAGAACACTGAGAAGGGCTTCATAAAGTAGGTGGCCTTTAAGCTGGACATTTAAATTTAAGGATGGATAACATTTCAGCGGTGAAAATTAAGGAGGGCATTTCCTGCAGGGAGAATAGCATGAACTAAAAAGTTTAGATACAGGAAAACCCAGAGCATGTTTTTAGAAATGATCAGTAGTCTACTTTGGGTCCGACTACTGAGATAAGACGAAAGGTAAATTGAGACTTTAGTGCAGAGAACCTTGAATGACAGCTAAATCAGGGACTTGCTCTAGGACTAAGAAGAAGGGTGAATTGGGCATGATGGTTTTGAGCAAGGGAGTGGTATGATCCAAAATGTGCTTTACAAATATTACTTGTGGTAATACATAGGTTGGACTATAGGAGTAGACAGGATGTGAGTAGGTCTGGTAGGAGGCTTTTGCCTAGGTGATAGAAAATGTAAGTTTGGATTAAGGGTGAAAACAAATTCCATGTCACATTAATATTGGTGGGGTGGGGGAGGAGTAAAGCTTGAACTAGAGGATCCTTGAAAAGGAGAACTTCTAAAGAGCCTTTTTAGAGTTTGGTTTTTATTCTACTCATATAAGTTATTTGTTTTAGGTTGCAAAAATTAAAATGATTTCTACTTGTTTTTGCTATAGGAAAAATTGAAAGTGAATCTACAATTAGCCAAGTATAGAAAACATTTTTCAGAAAACTTAAGAAGTCATTGTAATAGTCCCAAGTTAGGGAAAATGGACTTAAATAAGATTTTTTTTTTTGAGACAGAGTTTCGCTCTTGTTGCCCAGGCTGGAGTGCAGTGGCGCGTTCTCGGCTCACCGCAACCTCTGCCTCCTGGGTTCAAGGGATTCTCCTCCCTCAGCCTCCTAAGTAGCTGGGATTATACGCATGCATCACCACGCCCGGCTAATTTTGTATTTTTATTAGAGACGGGGTTTCTCCATGTTGGTCAGGCTGGTCTCGAACTCCCAACCTCAGGTGATCTGCCCGCCTTGGCCCCCTAAAGTGCTGGGAATTACAGGCGTGAGCCACCGTGCCCAGCCAAGATTTTTACAAAGGAAATAGAAAGGAATATATATGCTACAGAGCAAAAGAAGAACTAGTAGGACTTAGGAAATAAGAGATCTGAAGGCGCAATCAGAGTTGGCTCTTGGTACCTGGGTGAAGTCTGGTAGAGGACTAGTTCTCTGCTGTGTTGCATGCTACGGGGTTAACCTCTATCTGTTTTTTTTTTTTACCTGCTGAATTTCACCAAGGAGTCAAGTCTTTTCTTGCAGAATATGAGCTTTGATGATTTGAATATTTTCCCCCAGCTTTTCTTCTCATCCCATATCCTACCTTTATTCATTCATACCTAAGTGATATTTCATAAATTCTCTCAAGGAAAATAGTTCATCCATTTTTGCATTTGGATAGAACATCCTGAAAAAGAACACCTGTAAAATACCTTTGCTATTATTATAATGCTAAGAAGTACAAAGAAGGTAACCAGAGCATCAGTGAAGAGCTCTCAGGAAGAATTCATTGTGAGTGCATTTGTAACAAGTCATGACATAGAGTTAATGCCATGACTTACAGTCCATTGTAACTAGCCTGTTAGAATCCGTGAAAAGACACATTAATCTATATACATAGGTATATAGCAGTAATACTTTTTTTTTTTTTTGAGACGGAGTCTCGCTTTGTCGCCCAGGCTGGAGTTCAGTGGTGCAATCTCGGCTCACTGCAAGCTCCGCCTCCCGGGTTCATGCCATTTTCCTGCCTTAGCCTCCTGAGTAGCTGGGACTACAGGCGCCAGCCACCACGCCCGGCTAATTTTGTTTGTTTGCATTTTTAGTAGAGACAGGGTTTCACTGTAGCCAGGATGGTCTCTATCTCCTGGCCTTCCAAAGTGCTGGAATTACAGGCGTGAGCCACCGCACCCAGCCAGTAATACATTTTTTTTTTTTTTTTTTTTTTGAGACGGAGTCTCGCTCTGTCGCCCAGGCTGGAGTGCAGTGGCGCGATCTCGGCTCACTGCAAGCTCCGCCTCCCGGGTTCACACCATTCTCCTGCCTCAGCCTCCCGAGTAGCCTCTTGGTTAAATGTAAATGTAATAATTGGTTTTATTATTTAAATATAGTCTAGTTTTCAGAATTTGAAGTAGTCCAAATGTGATAATTACAGCCCTTTCCTCCACTGAGTTTGCTGTGATAAGATATATAGATATGTAAACACAATATGATGTGTTACTGAAGGTATTTCTTATGGTGTTATTTGATATATTTTTTTCCCCTCAAGATTAGGGTAGAGAAAAGGCCTAGATGTTAGCCCCAAGTGTGTATGTAAGGGGAAGGGTAGATGTGAAGCTGGGAAGCTATATAAAACAATACGAAAAAGGATCATTTTCATTCTTCCCGAATCAGAATGAAAAATTAGGATTTTTTTTTTTTTTTCCTTACAGGAGGAACAAGTGAAAGTGAACCTATGCTAAGCCATACGGTCAGGAAGCATCTTCGGAAAACTAGACTTGAATTACTACACAAAGAATATGAGGTAAACAGTAATCAAAGTTTAAAATTATGTTAGCAGTGAATTGAAGGTAAAAACTGACCTACCTCAGTCCCCAGACTTCTTAGAGTAAATATCCAATGAGATTTTATTTTAAAAGCCTATAAAAAGAAATTGTTTGATAAATTCTTTTTTCTTTTTTCCTTTCATATTTTAAATAGAGGAAAGAGATTTTTTGTTTTATTTTTTTTCTTTAAGTACCAAGGAAAGGGGGAATGGGATTCCAGAAAAAAGGAACAGATGGAAGCATTTCTTTCTTTCTTTTTTTTTTTAAGTTAAAATTTGTACCTCCACAGACATATCATTTTGTATTTGCTTCCTCAAGAAGTTGGGAGAAAAAGGAAATCTCCTTGTGAAAGCCAGTCTGACCTCTGTAGTCATCAGTTGCTTCTGCCTATGAAGTTACTGATGATTATGAGCCTGATCAATTCTAGTAAAGTAAATACTATACCTTATGTCAACAGCCAGCACAGAGATTTTAGTGTGAAACATGCTGTTTCCTAATTATTGTCTAAAGGTGAATGAACAGGATGATTGGACATGGTGATGCTATTTTTACAAATAAATTCATGCTAATAGAATACATACACTTTTGAATAGTACACATTAAGCCCAGTTGTCATTTTATGTTGACTGAAGAAGGAGATATCGATCCCCTCTTGACTCAAAATATCTTTCAGTTTCACTGTGTACATGGAAGGTGCCTCAACTGCCTCAAAAATTTTTGGAATGCAGTGGGGTATAAATACATGATTGAATATATGTTTATTCATATATGTGTTCCTTACGTATACGAATTTGCTTGTTTTATGAAAATGCTATTTAAGTTGAAATGTATTGCAATTTAAAATAGTAAGTAGTACTATCTGTGTGACATTTAATGCTAAAATGTATTTTTATATAATGAATATTTATCATACTCAGATAGTAAACAAATTAATCCTTTGGGAGATCACTTGAGCTACTTGGGAGTTTATTTTCTAGCAGAATTTTTAACAACCTCAATTTAAGGTGACATATTTATTATAGATGAATAAATGGCATCATAGTAAGAAGTTCTAACCCAAATGTTTAGTGACTGGTTTTAGGATAATAAACAGTTCCAGAGTGGGAAGGCTAATACTTGCAATAGTCACAGTAGTAATTGAAGAACCAGAATCCAGAAAAGTTGAAAATTCAAAATTCACTACAGATATTATTCTGGAATGAAAAGTAGAAGGAAATGGTAGATGGTTTCACTCATACTTCAAATATAGAAGTGAAAGTATAAATATCAAAACCCTAACGATCCTCTTTTTCTTTTTTGAGACAGAGTCTCATTCTGTCACCCAGGCTGGAGTGCAGATGGCATGATCTCGGCTCACTGCAACCTCCGCCTCCTGGGTTCAAGCAATTCTCCTGCCTCAGCCTCTCAAGTAGCTGGGACTGCAGGTGCCTGCCACCACACTCAGCTAATTTTTTGTATTTTTAGTAGAGGCGAGGTTTCATCATGTTGGCCAGGCTAGTCTTGAACTCGTGACCTCAGCTGGCCCACCTGCCTTGGCCTCCCGAAGTGCTGGGATTACAGGCACGATCATCTTGATAACTCTGTACAGTCAGCCCACCATATCCAAGGGTTCATCATCCGTGGATTCAAACAACCAAGATTGAAAATTAAAAAAATAAATATATATAAAAATAATGCAGTTTAATAACTATTTGTATGACATTTACTTTGTATTGGTTATTATAAATAATCTAGAGATGACTTAAAATGTATGGAAAGATGTATGTAGGTTATATGCAAATACAGCACTAGTGATTTTCCATCAGGAACTTGAACATCCATGGATTTTGGTATCCCTAAGGGTCCTAGAACCAATCCCCTGTAGATGTGGGGATGAGGTGGGGACAAACTGTACCTTTTTTTTTTTTTAACCCGGCCCCCCTCAATGTACTTTCAAATTCCCCTCAGTAAAGCAGTTGAATATGCCTCAAGTTTTTTGTTTTTTTGTTCTTTTTTGAAATGGAATCTACTTCCCTGTTGGAATTCATGTGACTTTTCTTATTTTCTGGATGATATCTTTTTTTGTTTTGTTTTGTTTTGTTTTTGTTTTAATTATACTTTAAGTTTTACGGTACATGTGCACATTGTGCAGGTTAGTTACATATGTATACATGTGCCATGCTGGTGCGCTGCACCCACTAACTCGTCATCTAGCATTAGGTATATCTCCCAGTGCTATCCCTCCCCCCTCCCCCCACCCCACAACAGTCCCCATTCCCCTTCCTGTGTCCATGTGATCTCATTGTTCAATTCCCACCTATGAGTGAGAATATGCGGTGTTTGGTTTTTTGTTCTTGCGATAGTTTACTGAGAATGTTGATTTCCAGTTTCATCCATGTCCCTACAAAGGACATGAACTCATCATTTTTTATGGCTGCATAGTATTCCATGGTGTATATGTGCCACATTTTCTTAATCCAGTCTATCATTGTTGGACATTTGGGTTGGTTCCAAGTCTTTGCTATTGTGAATAATGCCACAATAAACATACGTGTGCGTGTGTCTTTATAGCAGCATGATTTATAGTCCTTTGGGTATATACCCAGTAATGGGATGGCTGGGTCAAATGGTATTTCTAGTTCTAGATCCCTCAGGAATCGCCACACTGACTTCCACGATGGTTGAACTAGTTTACAGTCCCACCAACAGTGTAAAAGTGTTCCTATTTCTCCACCTGGATGATATCTTAAATAGAATCAAAGATTTGGCATTTTTAAAAATCACAACTAACATTGAATTAAAATGAAGGCAACATAAATCCCAATTTTTATCAGTCAGGCCACATTTTGAGAATTTAAACTGTATGTGACTTTCTCCCTGCAAAACTCTTTTGATATGTAAAGAATCTATGTATCTACAGAATTTTAAGTACAAAATTCAAACCATGTTGGCTTCAGTTTAGCATATGTATGTATGTGTTTAGTGTCTATGCCTGCCTCATGACTATACAATGCTTTTTCAGGACGAAATAGATTGTTTACAGAAAGAAGTAGAAGAGCTTAAGAGTAAAAATCTCAGCTTGGAGTCACAGATCAAAACTATTCTGGATCCTTTAACCTTGGTGCAGGGCAACCAAAATGAAGACAAACATCTAGTCACAGATAATCCAAGTAAAATTAACCCAGAAACTGTAGCAGAGTGGAAGAAAAAACTCAGAACAGCTAATGAAATCTATGAAAAAGTGAAAGATGATGTGGATAAGCTAAAGGAGGTAAGTTGTGGTTTTTAAAAATCTATTATGGTTGTTTTTAAAATAAGTACCTTCAAAAGCATAAATAGCCATATTATCTTGACTCATCATCAGATGATTTGTGAGGAAAGGACAGAATCTCTGGATGAGCATTTATATGCAATAAGAAGACTTTTTCTCATTTAAATATCATTAACTGCCAAGAAATATCAGGTGGTTCCATGTGTGACTATAATTAGAGACTGTTGTGCTTCTGTATAAGATTGCATCTTCTTCTAGAAGAGTAATACCAATTTAAAGGATGTGTTTCTGTTTCGTCCTCTTTGTGGTTTGCCATAGGTTTTTTAAGCTTATATCAGCGACTTCCCCTGTGTACCTAAAAACAAACACATACCCATTTTCGCACCAATGAAAGGAAAAGTTTTGACCTTATCTTTTCTTTTGCTGCCACTCTCTTATTTTTAAGGTTGTAGATAGATAAAGGCTTGGTGACTAATTCCAGGACAGCAGTAAGCAGCTGCTTCAGACTACCTCATGCAAAAGAATGTTGTGATTTATGAAACTGGTTCATTTTTTTCAGTTTTTCTTTGAACAAGATACAGCATGGTGAAAAAGGCAAACCTCTAGGATTTTTCAGCCTAGAAAGGGAGATAAGATCCATGCCATCAGCACTAGATGTTACAGGCAACTCCTACAACACCATCTTGACCCAAGTGATCAGCCTTTAGCTTGAGTTCAAGTTTATCCACAGTGGAGTCCTCTTGTGCTGAAAGGAGATGGCTTTGTAGTACTCAGTTCTACAATCACATATTCAACTATTTGCATTTCCTTAAAATACTATTCCTGTGTGAAATTACTAAATCTTATCTCTCAAAATTATTAATGAGCTCCATATGGTATTTTAAAGGAGTTCCCCTGTATATTGGCTCTCAGGTCCTCAGGTTAAGTAGCAGAGAAATACTTGCAACTTAGATGTAAGCCATCTTCCACATATAAAATAAATGTTGTTTGGGCTCAGAAAAGGCCAGGGTGAGGAGAAGAGAGAGCCTAGTGCCTTTAGATAAAAAAGAAACTACAGACATAATTGTACTGAGTTTGTTATAAGTGTGTAGGAGGGAGAAGTGCATAGTTTCTTTGGGTATTGATGACCAGTGTTAGTACCTTGATTTGTTAGAAGACAATAGGATACTAAAAGGAATGCCAACTGGGAAATTACAGTATTTATCAATTTGCCTTGTTCCCTTTAATTTCCCTGGTTCTTCTTGAGCCATTGGTAAGCACTATATGATCTCCTTTGTAGTTATTAAACTTCGTTTAAAGTTTTGGCAGTAAATATTTCTTAGAACATGAGGCTTATAAGGGTGATATGAGGGATGGATATTAAAGAAGAATACATAAAGCACAGTTAATTTTCCTTTGCTCTTTTAATGGTCAAATGTTAAATTCAATACTCAAAGCTACCCTGGGACTTCAGAATTCTTTGGGATATTGAATAAGCCCATTTTCTATGCCTAGTGATGCTAGTAGGTAATAGGTTATAAACTGGGACATAAGTGAATGAAAAAACATGGACTGCAGAGACAAAAACTAAAGTGTGGAGTAATAACATACTCAACATAATCAAATACAGGAATACAAAAGATTCAGAATAAAGGATTACTTAGCATGAATGAAGTGGACTTTTTTTCTGATGTTACCTGGAATGGGTGAGTTTTGAACCATCATGAGGCCAGTGTCATTACCCAATCAGTGTTGAGAATGCAGAAGGGTTAGCTGAAATATTCATTATTCTTTGAGGTGCAAAAGGTAGGCAGAACTCTGCCCTTCATAACTTTTACTCACCTAACCCTCTTGAACTTGAAAAGATCTCTGATAGTTGAGGAACTAGCCAGCCTATAATGAGAAGTATTAGAGAGTCAAAGGACTGTTGAGAGACTGAAACATAGCCATACAGTAGTGGTGGGGGGAAGGGAAGGGGAAAGGAAATCAAATGAGTTTCTAATTTAAGCTTGTCATCATCATCAAAAAGCATTCACTAAATGCCTCCCCTTATGGTGCTGTGCTTGAGAGCTTAATTCATTGTCTGCATATATGAGGAAGTAAATGGCTTTCCTTATATCTTCAGAGAAGCAGTAATGGTGTTTATCAATCACTTAAAGAATTAACTCTCCACAGTCCTGGTTGGTGTGCATTCATGAAGATAAGCAGGTGCCTAGAGCCCAGAGGGAACCTGGATGGGTCTAAGTCAGGGAGTTAGACTTTATGCCCCCAAATAATGTTCTCTACCTTATTTCTCCTGTGATCCTCGTGCTGCAGCTTATGTGGGTAAGTAAGTAATACAGTCAGAAGTTCTTGAAATTCATCAAAGTAATAGCCAAATTTTTGAAATACGTTTTAAAGGCTTCTTGGTTTAAACCTTTTTTGGTGACAGTTACTCTTGTGACCCATTCACTTTAAATGTAAATGTTCTGGTCAAAGAATTTCCCTTTCCCAGGTTAGTGAGGTTGGTTTCTAGTCTAGGGAGTGTTATTTTTCTTTGTAATACATAAAAGCAATGAATAGGGAATTTAAAGGAAGTAGCTTCTAAGAAGACTCTAAAATTTAAGCACACTAGTTTTCAGTGTGTCCAGAATCAGTGTTGAGCCTCTAGATTTTCTAGCAATTGGTGTCCTGTTAGGTAATTTTTAGGTGTTATACAATTCAAGAAAGAAAATCATACTTGGAAGGATTTTTTTTTTAATCGAAGAACAATTCATAGAATTTATTAGAAAATACTGATCCGGGCCTGGCAAGTGGCTCATACCTGTAATCCTAACGCTTTGTGAGGCTGGGGCAGGTGGATCACTTGAGGCCAAAAGTTCAAGACCAGCCTGGCCACTGTGGCAAAACTCCGTCTCTACTTAAAATACAAAAATTAGCTGGGCATGGTGGCACATGCCTGTAGTCCCAGCTCTTCGGGAGGCTGAGACAGGAGAATCACCTGAACCCTGGAGGTGGAGGTTGCAGTGAGCCAAGATCACACCACTACACTCCAGCCTGGGCAACTGAGCAAGACTCTTTCAAAAAATATAGATAAATAGATAGATAGATAGATAGATCCAATTTTGAGGGCCCTAGAAGTTGTGAGCCAGAACGTTGGAAAAGCCTTTTTGAAGAGAAAAAATCAAGTGGTTAAATCATATTAGATTTGTTATCACTAGAAAAAAATTTTTAAACAGCACCCCAGAAATCAATTTCAAAGCTCAAGAATTAACTCTTCAGCATTAGTTTGCCGATATTGCATGTGGTATAATGTTACCTTGCCTAGAATATTCAGTTATGTGAAAAAGAAAAAAAATCACACATACATTTGCCATTAGTATGGTCCCTTAATGACTCTAAGCTAACTAACATAGTTTTGTTTATTTCCCTGGACAGGAGATTTGCAAAGTGCTTGGGGAATATGGTTTTAAAATGCTCAGTAGTATTCAGTTTCTGAAGTCATTCCCAGTAGTGATTTTAAGTTTCTGAAGGCCATGTTCTACTATTCAGTTTTCTGATATTATCACTCTAAAAAATACGGATGGCTCATGTTGTAATTTTTACAAGGCACTTTTATGGTAGCTTTTGCTTACTTATTTTCAATTTGTTATTTTAGGCAAATAAAAAATTGAAATTGGAAAATGGTGGTCTGGTGAGGGAGAATTTACGACTGAAGGCTGAAGTTGATAACAGATCTCCTCAAAAGTATGTATTTTGCTCCCAGAGCAATGCTTCAGATTATGTCAATATTTTAGACTAGGCTGCTGTGAGGGTTTGTTTTTTGTTTGACTCTTCATTTAATCATGTAGATTTAGGTAGAATGTCTTGCCTTTAAAAGTCAAGTTTATACTTCGTGTTGTTGGTAAAATTTTAGTCTCGGTTAAGGCTAATTTTAAAGAAAGAATTTTATGCCTGTACTTTTTTCTTATCTGGTGAATAATGTGACCTAACACAAGTGAGCATTGACTTGGTTTTACATATAACTGTTTAATAGCACTAACATAGTAGTGAGATTAAGGTAATGCCCTTTAGCTATTTTCTTAGATAGTCTTAGTAATAGTTAATGTTCATATAGTTCTTTCTCTTTGCAAGATACAACAACCTGTAATGAAGAACTATTATTATTCTCTATTTTCAGATGAGAAAATGGAGGCATAAAGAGTTTAAATTAATTTACCTAAATCTTCACAAGTGGAAGTGTTAGAAGTAGCATTTGACCAGGGGGCGCGGTGGCTCATGCTTGTAATCCCAGCACTTTGGGAGGCAGAGTTGGGCAGATTGCCTGAGGTCAGGAGTTCGAGACCAGCCTGGGCAACATGGCAGAACCCCGTCTCTACTAAAAATACAAAAAAATTAGCTGTGCGTGGTGTTGGGCACCTGTAATCCCAGCTACTCGGGAGGCTGAGGCAGGAGAATCACTTGAGTCCGGGAGGCAGAGGTTGCATTGGGCCGAGATCACGCCACTGCACTCCAGCCTGGATGACAGAGCGAGACTCTGTCTCAAAAACAACAAAAAGAAATAGCATTTGACCTTAGATAGCCCAGCCCCAGAGTCTGTGCTCTTAACCATTACACTAAAAAAAAGCCTATCTGAAATAGAATTTAGGACATTGTTCATTGAATTTTTTGCTGATTTAAAACTATACAATTAAGTAAACTTATTTTTCCCTTATGGAGTAGTTTTTATTCCATTCCAGAAGATAAGAATTTGCAAGCATTGGACTGCTTAACAGTTTGTCTGTTCAATATTTTAAGAAAGAGTTGGGATTTAAGGGTTGCAAATGGAGAAAAGATCGCAGACAGCACTTAAGATTCTTCTTTTTCTAGAAAAAAAAGATGACAAATGAGAAGACAATATGGCCCCCAATGTCCAGCAACCTCTCTGAGGGATGGCACATGAGAACGCCACACTTTCTTCCCATCCAACCACTGGACTTCATTTCTTTCTAATGGAAAAAGACAATGCAGGAATAAGCAAACAGTGGAAATTTATCCTACCAGAAATAGCTGTCTGCTTGTCATTTGAAAAGGAGGAAATGTTGCCCTTGGTAAAACCAGATGTGGTATCAGGAAATGGCAGAAGCTAACCATAATTACTGGAGGCAGAGATAACTAACCAATGAGAAAAAAGCATGGCTTTTATGTTTAAATAGTTTCTTCCCCTGTGCTCTCCAACCCCGTTTTTCTTTCACTTCAGATAATGTCCTACTTTGACAAATTAGTGAAATAAGCTTAGGAAGTGTTACTGTTATGTAGTGGTTTGAATCTCTACGCCTATCATTTATTGGCAGCTTGCCTTGCCAGTCACAGTAATGCTTGTCCATTAGCCGTTTCCCACAGCATGCTGAATGGAACGAAAGCTATTTTGTTTGTAGCTCTTATTTCTTGAAAACTTGCCCACCAGCTTTCACATTTAATGCCAGCCACAAGGTTGTGTGTTTTAAAATATCCATGGCTCAAACTGGATAAAGAACTGAAGAATCTCACCTGAGGAAACTTGGCCTCTGTCTGCTCTCAGAAAAGGAGCTGCACATCTGAATCCAATATAACTTTAGGATTTTTCCATCTTTAACTTCCATTGGTTCCCTTCAGGGGAAGTTCACTTGAAAAGCGATTTGAGCTGAAAACCGTATTCCAGATCAATTTGCAATGCATTGAGGTATTAAATGCATTGCATTTGATTTATGGCCTTGTTTACTCTGCATCACCAAACCCTAGTGGGATTCAGAGAGAAGCTGACCACAGCTGAAAATACCCAGATCTGGTTCACCTGAGGAGAGCTCCTATTTGTGTGGAAAAGAATAAGACATTTCAAGAGTTCACAAATAAATGCAAGCAAATAAAAATCACCCATTCCATTTTAATCTCTTGGTTTAGAAAATGCCCTAACTATTTTTCTCTTTTCAGCTTGGTTAGGTGTCAGGGTATACTTTTTTATACACTTGGCCTTAGTCTCCAATGTATCCTACAAGTTGAGCAGAAGTATTCTACAAATCATACAGAAGAGTGAGCTTTAAAGTTTAGACACTAGAGAGGGAAAAATATTAGGAAGGTGTATTAGCTCAGATTGTCATAACAAAATGTTATAGGCGAGTGGCTTGAACAACAGATTTGTTTTCCCACAGTTTTGGAGGCTAGAAGTTCCACATCAGAATTTGGCAGGGTCGGGTTGTGATATGGGTTCTCTTCCTGGCTTGCAGATGGTTACTTTCTTCTTATGTCTTTATATGGTTGGGGGAGAGAGAGAAATCTGGTCTCTTTTCCTCTTAAAGGAACACCTAATGACCTCATTTAGCCTTAATTGCTTCCTAAAGATCTTTTCTCCAAATACAGACACATTAGAGGTCAGGGCTTCAACATACGAATTTGGAGGGGAGAGTGAGGACATGGCTCAGTCCATCACAGAACATATTTCTTTCTAAGATGCTCCAACAGATACCATGCTATTTTCCAAAAACTTGACTAAAATCTGGTACGATCAAAGGAGATTTACACTGGTCTCAAGAACATGGTATTGTATAAAAACGAATATATTTTACATACAGTCTTTTAAAAACAATACCATAATCTTTTTAAATGAAGGTGTTGGTTATCATTTGTCTCCTCTGCTATAGTGTACCTGGACATTTTTCCTTCCTCAATTTTAACTTATAAGCCTTCTTGAGCAATGTGGCAGATAGCCTACTAAGCATGTTCTTCTAGGTTTCAATAATATTCATCCTGTTCCTTGCCAAAAATTCATTTGTCCTAATATCCAAACTCGTGGTCCAGAAAATGCAGTCTTTTCCTTTGGCTTTATTTAGCCACTTTCTGAATCCTTATTATGCTTCTGAATTTATTTCACCTGGAGGAAAACACCTGTTTGGCCCTTCAGTTTCCCCTAACTTGGACTCCTAAGAGATTCGGATTTGATCTTCAGAGCTCAAGGGGTGGTGGTATGACCTTTAAGTTTACAAGAGTAATATGTGAAGAAGACTTACTCCACTTGCCAACCCAGAAATAATGAATTTTTTCTTACTTAACATTGTGCTAGATGCTTTGAACAAAATAAATACTCTCTCTGACCCCTAAAGAAGGTTGGGTTCCCTTGCTGTGATTTCTTATTACTTGTACTTTCCCTTAGCAAATGTCACAACTGCTAATAATTAACACTTTGTGTAATTGTTTTATGACTTTGTTCTGTTTGAGCAAGGGCTATAATATGTAGTCACTATTGCAACCACTGCATTTTATAGGATTCTGGCTCCCATGCTGCTCCTACTACGTATCTATTGAGTAAATGAATGAAAAAAGCATAACTCCTATGACTGAGGAAACATACAGACAAATCCAGAATGTGGGATACTCAATAGGAAAAATGACTAGGTTTCTTCATTAAGTCATTGAGGGAGGGTGCTGCTTTACAGTAAAAAAGAACTATGAAACATAATAACCAAATGCAATGTGGACTTGTTAGCATACTGATTAGTAACAAACTGTTGAAAGACATTTTAGAGGCAGCTGGGTAAATTTGAATATGAAGCAAGTATTAAATGAAATAATAGCAAGGAGTCACTCTTAATTTTGTTTAGGTATCATGATTACTTAAGAAAACACCATTTATGTTAGTCCTTTTGGGCTGCTATAACAAAATACCCTAAACTGATTGGCTTATAAGCAACAGAAATTTATTTCTTACAGTTCTGGAGGCTTAGAAGTCCAAGATCAAGGTGCCAGCTGGTCTAGTGAGGCCCACTTCCTGCTTCATAGACAGCTGTGTCTTTTTGCTGTATCCTCGCATGGCAGAAAGGACAAAGGAGCTTTGTGGGACATCTTTTTAAGGGCATTAATCTCACTTATGAGGGCTTGAACCTTTTGACCTATAGGCCCCAGAAGCCCTTACCTTTAGATATTATACCATCACCTCCTATTGGCCCTGCCCCAAATACCATCACTTTAGGGATTAGGTTTCAACATAAGAATTTATGGGGGACACAAACATTTAGTCTATGGCACCATATTTTCTTTTGGAAATGCATCCTAAAACATGAACTATAGAATACTTTGGCAAAAGGCAAAGGATATACATACAAAGGAAATAAGACTAAAATCTTGATAATTGTTGAATATGTGTTATGAGTAAATGGGAGTTTATTATGTTCTCCCTACTTCTGTGAATGGTTAGAAGTTTTTATATTAAGGAAAAAAACCCCAGCAAAACATGGTCCCTGCTTCCAGAAAAGTAGTTAATGAAGGCATGACATGAAAATATATGAAACAAATGCTTAACAGATACTAAGCCAAATAATAGAGACAGCAGTATGGGTTCAGAGAATGATGGTTAGGTTGCAGGGATAAGGAAGATCTTTATCAAGAAGAACTTAAGCCCAGCTTTGAAGGATGGAGATTTCAGGGAGGAGAAAGGCATTCTGAGTGAGAGAAAACAGCATGTGCTGTTAGGAGTACTAAGCGGTCCCTTCAGCCCCAGTCCTTTTTCTCCAGTAGTAGTAGCCACATATCGTGGTACTACTCAGTTGTGCCACTTTTTTTTTCTCTAGCCACTTGAGGCAGGGATCATGCTATGTCACCAACTATTATGAGGATTTAGTAGAGCAGGTATTTTTGTCCTCAGCTACTAACTCACCTTAATAGTATGGGATATACTATTAGGTCATTTATATCAAACTTGGTTATAATTGAATTAATGGCTTTTCTTTCTGTAAATATGTATGCAGGAATGTTATGTGTTCTGTCATTGTGTCTTTAGTGAGATCTATGGGTTTGATAATGTCTCCCTGAGTGCAGTTCATTTTACTGTACAGCAACCCCAAGGCTTGTCATTATGGACAAGTCTTCAGCAATGCCTCAGCTCCTTTTGGGGGAGGATAAAGGCTCTAGATACTCTGGGCAGTAAGTAATATTTTCTGTTATTAATATATGAAAAGAAGTGTTCTGAAGAGGAAGGAATAGACTTCATTGATTGTGACCTGGGCTTGCTTCCTTTTTTGCTCTATTTGTATTTTTTGAGCCATCAGAAATGAAATTTAAAATCAGTTAGCTTAGGGCTTTAATAATTGTCTGCCTATGTGTCAGAGGTTACAAAACAAAATCAAAATCTTTGACCTCACATTCTCTCCTGAACTGCAGGTTCATGTTTTCATCTATCTTTTTTGTGCCTTTACCAGAGATTCTATACCTCAACTTAACCACAGAGCATGGTGGTTAAGAGCTTAACTCTGGAATCAGACTTCCTGGATTCAAATTTCCCTTCTTCCATTTTGTCCGTCCTTTCCCTACCCAATTCATTTTTCACCATACTCAAAACTGTCTTTTAATAAAGTACATATCAAATTATTTAAATCTCCTGCTTAAAACTATTCAGTGTTTTCCTAGAATAAAATCCAGACTCTTCACTGGCTAGTCTGCATCTGCCACCTCTTCTTCGTCTAATTCTTAACTCCTGCATCTCATCCTACTCCAGTTCTACTAGACTTTGTTTCTAAAACATGCTGTGTTTATTTCCTTTGCTTAGAATACTCTCCTTGCAGATCTTTACATGGCTGTCTCCTTCAATCCTCAGATGAAGGGAAGCCTTTTCTGATCATTCAATCTAAAGCAGCCCTTTCGCTCAGCACCTTCTACTGCCTTAACAGAAGACCATAATAATAAAATCATGGTTGGGTAAAACAGTAGAGCATGGTGATTGTGAACACAAACCTTGGAGCCAGACTCCATATGACCGAACACTAATCTTGCCTACTTACTAGCTCTGTGATTTATACAAAGATATTTAACCTTTCTGTATCTCAGTTTTTGTCTTCTGTGCAGTAGGGTTAATAGTACTACCTATCTTGTAAGTAATAGTAAGAGTTAAATGAAACTTAAAATACCCTTTTAACAGAGTCCATAGTTAGCAATTAATATTATAGTATTGTCTTCACAGCCATTATCACTGTCTGAAATTATCTTGTTCATTTAATTGCGTGACCTGTTTGTTGTCTGTCTCCTCCATTCTAAACTCTAAGCTCCATTTTAAACTCTAAGCTCCTTGCTGCCTATCCCCTTCATTTCCAAAGCCCCCAGTATCTGAAGATACCTGATAAATATTTTTTGAATAATTGAATGAATAAACAAGTAAATAACATTGGATAAATTAACCTCGAAGTCTTTTTTTAACATAAAATGAGGGTGCGTTATTATGAGGATTAAAGGAAATCTATTACCTTGACATGATGTGTCGTATAAAGAATGGGAAGACAAAATAATATAAATCTTCTATAAAGATACATGCTTGCATATGTTTATTGCAGAACTATTTACAATAGCAAAGACATGGAACCAACCCAGATGACCATCAGTGATAGACTGGGTAAAGAAAATGTGGTACATATACAGCATGGAATGCTATGCAGCCATAAAAAGGAATGAGATCATGTCCTTTGGAGGAACATGGGTGAAATTGGAAGCCATTATCCTAAGCAAACTAGCACAGGAACGGAAAACTAAACATCACATGTTCTCACTTATAAGTGGAAATTGAACATTGAGAGCACATGGACACAGAGAAGGGAACAGCACGCACCAGGGCCTGTTAGGGGGTGGGGGCTGAGGGGAGGGAATTTAGAGGATGGGTCAGTAGGTGCAGCAAACCACCATGGCACACGTATACCTATGTAATAAACCTGAATGTTCTGCACATGTGTCCTTTTTTTTTTTTTTTTTAGAATAAATAAAACAGGTAGAGGTGGGATGGGGGAATGTGTATGTCTAAAAAATCATATTCATAATCCCCCATCCCATGCAAAAGATCCGCTTTGTTCCTGTCCTTCTTAATGACTTTAGTACTTTAGTATGTTCTCTATAGCCTACCTTTTTAAAATGCCTCTGTAATCCATCTTCTCATTTTCACTAGTTTAGATCCATATTATTTCTTGCCTAGCCTGTTGTAACAGCCTTTCTACTGCTTACCTTTCTTTCCTGTGCTGTCACCCAGGCTGGAGTGCAGTGGCACCATCTCAGTTCACTGCAAGCTCTGCCCCCTGGGTTCATGCTATTCTCCTGCCTCAGCCTCCTGAGTAGCTGGGACTACAGGCGCCCGCCACCATGCCCGGCTAATTTTTTGTATTTTTAATAGAGATGGGGTTTCACTGTGTTAGCCAGGATGGTCTCGATCTCCTGACCTCATGATCCTCCTGCCTCGGCCTCCCAAAGTCTGGGATTACAGGTGTGAGCCACCACGCCTGGCCCCAATATTCTTGGTCTAGTATAAAAGGGTCTTTACTATATAACTTCAGTTTAATATCCTTGCCTCTTCTCTAGCCCCTCGCTTCTTGTGCTCTGCTCTGGCTATGCTGAATTTCTCATTGGGCCCACATTCATCATACGGTATTTTCCCTGGTTCTCCACATTAGCTTCTCTTGTTTTTATTCTTCCTGGTTAATCCCTGTCTGTCCTTTGAGATCTAGCCCAGTTGTTGGTTTATATGTGAGGCCCTCCCTAATTTTCCTAGACAGAGGTAGCATTTTCCTCTTGTACTTTTGATTACTCTTCTTCTACCCTGTTGTTTTAATGATCGTGTTGTATGTTGATCATTTCCATGACTGTCGTACCCAGTTAATCTGGCAGCTCCTTGGCACCAAGACATATTTTTTAAATGTACATTTGTGTATTTGTACAAAATACGTATATATGTGTGTGTATCTTCCTTTTATGGAGTCTTACAGAAGGAAAGAGTCCTTATACTTTAATACTTGAAGCTTAAAGTACAAAGGATGTAAGAGAACAGGAAATCAGAGATTCCTGGAACTTTCTCCACATTAGAGCAAAGGATTTCTGGAAGCTTTCCTCTTGAAGTTATGCCAGAGATTCAGAGTTAGAAAGAGAAACAGAGGAGGTGATAGTAGGGACTTGCCTGGCTATAGTCTTGAGTTTCTTGTCTGCATCTATTTACTTGAACCAGATTTTCCTTCCTTTACCTGTCTCCATGCTGACTCTGAGCTGTGCAGTTAGTTCCATTTCACAGGTCTGCTCTTTCTAAACTATGTCTCAAGATGTGCTAGTAATGCTCTAACCTTTTTGTTCCTCATCAACACCGCTGGTCTGGCTGGCTCTTGCTGTTGTCCCTTCTTGACCTATTCTGGCCTTTTTTGTTTATCACGATTCTTCTCTGACAAATGTGGTGATTTCCTAGTATTTGACCCTAGCCTGATCCAATGACTGATTCTGCTATGCCTTTGGTTTTCCTGGAAGGGGAACTTGTAGACTGTCAGGGGAGCCTGATGATACCCTGGGGCCAGACTGTGACAGCCAGTTGTGCTCAGGCGCCTTGGCTGCCTGAGGGACCCTTCTCTGGATATTCACTTAATTGGGGATAGACAGGTACTGCAGTTTTCTGTCAGTTTGTCTTTATTGTACTGATAAGGTACTTGGGGAGGCGGCAGTGCATGCTAATGACTAAGCAGTAAGGTTGTCAGAGAGATTATGAACTGTTTGAGAAGAGGAATTATCACTTCTACTTCCTTTGTTTTCCTTCTTCATAGCCCCTGAGCACACATTAGTCCTCAATAATTGTCATCTGAGTAATAATTACAGGGTATCTAGATCAGTTTTTTGTTTTGTTTCGTTTTCTTTTAGATTTTGTTTCATGCTGAGAGAGAATAAGAGATAATTTAGTTAAGGTGGAAAATGTATAGACAGGTAGATACTAATCCAGAGATTTTTAAGTATATTTTTTATCACTCAACAGTAGTTGCACTCTTTTACAGTATTGAGATTTTGTTGTTAAGGTTATTTTATTTTGGGAAAAGATGTAAGTCCTTTAATTTCTCTTAGAAATAAAAAGATATGAAATAGCATGTCTTAATGTTCTCTCCTTCCCATGACAGATTAGGATCCCTGTTAATGTCCTGAAAATTTCAAGGCTGATCTTGGTTGGTTGAAGGGAGCAGAGGGGAGAAAATGAGGGCATTTCTGCATGGAATCAAAATGAGATATATTTGTCAAATAGAATAGAATTTATTCCACAGTAAAAAGAGTAGTCTGTCCTCACAGGCAATGCAGAGAAAGTAGTACTTAGAGTTAGGCATCCTGTTTTGAGCAACTTTGCCCAGTGTGCTGCCCAGAGAGAAGGAAAGAAACCTTGGAAATGGAGGCTAACTAGTTGCAGTTTCCAAACAGAAGGCCAGAGACCATGTTCCAATTGCCATAGAAGCAAGTAGGGTGAAATTGGCCAGCATGGAACACAGTTTAGTTCTGTATTTCTCCTTATCCACCTGCTGACCCAATACTATGTGGGTCAGCCCTTAGAGGTTTACCACAAAAGGGAGCTGTCTGTTCCTCTTCAGTTCACATATGCTGTTCAACACTCAGGTCATTTTTATTAATTTCTAAGGCATCTCAGCTAGAATTTTCACCACAGTTTTTTAACTACAAATGCATAGTTGGTTTAATAAGATAAACACACAAAGAATTTCCTTTAAAATTTTGTTCTGCAGTGAGCCGTGATCATGCCACTGTACTCCAGTCCTCCAGTCTGGGTGACAGGATGAGATCCTGTCTCAAAAATAAATGAATAATATAGTGTTAATAATATAAGCTATTAATTATTAACGCTGCTCTTCATTTGAAAACTTGAAAAGCAAACTCTACTTTGATTTTTAAATGGTACTTTTAGAAGATGGAGGGATAAGGAATTACTGCAAGGGCATAATTCTTTGTCTTGTTCCCCTGTCTTTATCAACTTTGTCTTTAAGGGTGAAATTCTGGCATTTTTTATTCTTGCAAATATTGGAACACTTTCTGTTTTGTGATAAAACTAAGATGCAACATAACGTAGCTTGTATTTTTTTATTTCTCTTAATTATACCCTGAGAAATAACCCATGTGATGTTTAGGCCTTAAAATTTTGCATTTAGTTTTTCTCATTTCATATAAAAAACATCTTTTACTTGTAGTTGAAGATACCTGCTGATTGTGCATGAACCAGGCAAGTTTATCATACATACTTTCTATACATAGCACATTTAAGTATTATGCTTTCAGCTCTGTTTCAAACTTAGTCTTTATATCTCTGGTTAAATATTTGGGTTGGCATTTACCAGGGTGGTCTGTCAATGCTGTACTTTCATGCAAGGCCACTTTAATAAATGATCTTTTAAAATTTCAAAATATTACTGGATTTATGCCTAAAATATGGTGGTGGTTTGATAAATGTTTACTGAATTTGTGCATACATACTATATGTCTTCCTACAATTTTTGTATTTCCTCTGTGTTTCTATTAGCCAATATATGTACCAATAAATAGCACAAGAATCCTAGTTCATTGACTCTGTATACACATTTTGCCTAGAAAAATCTAGTCTACATTTTGATATGAAATATAAATAGGTGCTGATATTATTTAAGAAGGGCCTTATGTTCAAGTATTTAATACGATTTCAAACATGGTGTATGGGTTCAGAAGGACTTGGATTCAAATCCTATTCCTGCTGCTAAGCCCCTTTTAAGCTTCTCATTTCTCATTTTTAAAATAAGAATAATGGATCTTGCTTCATAAAGTTGATATGAGAATTAAATGAGATAATATATATCAAGCATATAGCACTGTGCTTGATGCCAAGTAAACACTTAATGAATTGTGGCAGCTGCTTTTCTTTTTGTCATCATCATTGTCAATAGTAGTCAGTTATGCAATGTTAAAGACACTTACTTTCGGTAAATTCCAGCCAAAAGTTCACTTTCCTTTTTTTTTTTTTTTTAAATGTTCTCTTTCAGTATATCTCATTTAACATTTTTGTGGAACCAACGCGTGTGACTAGGATTGACCATAGATAGTACTTTTATGATTAACAAATTTCTAGGAATGTAGCAGTTTTGTAACTGACAGCTTAATTTTAAAAAGAGAAAACTCTCTTGAGGAAACATTGGCAAATTATATAGCTCAGCAACAGTATAAATGTATGGGTTGCTTCCCAAAACTTCCCTAGTAGTTTAAAGACAGAATGTTTCCTCTCTACCCTCCCAAAACATATACAAGGATGGGTAATGCATAAGTGATCCATAGGAAGCAGGTGAGAGAAAAGAGATGCCAGAGGCTTTGAACCTTCTCCCCCACCACCTAACACAGTTTTGGGTTTCCTACAGCTCTGGTCCTCCCTGTCCGCTTTTCCTAAATTGTGCCCCACCCACCCTGCACACATGTACACGAGATAGATACCAGTACCAGGACCTTTTCATTTTTCTTCCCACTTCTGTCAAAACTCAGATTTCTATAGAGCTCCTGTTAAGGCTACTCACTTATTAAGTGTAATCAAAAAGAGGAGTTAGGAAACTCAGAGAATCTGAAACTGGTAGATTGTGTGTTGGGAGATATAATTAAGAAAGGAAAGGGCAAATGGAAAGCTCTTCTCTCTGAAACCTTAGCTCCCTGTGTTTAAAATAGAAAAGATACTTTCCTAATATTTCTGAAATTCAGGAAATGAGAAGCTACTATGGCTATGTAGACAGGCAAGTCCACAATAAAATCCATTCTATGAATGGATCATTCTTTCTCAGATTAAGTGGCAGTTCTTTAAAGAAAAATATTTGAGACACATAAATTTATTTGGTTTTGTCCCATATCAACCATTACTTTATGAAGCCCACTTGCAGCCTTGATTTCCCAGGCTCAAGCGATCCTCCAGCTTCAGCCTCCTGAGTAGTTGGGACTACAGGCGCATGCTTCTGTGCCTGATATATTTTTTTTTTTTGGAGAGACATGATCTCATTATGTCGCCTAGGCTGGTCTTGAACTGCTGAGCTGAAGCCATCCTCCTGCCTCACCTCCCAAAGCATTGGAATTACAGGCATGAGCCATGGACCAAAGCAGTCTTAGTAATTAATGGGAAAAATCACAGTTGTTCGATGACCTTTAGCAACTTTGTCAAAACATTTAACTCTTATTGTCAATTACATATGTATATGGATAGGCAAGAACAGTAAAAGTAATATTTAGTACATTGATATTTATGCAGTACAATTTGAAACATGAGAAATATTGAGAATTCGTGGGTTTTTTGTGAAAAACTTCTGGAGAATAATTTGAATAGTGCTTCCCTTCTCATATAATTTATGATATGAAGCTAGCATCATTTCTGATACCTTGATGAATTTTCACACTCCTAAGTTTGCATCAACTTCCAGCATTTTATCCTTTGCTCTCAATATCGTGAAAGAGCTCCACATTGCTTTAGTGCGAAGTGTTTTGTCACCCTGTCATTTTCTCTAGACATCTTCATCCTTTTCACCACCACTTTTCTCATCCATGTCAATAAGTTTGCCCCTACAAAGTGCTTCTGGCATATCTAGAATTTCTTGAATGGACTGACATTGTTGTAATATTCCCACAGTCAGTGATTTCTTCCATAACTACATTTACATTTGATTTCAATTTCACTTCCAGTGTTATCATTGTTTATTTCTTTGTTACACCTTCATCTTTGTTGACCAGTTCTGTTGTTTTATTAACTGTTTTTGTGAAATGTCATGCGGGTTTTTTACTGGGAGACAAGGAGCAGCCCAGCTGCACACTTTGCTGTCTGTATGTTAACTGAAAAACAGGTAAATGCACAGTGACTAATCACTGACTGACCTTGAAAGAAGTGACTTGATGGGTCACTGATCATGAAGCACGTCTATTATTTATGTAGTGTTTTTTGAACTGAAAAGCTAGAAGTGAAGGTTTTACTTCATGCAGTTACTCATTAATAATGGTGTGGTAACTGAAATTTGAACCATGTTGTTGGGTGACTTGTAAATTAAACCATGGTAACTGAAATTTGTGCATATTGGAACCATATAAAGCAAGGATATCAACACTGAAAACCTGTCAGGCCACACCACAAAAGCTGGTCCAGGTCCAAAGATAGCTTTCGCTTTGTTTCATTACCTCAGCTACCAAGTGAGGAAAACATATAAAATCAAAGTTTGATGAGGCAAGTGGACTGACTTCCCCAATGTCCCCCTTGTTCCTCCTCAAGAAGGCATTTCTGAATTTTGGCAGTCTTGGCCACCCACTGGGCTTGCTGCATTTACCCATTTTGTTGGAATTGCCATTGAGAACCAGAAAGGCAAAGTGAATTGCTCAAGGATAGTAGCGTAGCACTAGAGCTTATTAGTTTTTTGGTACTCAGGTGTGGTATTCTTTTACCACATTTGTTTTCTTCAAACATGTCCTGTTTTTCTGTGTGATAGACTATGAGAAAATATGGTCTTAGGAACTTTTTGTTGTTAGAGATGCTCTTTAGTTTAGTTATACCACCTCAAAGGTCATACCAATAGGACTTCCATTTCTCTTTTACTAGGGACAGAAATGATCTTGTATCTCTTAGAGCTATTTGGACAAGGGGAACTGGCATCCTTTACTCTCATCCAGAATGTATGTATCAGTTAATATTGCAAGCTGAAAAATCCTTTAAGCTTCTGTTAGATTCTGGCAGAATACAGTTCCGATATCAGTTGTAGCTCCCAAACTGCTCTGCAGTGTTTTTTCTGGCACAATGAAGCCTTTGGCCATCACTGCTACTTTGAAAATCAAAGCCTTTTGGTCTCTAATGGAATGTTTATAAAAATACTCCATTTTGAAATTTGCTCAAGAAAAGGAGGAAGTATGGTAAATGATATTAGAAATCCCTCCGGCTTGCCTTGGCATAGCTTCATTTAGTGTTGTATACTCCAAATATCCAGAATTAGTGTGAATACAAAAGTATTAAAACCCAAAGATAAATAAGCTCATGTCCTTCTTCTATGGAAGTATAGCATCAGATACTTATCCCTAATTGTTATTTCTCTATAATAAGGTAAATTGCCCTTTGCCAAATTTAATATAGTTATCTTGGATAAGCTGAAAATTTCCTGACACATGTCAAAAGTCTCATCTATTTGCAGTCTTACTAAGGTGAAGTTTTTTGGGGTGGAGCAGTATAGAATGTCAAGCCTGTAGCAAAAAAGGCTGTACTGTACATATGTCAGTCTCTGTTGCTTTCCTGGGTGTCAGTGAAATAAAGTAAACAGTCAAATGTAGTAAACAAAACATGTTTACTTTAGTAATACAGTGACTGTCATAATACTTAACATGTAAAAGAAGGCCAAGGACCTTTAGCTTATCCTGTGGTGTCAACCCTGTCTCAGTGTAAGGCACTAGTGTATCTTAAAGTAAGAGAACGACTTTTATTCAAGAAATACACAACAGGCAAGTGCCGTATACCAGGAATTGTTCTAGGAATCTGGCAGTGAATATAAGACAAACTACCTGCTCTCCTTGAGCTTCTATTCTAACGTGGGAGAAAGAAAGCAAATAAATTACATGAATTGATTAATTGATCAGTTGCATGGCTTTTAGTATACATTTCTGTCAGTCTGCCAACCAGCACAGGTCCCTTATTAGCATGGGAGAAGGGCCTGATCACTGAAAGTATTATAGATTTATAGAGTATTGAAAGGAAACTTAAGGAAATTGGGGACAGTGGCCTTTTAGAAAACAGCCTAACTCCATCAGTGACTTCTGCTTGCTTGTCCCTCTCATATGTGATCTGCTACTGGCCTTTGTTACTTCTCTCTGAAATAACACAAAAATTATGTTTAGGGCTCTCATTGACTTCAACTCCAAACCATATGTTACTTCTTTTAAAAACATAATTTCTAAAAAATATATATATAGAGAGAGAGAGGCAAATACAGTATCTTAAGATGATACTATATTTGAAATTCCAAGCTAAAACCCTGGAACAAGAAGCTGGTAATATTTTGGGAAGCATTCTTTATTTTTGAGTAGTCTTTCTGTGTGTAGGCCTCTAAGTTCCCAAAGATATCCTTTGGTAGCAACTGACTTACTATGTAGTAGCATTATTTGATTTTAAGTCATTTGATTTTTTTATCTGAGGAGATACGTTTATTATAAAAAATTTTACTTGAAAAAATGTATCTTGATAAGCAAATGTAAGGCTGTCACTTTTGCTTATTTGCATTAAATAAACATACTACACAGTTTTTCCATTTAAAAATGTGGGTTATTTGATTATGCCAGAGTAGTTACAATCAAGAACTAACAAACATTTGTACTTAATGTACTGAAAGGTCTTTGCCCACTTTTTAAAAGTTCTCTTGCAGAACTACAACTCTGTGAGGTACTACATTTATAAGCCAAAACATTTTTAACAAAGAAGAAAAATTCCCATCATTCATTTAACCAAATACAGTAGTAAACTTTGTCTTTAAAATGGGGAGGCTTGTTATCATAGTTGCTTTTGTTTTTGTTATACCTGTGGTTTTTGCTGTGTTTTTTTAGAAGTTGAAGGGAGCGTGCTCTCTCTGGGGGTTCAGTTAATTGCAGTGAGTAAATCAATATTCAGCAATCATGTCTTTTAAAGCCCTTTCTAATCTTGAGATTTTATGATTCTATATTTACCTTTGCCTCTGCTTTTTCCTTCAGTGATAAGAGTGCAGGGATTAGGTAGGGTTTGAGTTGGAGAATGAATTGGGCTAGTGGTTTAGGAGGTGATGGACATTAAGTGGGAGTTGAAAACATGTTGTGGTTGATTCTAAGAGGGGCAATTGCTATTGGCTTCTGCTTTTTTTGTAGTTTTTTTTTTCAGTACTAAATACATGTTCTTAATTGTAATTATTTTTCAAATTAGGGGAAAAAAGGAAGAAAAAGATAAACCCAAAGATAAAAATAATTTTTGAAAGTCACCTTCTCATAGCTTCCTCCAAACAGACAATCCCTTAATTCTTAGAAATGGGCCAGTATATAAATCATCAAAAAGAT
This sequence comes from Pan paniscus, assembly GCF_029289425.2. Classification (NCBI taxonomy): domain Eukaryota; kingdom Metazoa; phylum Chordata; class Mammalia; order Primates; family Hominidae; genus Pan; species Pan paniscus. The sequence goes on along the minus strand of NC_073263.2, from coordinate 80,195,907 downwards.
GATTAAGAATAGGCTTTGAAAAGAATTTTGGAGGAGATAATGTATTTTTCATGGGATTATGTTATTTATTGGCTCATGTTATTTATTGCTTATGTTATTTATTGGCTCATAAGTTTCCTGAAAGATAGAATTTATTTTTGGTGATAAGATTGAATTTAAGGTAGATATTTTATGTCCCTTGGAGCTAGACAGTCTTTTTTATCTTTTGTGTTCCCAGCCCCAAATATACCACCTAACCTATACTAGGTACTCAAAAATTGTTTCCTGAGCTTAACACAGTACTCATTCTTGGTGGAAATAACAGCAAGATAATCCCGGTGTAAAAGGAGTAGACTTTTTGTGAATAAGGGAATTCTTTTACAGTCACTCTCCAAAATGTTCTCTTTCAGAAAGTGTACAAAAAAAATTTTTTTTTTGCCTAGTATATTGGAATCACAAGCACTGACTTTGTATTTCAAAGTTGAAAGAAATGAGATTGATGTCCCACACAGCTGTAAAATGCCAAAAATAAGTAGTGCTGACATAAATTAAAGGCCAGTGCTCTGAAAAGCCACAGAAAAGCTTCAGATCAAGGGTGGCTATAATCGAAAGGGCCCAAATAAGTATTTAAAACCACCCCTCCTGGGACTGCTAAGATTTCTGAATTTCAAATTGGCATTTTATGTTTGACAAGGTGACATTGTATAAGAAATGTATTGTAAAACACTGCTGTATGATAGGAAAATGATTGAATGTAAATATTTCAAGATGTAGACCACTGTTCAAATGTTATCATAAATCTTTGCCATTGTTTTAGGGGATAACTCTTCATGCATATATGAGCTGAATTGATACAGCCAGCTCTTCGAGGGGAAATCATCAGCACATTTCTGCCTCTCTGCTACCATAGATCTGATTTAACCACAAAAATATCCTATTAGGTTTTGCTATTATTATCATATGTTTATTATTATGTAAGTGGGGAAACCATTTTTTGAAAATATACATCTGGCATTTGCCCTACTCATTGAGTGGTCTGAAATGTCACTGTTAGGTGAAATTAGAATAGCCTGGGACAGTTTGCACTCTCAAACCTTGAAAAGAAAAAAGCTTGAGTTATAAGATTAACTATCTTTCCATTCTTTGTAGGTTTGGAAGGTTTGCAGTTGCTGCTCTTCAGTCCAAAGTAGAACAGTATGAGCGTGAAACCAATCGCCTCAAGAAAGCCCTGGAACGAAGTGATAAGTATATAGAGGAACTAGAATCTCAAGTTGCACAGCTAAAAAATTCAAGTGAAGAGAAAGAAGCTATGAATTCCATTTGCCAGACAGCACTTTCTGCAGATGGCAAAGGGAGCAAAGGCAGTGAGGAGGATGTGGCGTCAAAGAATCAAGGCGATAGTGCCAGAAAGCAGCCTGGCTCATCCACCTCCAGTTCTTCTCACCTAGCAAAGCCTTCCAGCAGCAGACTGTGTGACACCAGTTCTGCAAGGCAGGAAAGTACCAGCAAAGCAGACCTTAACTGTTCTAAGAACAAAGACCTATATCAAGAACAGGTAGAAGTAATGTTAGATGTGACAGATACAAGTATGGATACTTATTTGGAAAGAGAATGGGGGAATAAACCAAGTGACTGTGTACCCTACAAAGATGAAGAACTTTATGATCTTCCAGCTCCTTGTACTCCTTTGTCCCTTAGTTGCCTTCAGCTCAGTACTCCAGAAAATAGAGAGAGCTCTGTGGTCCAAGCAGGAGGTTCCAAAAAGCACTCAAACCATCTCAGAAAATTGGTGTTTGATGATTTTTGTGATTCTTCAAATGTTTCTAATAAAGATTCTTCAGAAGATGATACAAGTAGAAGTGAAAATGAAAAGAAATCAGAATGTTTTTCTTCCCCAAAGACAGGATTTTGGGACTGTTGTTCCACAAGCTATGCCCAAAACTTAGATTTTGAAAGTTCAGAGGGGAACACGATAGCAAATTCTGTTGGAGAAATATCTTCAAAATTGAGTGAGAAATCAGGCTTATGTTTATCCAAAAGGTTGAATTCTATTCGCTCTTTTGAAATGAACCGGACAAGAACATCCAGTGAAGCATCGATGGATGCTGCTTACCTTGACAAAATCTCTGAGTTGGATTCAATGATGTCAGAGTCAGACAACAGCAAGAGCCCTTGTAATAACGGTTTTAAGTCACTGGATTTGGATGGGTTATCAAAGTCATCTCAAGGCAGTGAATTTCTTGAGGAACCTGATAAGTTGGAAGAAAAAACTGAGCTAAACCTTTCCAAAGGTTCTCTAACTAATGATCAGTTAGAAAATGAAAGTGAATGGAAACCCACTTCTTTTTTTCTCCTCTCTCCATCTGACCAAGAAATGAATGAAGATTTTTCACTCCATTCCAGTTCTTGTCCAGTAACTAATGAAATCAAACCCCCAAGCTGCTTGTTTCAGACAGAGTTTTCCCAGGGCATTTTGTTAAGCAGTTCACATCGACTATTTGAAGATCAAAGGTTTGGGTCATCTTTGTTTAAGATGTCCTCAGAGATGCACAGTCTTCATAACCACCTTCAGTCTCCTTGGTCTACTTCCTTTGTGCCTGAAAAGAGGAATAAAAATGTGAATCAATCAACAAAAAGAAAAATCCAGAGCAGCCTTTCCAATGCCAGCCCATCAAAAGCAACTAAAAGTTGACTCATTAGAAAGGTGTCATTTGTGGTTTTGTCCTGAGAGAAATAGAAAAGTTGTTAAAGTTACCTTTTTTCCTCATAAAAATTCTATACAAATTGGAATTGATAATCTTTAGTCAAGTATCAAGTCAGGATGGTGGATTAACCTGTACCCAGAATGCTTATTGTTCATTTTGAAAAGACTTTGTTCTTTTCATTTTTATTTGGGAGTCTTTGTGACCAGAGAAGTTAGGGAGGAGGTTATTTTTGTGTTTTGGGGTTGGTTGGTTGGTTGGTTTTGTTTTTGGTTTTGTTTTTTTACTGAATTTGATATGTATCTCGGTTGGATATACATTGTTTTTTAAAAAATGTTATTTAACTGTTAGATACAGTGGCCTGTTGATAAGCCCCACTTGTCTTCAGAACTTGGATTTCTTAAATAAAACTTTTAGTGTTGTCTATACACTGCTCAATAAGACCCTTGAGTTTAAGCTTTTCCCAGGGTGGAAATTATTTTACCTGTCCCTTTTTATTTATGTTTAGTGATGGCCTAGTTTTTCTGCAGGGCCATGATGGAGAAATAGCACTCTAGCCTTAGTCCAATATTGATTTACTTTCTTTTTTTAGGTTTTATGTATATGTTTGCATTTTTTAGCATTGTGTTTTGTCCAGTTTTGTGAAAATGTTCTGCTAGTATGAAAGAAAACATTTTCTATATGAAGACATTTGTTTTATGTTAGGTAGCTTACATTTTCTCCTCTGTGTGTGTGTGTGTATGTGTGTAAAATCAGAAATTTAGCATACTATGGAAAGAAGGCATGGAGCACTTGGGTTTAGAGGAACCTAAAACATCATAGCTTCATTGTTCCAGATGTAACAGGTTTGAAAGAGCTCATCGCCAAGTTCTTGATCCACTTGCATTCCAGGGGAGTTTTCTTTTGAGTAGTATGTTTCTTGTTTGCATGTTCCTGTTCTTTGTGGAAACTATGCATGGTAGCATTTTTGCTTGCTGTGTTTTCCATACTTAAGAAAAAGAGGTTTCAGTTGGCTGATAGAATATCTTTTATGTAGGACAAAACTTGCCTGTGAAGAGTGTTGAGGGGGTGAAGATAGGTAAGAGGTAAGCACAATTTTTAATTTAGGCTCTGAAAAAGTGTATTGTTCTAAACGTATTTGGTATGCCTATATAGGTCTTTAAAAATGGGTTTGTATGCTGTTTAATGTGCACTGAACATTTTACATTAATATTGTACTGTTTTACATTAATACTGCATGCTTTTCTATGTGAATTGAATAAAGAATGTCATAAGCACTGTGTTCCTTGATGTCGATGATGATTCTTTGTCTCATATATTGAATTAGCCTATAAAGACCAGGAAAAACTACTTTTTTTTTTTTTTTTTTTTTGAGACGGAGTCTCAATCTTGTCGCCTAGGCTGGAGTGCAGTGGCACGATCTCTGCTCACTGCAACCTCCGCCTCTCAGGTTCAAGCAATTCTCCTGCCTCAGCCTCCTGAGTAGCTGGGATTACAGGCACCTGCCACCACACCCAGCTAATCTTTGTACTTTATTAATAGAGACAGGGTTTCGCCATGTTGGCCAGGTTGGTCTCGAACTCCTGACCTCAGGTGATTCTCCTTCCTTGGCTTCCCAAAGTGCTGGGATTACAAAAAACTACCATTTCTTAATTGATTTTATAATACGTTGAAAAACTATGGTCCATGAACCAAATCTGGTCTGCGGCTATTTCCCAGGCTGGAGTGCAGTGGTACAGTTATGGCCCACTGCAGCCTCAGGTGGGCTGGGCTCAAGCCATCCTCCCCACTCAGTCTCCCACAGATCTGGGACTACAGGCATGCACCATGTCAGGCTGATTTTTTAGTTTTTGCAGAGACAGCGTCTCACTATGTTGCCCAGGCTGGTACTGAATTCCCAGGCCCAAGTGATCCTCCTGCCTCAGCCTCCAAAAGTGCTGAGCCACCACACCTGGCCAATCATAAAATTCAGTTTTATGCATTTTAATCTTTTTTTAAAATCTCCCTTGAAAGGCCTGTGAGCAAAAAATGGAATTTACAGTTGTAGATGGTTTTTAAAAATCCATAGATTATTGCATAACACAGGAAAATTATATTAAAGTCACATTTCATTGTTTCTAAATAAAGTTACTTGAACACAGTTACACTCATTTGTTTACATATTACCTACAACATCTAAAATATTTACTATCTGGTCTTTTACAAAAAAGTTTGCCGACCCTTGTTATAATAGGCTGAGGATTCAATGAAACCATAAAAGTGACAATTCACATTTGTAATTTGAAGAATCATGTCCTCCACTTATAGAAGTAATAGCCAGAGGCCAGCGCTGTGGCTCATGCCTATAATCCAAGCACTTTGGGAGGCGGAGGCGGGCGGATCACCTGAGGTCGGAAGTTCGAGACCAGCCTGACCAACACAGAGAAACCCCCATCTACCAAAAATACAAAATTAGCCAGGCATGGTGGCACATGACTGTAATCCTAGTTACTTGGGAGGCTGAGGCAGGAGAATCGCTTGAACCCAGGAGGCGGAGGTTGCGGTGAGCCGAGATAATGCCACTGCACTCCAGTCTGGGCAACAGGAGCAAAACTCCATCTCAAAAAAAAAAAAAAAAAAGCCAGAAAGAGCTAATTTAAAGCAGAATTTTGTTTTATGTTACATATTTTCCAATCATTTTTCTGATACGTTAAAGCTAATGGATACATTCAGAGCTATTGGCACTTTAAATGTCTTTGATAATATGACTACACGTTAGAAACTCAAATATAGAAATTAAAATTTTTCTGTCACAGGTTAAATTTAGGGGTGGTATGATCTAAATCTGTGTTCCTCCAAATTCACATGTTGTAACACCCAAGGTAATAGTACTAAGAGGTGGGGCCTTTGGTAGGTGATTAGGTCATGAGGGCTTTGCTTTCTCTGAATGGGATTAGTGCCCTTATAAAAAAGGCCTGGGTGCCAGGCACAGTGACTCAACGCCTGAAATCCCAGCATTTTGGGATGCCGTGGCAGGCGGATCACGAGGTCAGGAGATCGAGACCGTCCTGGTTAACACAGTGAAATGCCATCTCTACTAAAAATACAAAAAATTAGCTGGGCGTGGTGGTGGGCGCCTGTAATCTCAGCTACTTGGGAAGCTGAGGCAGGAGAATCGCTCCAACCCAGGAGGCGGAGGTTGCAGTGAGCCGAGATCGCACCACTGCACTCCAGCCTGGGTGACAGAGCAAGGTTGCAAAAAAAAAAAAAAAAAAAAAAAAAAAGGCCTGGGGTAGTTTCCTTGCTTCTTCCGCCATGTGAGGAGGACACAGCTAGAAGGTAGCATCTTTGAAGCAGATACTGAGACCTCACCAGAATCTGCTGGTGCCTTGATCTTGGACCTCCCAGAACAATGAGAAATAAAATTGTATTGTTTAAAAATTAGTCCAAAGCATTTCGTCATGGCAGTACGGATGGACGAAGACAAGGGGTAAGCCTCATTGTACTTCTATCTGTAATCAAGGATGTGTCTTTTTAGTCCAAATACACACTGACACTGTGACATGGATATCTGGAGTGTGTAACCTGATTTACTAATGACTAACCTAGGTGAAAGTATCTATGTTGGACTAAGGTATTTTCCCACTGCTTATATTCAGAAACATCCCTCCATTCTCCCTAAAACAGTATTCCATGTATTAAATGTGTGCCATTTATTTAAAGGGTCTAATCTGTGTAGGATTTTATTTTAATCACACATTCTCATTTGTACTCTTTACCACTTTACCATAATGTGATGTCATGGTAAATATGGTGGTTTCATAGATTTTTAAATGTATCTATTATGTACACACACTCCAGGCAAAAACAAACAAAAAACAACCCTATCTTATACTAAAACTAAGTATCTTGCTAAGTTAACCTCTATTTCATCTAATTCCTTATTTCATCTAATCCCTTCTTAAAACTTTGTGAACCAAGTATTATCGTCCCCAGTTTACAGAAAAACAAATTGAGAAAGAGTAATAACACAGCTGGAATAGATATGAACCATATCTTGGAGCTGGGTCTGTGGCTCTAGAGCTTCTGCTCTTCTCCCTTGTGTAATAAAGAATTCATATTTATAGACTAAAGGACAAAGGGATTTGAAATTTTCCAAGAATTATTTTTAAAGTATTTTGGAAGTATTAGCATGTTTATTTTTTATTTTTACATTTGAGACAGGGTCTCGCTCTTAAGCTGGAGTGTAGTGGTGCGAACACAGCTCATTTCAGCCTTGACCTCTTGGGCTGAGCATGTTTCTTTTACAGTAGCATTTAGTTCCTGAGTCTGACTACTAAACAGAAGCTCAACGGTGGGAGTTGTGTGTGTGCCACTTAATAGATTCACACTGACTCTGACATTTAGATTAAGTTAAACTTCCTGTCTTGGTTAATTTCACTAAGGCTATGATAGAAAAAGATGTACTCATGATAAGGAAGCAGACAGTTCATGTTTTTAGAAAAATATCTTTTGACTGCTTAAAATGCTTTGGCTATGGGAATGTGACAGGATGCTAGCGGTTTTGTTTGTTTTTTGGTCATGACTTAGTATTCATCTTTTATTTTTAAAATCATTCCATCCAAAAATGCCAAGTCTTTTTCCTGTTTTATGGAGTTAGCTGACACACAAAAAAAGAACATGGTACAGTAAGATTTACAGTCCTTTAATTTCAAGTCGGCTTTGTTTCCCAATCATCTCTTGGCCATCTACATTGGTTTGAAAAGACTACTGAAAAAGACAACTTGGTCTTGAGTCTATGATGTTTCAGGAACTTCTTGTTTCTACTTGAATGGTTTTCAATGATTCAAAGTGAAATACATACACTAGATTTTCCCCCCTTTTGTGCCTTTGGATGGTATTTGTAGAGAGAATCAAACTGAGATTAACTGTTTATGGGATGTACTTTATTAGATTAGAAGGGTTTCCCAGAGCCTCATAAGAAGGTCTTTCATTCCCATTTGTGGGAGTCCTACAACACAGCTTTTGCCTATCACGATGTAACCTGATCCTTTTAATAATACTTGGCAGAGAAAACCTTTTAAGCAATGATCTGAGTGCACAGTGAACATTTATTGCCTAATTCTCGGAACCCCAGTCAGCTAGGAAGCATCTGTGAAGATGCAGATTTCTTTACAGAACCCACCTGGAGTGCAAGTTAGGGCGATCTTCAGTTTTATATGACTGAGACAGTCTAGAATGCCTTGAGTTGCAGCTCCACTTCAGAAACAAGGCGGATTCTTAGGCCTGCTGTGTCTTTTTCTTTTCATTATCCTAGATTCTAAGTGTTGTGTCTTAATAAGGAGCAGACCTTCTCTAATAAATGTTAGCTTATTGGTGTGTAGAAGTGTGGGCCTTATGCGACGTTTGTAATTTGGGGATATAAAGATCCTTTTCCCAAGAGATTTGGCTTGGCCCTTTACTGAGACTTACTGGGAGGTGGGAGGATGCAATTCTCATGCATTTTGATACTTACATTATTTGTGAGTAGAAAAATGCCCCTGTTGGGGATAGCGTGGAGCAGTGAGGAAGTCTGGCGTCTTCACAGACATGTTACTCGTACTGGGTCTTGAAGGGTGAGTAAGAGTTCTGCGCGGAAGAGGACACCTCTCCTGTGTGTCGGGCTGTGCTGGAGGATACGCCTATTTAGCCTGTGTCTCAGAAGAGGTGCTGAAGAAACCATTCCTTAACATCAGGGCTCCTATTTGAAAAAAGTTTTCCCGGATTGCTTCAGCCTGGGTTTACACGTTTGGCTTTGCTCCGCCTCCTCTCGGAGTCCCCAGAGGCTCTTGGGCTTGCCCCAACCTCCTGAGCCGGCGGCCTGATGGCGAGACAGTGGCTCCCTGGGCGCTGCTGGAACGTTTAGGCGGTGGCGAGCTGGCCCATCATCTGTCCATTAAGACGAGACTTGACCTTTTGAGGGCAGGAAGGGGCGACCTCGCCTAACCCACTGGGTCATCTTTGTGTTCGGGTTGGGCAGATGGGGTCCGGCCCGCCAGCCTCGGCTCTGAGCCCTCTTCTGTCCCTGGGATTACAGCGAACTCGGCCTTCTCGGATTCCCGCCGCCGGTGCCCGCTCTTCCCTTCCCCTCTAGCCCCCACCGGACCCCCACTCCCCAGTCTCGGGAAGACAGACGCGCCCTAGCCCTTCCAGCCCGATTTTCCCACTTTCTCGGGGGCGCTCCGGGCTGGTCCCGCCCAAGCTCCACCCGAACGGCCCGCCCTGCGGTTTCCTTTCATTTTATTATTACTCGTGAAACCTGGCGATTAAGACGCGAAACCAACAAAGAGTTTTCTTTCCACCTTAACCTTGCACACAATCCTTTAACAAATTAATTAATCCTAATGAATTAACACTTCATTTATTTAAACGCGCTACAGTTCATGAATTAAATTTTCATGCAGTGATTAAAGGCTGTTAAAATATGCATGATTTCGTTAAAATTTTATAATAAATCAGGGCAATGTGTTACATGACAAGGCAACTATTTCCCAGTCCCTCGCAAGGGGCTTTGATTTGTGCGGGCGGCGGGAAGGAGGGGCGGCTGGCGGCGGCGCCGGCGAGCGTTGGAGCCAGGCGACAGGACCCAGCTCCGCACTCTCGGGTTTGGACTCGCGTCCTTGCGGTTTTCTCCACAGCTTCCAGACCCTTTTGGGGATCTTGCTCCTGGAGGCAGAGCGGAGCCTGCGGAGAGCGACAGGCACCCGCTTCCAGGTCCTCGGAGCCGCGCTTGTGGGGGCTGGGGGTCTCCTGCTGCCCATTGACTACCTCCACCCGGGGCGTCCGTGCGTTCTGGTGGCAGCAGACGGCAGGCGGCTATCCGCGGAGCAGGAAGGCGACAGAACTTCCTGTGTCCTTGCGTGGGGTCATGGGCAGGCGTGTCTGTTGTGGAGTTTCGTTTGTTTGTTGTTGTTCTAACCCAGGACCTGGAAGCCCCTTCTCTGATCAGCGCCTTCTTCCAGCTTTGAATGCGGCAGGGCCCAGGCGGGGCGGGGACGCCTCTGCTCCTCCTGGGACCTAAATCACAGGAGTCCTTGGCCACGTTCAGCCATAAGACATTATTCACTTGGGCTGCGAAACTCCTGGCAACTATTAGGCAGGGGAGGCCCAGCCCCTGTTGGGACAGAGACGTAGTAGTCATGTGTCACCCGTAGGGCTTTCACAAGGTAGGTGGGTTTCATGTCCACGGAGAGATTAGGGTGGAGATATGTACATAGGTCTATATCTATAGATATAGCGCCAAGAGTGACAATAGTCAGCAGTGAACTTTCCTGGGACGCATCATCTGGGTCGCTAGGTCATCAACGACATCTCAAGGCGGTCTGGTTAACGTCCAGGAAAATGTCCCCGAGGGAAGTTGCATTTAAATTAAACGACCAGACGAAAGAAAACTATATTTCCCACCAGTTTCCTTGAGAACCTCCTCTGCCGGTCCCAGCTGGAGCCCAGTCTGAATGCCTTAGAAGCAGAGATGACGACGGGCCCCAGTACCGCCAACCACTCCGGGCCTTAGGGACCAGAGGAGGAGAGAGGCCGCGGGAGCTCCGCAGTGCCAAGCAGAAAGGGAGGACGACGGTCTCCGGGAAATCTCCGAGCCTAAGCGACCCGGAACGTGGCCCGGAGAACTCCAACCTCAGCTCTGGGCTGGGTCCCGCGGGCCTCGGAGGGCAGGCCACTGCCCAGGATGGCCCCCAGTGAGGCCAGCGAGGAGCCCAGTAGCTATCGCCCGGGAGGTAGCGGACCAAGATGCGCGACACTGGGATCAAAGCAGCTCAGGCATGACCCTGGGAAGGCGGCCCAGAGGGGAAGCGAAAGTTCCACCGTCCTTTCTCCATTCCTTCCTCCATTCCACCCTTCAGCGTCAGAGCCCAGGGCGCCGGGACAGCCCAAGGGCAGCCCCTGTTCCGAGACCCGAAGATCTTACCCATATCCTGCTCCCCCGCTGTCTGCCCTTTCACATGTGCTTAAAACAACCTAAGTGGCCTCTAAAGCCAGCCGACCCTGGGCCCTGGGGGCTTCTCCTGCATGCAGGGCGCTGGCTGCGTGGTGAAATGTGCCTCCTTTCAAACTAAACAATTGCCTACGCACAATGTAGCTCCCCGAGTCTGCGAGAAACACAGCTCCGGCTTCGGCCACCAGAACCCGAGGTGGCCGGGCCTGCAAGTGGGGCCCGGTTTCCAGAAGGAGCGAGGGGCCCGGCCCCCCTCCCCTGTATACCCACTACCGCCACGCACTTATGTCGAAGTCCCTCAGACCCGATCCTGAGTCCCTAAACCCCAACAGACAACTCGGGTTCAACCCCTCGGAGGTGAGAAGGTGGGGCGAGTAGTGGCTGCGGAGTCAAATACTAACTTTCTCCGCACCCCGTCGGAAGGAGGAAGTCAGTGCCCAGGTGGGCAGCAGCTATCAGGCGCGCTCTCCAAAAGTGGAGGATGGGAAGTTGGCGGATCAGGTCAAAGGTGAGGAGCGTTCACCCCAGACAGTGCGGATCCTGGCACAAAACCTCTCCCGCCAGTCCTCACGCCAACCAGCGAAGGTCTGCTCCCTTAGGTCGGGAAAAGGGCGCTGCCAAAGGAAACGGGAAGTGAGGCCTGCCAAAGGAGGAGGAGAAAATTAATTAATGAGGGAAAGAAATGTGTCTCTGATCCACATGATAGACTCCCTGTCCCTGGGGGCGGAAATTCCTTGGAAATCAATAGTTGTGCATTCATTATCCTTCTCTTGATAAAATGCAAAGCTATGAGATGAGGAGGAGGAGGAGATCTGTGTTGGTCATTAAATAAGAAGGAAAAAAAATTGCCCAGGAATCTATGCCAAGGCTCAGACCCCATGTGGGTATCATTAGCACAGGCAGGGGCCAACGAGTTACAGCAGTTGCCAAACCAGGAAAACAAAACAGTGACATATGGGTGAGCTGAGCCCAAGCCCGCCACCTTTTCCTTTTACGCATCAGGAGGAAAGCAGGGAGAGGCTTGATATGGTCCAGGGAACTGCCTGCAGATGTGCCAGCATGCCCTATTCTTTAGCCTGGGCTGAGAACCAACGAGGATGAGGCATGATAACTGTCCAAGCATCACCCGCTCCATATTTCTATACACATCCCTCTCATCACACCTGTTATACCTGTGTCATAGA